>NC_139657.1:23496571-23501952 GCF_951799395.1 Argentina silus | reverse complement strand
CCCGCACCCCTCTCCTTCCCTCCCCTGTCTCACTCTCTCTCCCAGACAGACTGCAGTGATATCAGGCCCTGGGATCAATATCAGCATTTTGAATTATTCAACAGCTGCTTTAATAATGCATGACACAACACAGCACTGTGTAGAAATGCCTCTCTTACACCAGGTGCCTCTGAAGCAACAACTTCCTACCTCTGGCTTTCTGATGGCCTATTTGTATCCATGCAATTTTTTTCATCGTTTTCAATCTGTTGGAGAAAGTAGAACGTAAATGCTGGGAACATGTACAGTATATTTGTCTTGTGATTGCACGCATGGATTCTATTGAAAATTGAGAATGGCAGTCTGCCTCTTCTCCCGTTCATTGACTTCACGAACTGTATATCTAAACATAGATCATCGCAAAATCAAGTCTTGAAAAGACTAAGAAATATATTTCAATATGATTTAACATGTACTATCATTGCCAATTAGCACTGCAGCACAGATTATTTAAAGTCATTAGGCTCAATGAAATCCACCTGGACCTCTCCCCTCACCTCAAGACTCTACAACATCACAGGGACCTGTATCTACCCTACAGTGACTAAGCACTGCCTCGTCTATTTGAAACCAAAGATCAAACGTGTTCACTGCAAGAGAGAATACCTAATTATTCAAAGCATTAGTATTCAGTATTCCAGCCCAATCCTACATCTACAGTTCCTCATAGCAGTTCCTCTACTTTTTTTTACTGTGCAAGGAAGGAGAGGACTATTGTACCTTTAGAGACTTCTTAAACTTTTCAGAGGAACTTCTTTCATATCAGCCAGTTTGGAGTTATAGTGGCCTATGAAAAACATATATTTATTGCTCCTCTCTTGGAACATTTTCAGAGGTAGTTCTGCAAAGGAAGTTCAACCTAATAAAGGAGAAGGCTGCAACATGCCTGAAATATTACACTGTATATAGCATTACTATATGGCTAGTGAATGTAGCTCAATGACATTAAGGGACAGGCCACCATGATGACAATGCATTTCAGTGCTATTGGATTAGCATTAGCATTCCAGATGCAGTCTAATGGATGAGCAGTAGGGCAAGCTGGCCCGTTGAAGACATGAGCAGGGCCATTTATAACCAAAATGTCTCAGTTTAAACTGTATCTTACCTCTGAACTCTCTCCACTGGGGAACATTTCCTAGAAAGCAGAAGTCAAGTTGATGTGCAGGGAGGCGAAAAAAGGGAGTAAAGAAAGCAAGGGCTGGTTGGTTTAACTACTGAGATGGAATGGAACCTGACAACTCTTCACCCTCTATTTAAATGATGACTAAGGGCTGTATTTTCAGCCTGTGCAAAACGCAGGCGTATTGGCAATTTGTGTCTGTGGTAATAGGTGAAATTACTACAGCACTGGAGTGCTCCCATACAGATTTTAAAGTCTATCGGAACTATAGGAGACGTACACTCACCCAACACTTTATTAGGAACACCTGTACATCTTCACATGCCACAGCCTATTTGAGTATTGTTGCTGACCATGTGCATCTCTTCATGGCCACAATTTACCGATCTTCTAATGGCTATTTCCAGCTTGATAATGCACCATGTCACAAAGTAAAAGTTGTCTCAGACTGGTTTCATGAACATGACAATGAGTTCAGTGTTCTTCAGTGGCCTTACCAGTCACCGGATCTGAATCCAATAGAACACCTTTGGGATGTGGTAGAATCTGAGATTCACAGCTTGAAAGTGCACCTGAAAACCTGCAGGAATTGAGTGATGCAATCATGTCATCATGGACCAGAATCTCAAAGGAATGTTTCCATGATTCTTGTGGAATCAATGCCATGAACAATTGAGGCTGTTTTGAGAGCAAAGGGAGGCCCTACCCAGTATTAGTATAGTGTTCCTAATAAAGTGTTCAGTGAGTGTATATTGTATATTAGTTGTATAATGTACAACTAATGTATATGGCATACAACATTCATGGTAGATTCTAATCATGTCTAACATATACAGTATATGCGTTGAACAATATGTAGACTTACAGAAAACTATCACCTATAAAAAAAAACATATGTAATACATGTAAGGTCTCCAACATAGAAAATGTTGTGAAAATGCAATAAGATTACTATATGTTGTATATGGACACACACACAGTATGTGCCGTACATTCCCATTGTGTGTGTGTTTGTGTGTGTGTGTGTGTCGTCTATGTGTATGTATGGTATCCTGTCAGACCCTTACTTGTCAGATTATTGAAAAATGGCCTATTCAGCTCCTACTGTACATGTAATCAGTATGTACCTAAACAACTGCAACACACACACACAAACACCCACACACACACACACACACACACACACACACACACACACACACACACACACACACTCACACACACACACACACTCTGAAAAAGAGAACTTCAGAGTAGCCAATTCCAAAATTATGATAATTATGATGATTAATCCCAACCCTGGTCTGAAAACACAACACAAAGATGAAGTCCTTTAAAACTGCAATCTAAATTCTTTTGTGCAAATCCATTAGTTCTTTTTCAGCCAAATGGTGACACACCACTTGTTTTGGTATAAAGTCAGGCCTGGGGAAAAATAAGCACTCTCATATCTTAGTACTGAGAAATGTAAATGTCAAAATGTAAATGTAAAATGTAAAGTTGGGAAGATAGAAGGTTAGATAGATAGTATGTTAGAAGGTTGCAGACAATTAGATAGATAGAACAAACCAAAAAAAAGCTGCACAGCCTAAATGTAAATGTTGTAGATGTAATAAGTATTTGTAATATGGACTGTAATGAAAATAATAATAATAATAATAATAATAATAATAATAATAATAATAATAATAATAATAATAATAATAATAATATTCAAGTATATAATTAATTTGATAGGCATGGTTAATATCATATCACAATATATTCACTTTTGACATGGTGTACATTGAAACATTTAAATTGTGATTATCATTCTCACTCGATATCCTGCAATCCCCCAGTAAACTTTGAAGGAGACTAAAAGGGAGAAGCGAGAGCACTCAGGAAGCTTTAAAGAGGAGTGCAGAGAGGAGAGAAAAATGGACAGTCTGCATATAGAGCAACAGCCCTGTGATGACAAAATGGTCTTCAGCTTATCAGTATTACTGTGCCCAATCGATTCCGCCTTTGCAATCTAGCAGGGCTTAACAGTAATAAAAACGTCTCGTTCTCACTGTCCAATACACGATGCACAAGGATGGGAGCTGTCAGTTACTGAAATGGAGGATGGGATGGGATAGTCTAATGGCAAATGGTGATTGGGAAGTGATTAGGATTTACATTAATACTATAATGTTGGAAATTATGTTTATACTATTTGATTCCCACCATTACCAATTATGATACTTTTGCTTGTGCTATTACTGCTATGGTGGTCATATACAGCTACTACCTGTTGGTATGATTACGATATGGAGGATTGGAGAGTCAAATGGTGATTGGAGAGTGAATATGAATTGCATTTGTGTTATAATCCTGAATGATGGTCAAACTATTTGACTTCCTCTATAACTAATGCTGCTACGTCTGCTGTACTGCTGCTATGGCTCTCACACAAGTAATTGTTAGTATGATTACAACCTTATTACCTTATCACTAATTCCTCATCATGCACACACACACACACACACACACACACACACACACACACACACACACACACACACACACACACACACACACACACACACACACCCTGGGTTCCCAGTCTTTGATCTTCAGAAGCTTTTCTTCCCCCATCTAAAATGAATTTCAATGTTCCAGTAAATGCAGACCTCGATCATTAACATTTCATGTCCCACCTCCAGGGGTCAACGAGGTGTCATTCTTAAACTGGGATTGCAGGTTGCCATGGTAACATAAGAGGAGTTGTATTGACGCAACTATGCAAATTGCATCGACCTGCATCTTAATTACCACCCCAAGGCTACCTCTAACCTTCACGTCAGACAATGTCATGACGCTCTGTGTGTCATAATTGTCATATATAGGTACATTGAAAGTCCTAAAGTGAGACATTGTCCTAAAAATGGGCCATTTTTAGCCAAATTATGAATAACACTAAAATAAAAATTGTACTGTAAGAATAGTAAAATGGCAATGTAAAAAAAGAAGAAAAAAAGCAATTTCCTCTAGAACCCCTACAGTGGTTTGTGTTAAGGTTAAGTTAAACACACATACACTCAAATACTCAAATAGAGATATTCTTTTTTGGCTATCAATTTCAAATGAATTGGAGTTGACTGTCCAAGCATTATGGGAGTTTTGGGAAATAGTGTCAGTATCTGTTACTCTGCCAACTTGAACAAGTGTACAGGAAACATGTTGTCCTTCACAAATGATGTAGCTCCCCTCTATAAAAGGAGAGTGATGGAATGAAGCCTGTGAATGAAGCAAGACGTTTATTCATTAACCTTTTACTAAGACACTCTGGTTGTCTGTTTTACAGTGCTGTATCCCCGTTGTGCACAGGGAGGGCTTTTCTCTTGGTGCGATCACCTTCTGTGATCAAAGTGCTATTAGGCTACTATTGTACTAACTCTATTGATATAAGTTTCACCAATAGACTAAGACAAAATATTTGCACAACCAAATTATTTGGTTACAAATGTGACTGGCTATAAACCTAGCTTACACAACTCTGGTTTTCGTATTGATATAGGCCAAGTATCGGTATTAAATTATGCTGCATAACAGAACAACACTCACCAAATATTATGCTTTGTAAATTGCTGCATTCGTAGCTAGACTGAAACATCACCGGAAACTGTAATGCTTATTTGATCAGTTTATCAGTCTTGATTCTTGCAGCTTTGCGTTGATTTCTCAAAATATTATTCCCAAATTGAAATTTTGAAATTTTGAAACAAAGGCCTTCAAAGCGGAATTTAAAAAGACGTGACTGTTGTTGCTAGACTACCTGATACAGTGCTTTCGGTGGCAAGGTGGCTAGCAACGATTAGAGATTATGCTAACACAAACTTCGTAGAGATGTCTATGCTAGTAACAGATTAGCTTGCTAGCAAAAGGGGTTAACTTTTTTCATACAAAAAGAGGGTATATTTATTTCAGAAATTGTAGTGTAAGAAATCATTTTCCACTGAAGTAGCTGTGATCTTGTTGTGACATTTTTGTTTGTCCTCCCCTCCATCAATTTGATTGTTTTTTTTAGCCCAAAGTGACATTGATGCGTGGCACTGCATTCCAAAACAAAATGCACCCTATTATAACATGTTTAATAATGAGTCGGCGTCACTTCGAAACCCCTAAACAACTGTATGGCAAGACGCATCTTTCACCGTAGTTTGGTCAAAATAGGGCCAATCAGTGTAATATCATA
>NC_139657.1:23171571-23491571 GCF_951799395.1 Argentina silus | reverse complement strand
CGGACAGGTGACGGACATCTGATTCACACATAGGCAAAACATAATCACATGTCTCAAGGACAAGGCTGAGTTACAGTATGCAACACTCAACCATGGTTAAACAGTGTAACGCCACTGGCTAAGAGTGTTTCACTTGTTGGTCGTCCCATCCACCGCCCCAGCCTCCACCCACTCAGTTGCTCTGTGTTTACTTTCCTTGTAGGTTTGATAGTTATGGGATCCGTGCTTGTGTTATTTTGTATTTTATGTTTCAGCAGGGAGCTATACAGAGTGGAGCCATTTAATTACGGCAAACTTAAACGTATTACCATTTTTATTAAACATGATTAAACTGATGAAAGTGTCCTGACTGAACATTTGATACAACTTCATGACTTTGACTCCATTTCTTTTAACTCAGAGACTTAATTTAACGCTGACAGATATCATATGCTGTGTCTAATTGGAATTATTAAAACATGTAGATAGACATATGTTTTACGTAACACATAGATGTATTTTCAAAGAATGTCCTGGATTGGAACACCAGTTATTTTGTTGGGAACATACACACTGATTAAAAAGCAGGGGGGATCAGTACAAGCAGAACCATGTTCTCGTCAGTGTTCGCCCTACACCAGGGAGAGTGTCAGATCATATTCAAACTTCTGAGAGAACCTGCGTCAGATCTCATGCAACAGGGAGAAGCCTCCCTCTTATCATATTCACTGTGGATACAGTGAGTGTAGGATATGAGGAGATTTTTATACTTTCTTAAAATCTCCCAGATCCTGCTATATATCCCTGTGCCTCGATAAAAGAATCTCTTCTGCCTTACTAGGGGAAAATGTTTCTCCTCTGCAGACAGCAGGGTCTGTTCCCAGAAATGCTGTGTCACTGATGCTAATTCTGGTAAGGGCTCAATGCTCACGGCTACAATAGGACCTTTTGTGTTTGGACAAACACAAACACAGGCACCTCTCCTAAATTGCGGACTTAACAGTAGATATCCATCAATATGAATGTCTTCAAATGTCAGAGTTTTAAAATGTTAGGTCTGGGTGGAAGACGCTGGACAGATAAGATAGCAGCAGGCACACTCAGAGAGGAGGTTGAAGGACAAAAAGAAAATGCTGAAGAAATCTGAAATCAGGAAACTGATCACCCATTGAGTGACAGTGCACGTCAATAAACACTCCTTTGAATGCCAATCAGTACCATTATAACTGATGGGTAACACTTGACAAGAGGTGAAAAATAGTAATTAAAGCAGTAATAACAAATTTGCCTATAATTTGCATTATACAAGCTTATCAGTAATAAATGCAATACACTTTGGGATGATGCCTAATTATCAGCGAACATGTGCTTATAAACATTTCAACCACATCCCTTACCTTTGAAGTGTATGCAAAATGACTACAGAGGACAAATGAAACACAACACCCCTGTCATTCTGTGTGGAGGGCGCACTGTTGTGACAGAGGAGGTGTAGAAGCACTATCATGTTTAAATGAAGGATAGAATATATAAATTGCGGATTGAGCATAGCAGGGTGAGAGAAGCAGGGAGAGAGCTGGTATTCTCTGTTCCACTGTCAAGGGTAATTTCCATGCTGCTGTCTCCAGTTTAGGCAAAGCTAGTATGAGACCCAGACGGGGGTATTAGGCTTTATGTCTTCTCTCTGCTCACTTTTTGGAGGAATGTGCTGTATTTCATACTTAAAAAAACTTACTCAGTCTAAAAAGTCTCATCTGCAGCATTGTCAGGAACTATTCCTCAAAAGGGCCACCCACTGCAAGGCCAAACTATCGGTGTATCGGTGCAGTTCAAATTATATCCCAATATCTGGTTATATATACAAATATTTTTTATATATACAATTGGTTATAATGTCAGCTGCCACATTTCTCACACACTTCTACCTAATTTCAGTGCTTTTGGCAATAACAGCATATGTCCAGCGCCATTAGTGATAACAGCATTATGCCCATAGGAATGTTCATAGTGAATCTCCAGGTAAGTCTGGTATGCTGATTGTTCTTGCAACACGCTAATCAAGTCAGGGTGCATACAGTGGTCAATTTGTGATGGATTAAGTGGCATGCAACAACCAACAATGGCACTAAATCCTATTGTGATCGGGGGCTTTTAACGGCATGAGTTCAAAGGTAACATCACCCACACCTTTTTAGGAGGGCTAAACCCAGCAGTCTGATCCAAGATAGCACAAGGTGGTGGCTTTTACCCAATAGGGGTACCAGTGACTTACATCCCTTTTGGACTATGAAAGAGCTACGAGGTCAGTGTTGTTATTGTTCTGCAGCTTTACAAGTCTTTTGCAGAATAAAAGGGAAATTGAAATCCAGCTATAACAGTAGGCTATAATAAGTGAGTGAGTTTATTACCTTTTGATGTTACTCTGCCAGGATCAAAGATATTGTTATGTTTCTGGAATGACTATTACAGCATCTTAACAGAGATACAGGGGTGGGCATGGTCCTTAGTGGCGGTACTGATGAGGAGGTTGCCATGGTGCCAGCCTGGCACCTAATAGAGTGATTCATCATTTGGCGGCTCTGGCTGAGGAGAGTTGGCATGCTATAATTGCTGACCAGTAAAGTCCTGTAAACACCTAGCTTTTTTCATGTGTCAAAATGGTCAGTAACCATGATTCCTCACTGACTTTCTATCATCCAATTGGCAACACAGTTGACTGTTTTGGGCTCATATTGTGGCATATTTCTTTGCCAGAGGCACTATGGCACCTTACCGTTAACACATACAGAATATGACAACCAACAACAACAACAACAACAAAAACACTATATTTTACAGAATATTAATATGAATTCTTAAATTCCACCCATGAGGCATTATTTCTCTCACAGTAAATTGACATATTGTTGTTGTTTTCGTCTCACATCATTACTGAGGAAGAGTGCAACTCTTTACTGTTAACGCCAATGACACAGGCTTTTTAAACTCATGATGCATTGCTTCAACTTACTAAAAGAAATACTGTAGGCTATGGAACAATAGCTGTAACATCTTCAAAAGGGATCGATAACCCACGCATGCTTTAAAATACTGCATGAGAGTGCAACTTTTTTTCTATACAGTGTGGCGTACTTATTTGATGGTGCAATCCTGCTGATTCAAGCTTTTATTCGTCCTATGCGGCATCGTTTCTCAGTTGGAAACTGTCATCGTCCCCCTCTTTCTACAACTTTCAATGAGGCTTCATCAAGTTTACAGCATATTCCTCTTTCTGTCCTTTTTATTTGTGATAAGTCATGATGCTTAAAATTATTGAAATTGGGTGAATCAGTGAGCACAGGGATCTTGTTCTCTCACTCACCCCGCTCTATGTGCTCTCTGGCACTCTGCAGCTGGTGGTCTGTCGCTATCTCTCCGATCACTATCAGCATGTAGTAGTTCCCCTGGCTGAAAGGGGTTCCTCGGCGGCGTTGCTCTCCAAGGTGCTGAATTCGCTCCTCGGACCCCAGCCGCGCGCTGCTCTCGTCCTCCTCCACAGCTGCGAGCGGACCTCGAGCTGGAATCTCCATGGCAACAACCCCTCGAGCCGACGCCGCAGACGATTTCATCGCCATGACAACTGCCACGGGCACTGTAGGTGTGGGGGGAAAAGTAGGGGAGGGCTCGTGGGGGTAATAGACCGCTCACTTTTAGAGCTATTTACTTCCATTTGATTGGTCCGTAGACCCACGCAGTAAGGTGATGTCACTTATAGAGTCATCGGGCAAGTCCGAGGGAGGAATTTGTTGTGTTTCCCCCAAATCGAAGGATTAACTTGAAATCTCAAAATCAACAAACCTCTCTCTCTCTCTCTCTCTCTCTCTCTCTCTCTCTCTCTCTCTCTCTCTCTCTCTCTCTCTCTCTCTCTCTCACACACACACACACTTGATCAGATCAAATATCATTTTCGCAGTTTGTCAAAGTGTGTTTGTGTTAGCCACTGCCCATGTTGGAAGATTAAGGTGCCAGTGTAATTCCAAAGCCATGACAAACTGCTGGTTGGTGATGCCAGCTCATGCCAGGCTCAGACTGGCATTTAACACTATAGCTTGCTTGTTACATTGTTGCTGTATCTGTTGGGAAAGCATTGATTACATTTCCTTTGGAAAAAATGATAAATTCATTATGATAAATTGAGTAAAATCAGAATGTTCACATTAAAAGGGGTTAAAATGCTCTGAAATACAGTAGCTGAGCACCACATCAACATTTCACATTTACGATTTGCTTGATGTATTAGCCCAAGTCATCTTGCACAGTGAAAGTGGAGAGGCTATTAATATCATCAGTGGAAAATTAAAAAGTAATTTGACTTGAGTTCAGGTTTACTTGGTTCATATTTCCCATTCAGGACATGCAGTGAGTTCAATTTCTCTTTATTCTCTGTGAATCTGCCTAATTCAGCTTTTCTCTGCTGTAACCTTGTGCCTTCAGTTCACACATCTTAATACACTATATAACAGCGGGTGTTTTAACACAAACTATCACTACACGACATTACCCTTTAAGGTTGATGCATAAGCTAGGGACCTGAAGGTGAAATATGAGAGGCCTAGCCTATATTTTAACGGCGTAAAAACCAGTCAGTGCAGACATGGGCGCTGGCAGTAGGGGGTGTGTCTGAAATATTATTGCTATTTTCAAGGCCAGAATTTTTCAGCAATGGCGCTTGGGCTCCTTTCCATTGCAAATTAAATGTTTGCTTCAGTGCGTTCCCTTCCCTTCATTCAAGTAGGAATCCCTGTTTTGCCCGGATGTAAGATGGCGGCGAACATCAGGGCGATTCCATTCCGTTGTAAGCAAGGGAACGAGGAATTCTACACCCTCCATATATCCCCTTCAACAAGTCAACAAAAATCATCCCCCAGCACGAAGGGTATCCAACAATTCATTGCAGTTCATTCAACATGCCCGAACATCCGTTAGTGGTCGCTGTTTCATACATGTCTTTTGACGTAGGCAGATTGACGTATACCAGACAGGTATAAAACAATGACCATTAACAGCAGTTCGGGCTATCCCTCACTCAATTCCCTTCAGTCAGGTAGGGTTATAGACTCAATTTAAAATGGATTAAATTAAAAGAATTTGCCATTAATCCACACACAATACCCCAGAATGACAAAATGAAAACAGGTTTTTAGAAATGTCAGTAAATGTATTCAAATTTAAATACAGAAATAACTTGTGTACATAAGTATTCAGACCCTTTGCTATGACACTCTTAAAATGAGCTAAAATGCAAAAATGTCATCAACAAATCACTCAATAAGTTGAATTGAGTCTATCTTAATGCAAGGATAATAGTTCATGTAATTTTGGAATTAATATCTTTGTTTTTATAGGGTCTCTGATTTGCATAGGAATCAATTACACACTGTGTAGATTAGGATGTTACTACCAACTCAGCAAATTTAATAATTTTCTCTTGATTCTGACAAACTCCCCAGTCCCTTCCAGTGACAAACATACCCATAACTTGATGCAGCTACCACTATTCTTCACACAAGAGATGGTGCGGAAACTGCATTGCATGTGCTAGATTTGCACCAGACTTAATTTTTTGTAGTAAAACCAAATAAACACATTTCCAGACACTTTCTTTGCTGTATCACTTGAATTCATTGTTGCAAACACAATTATAGATATGAGATAGATTATTTTTGGCCACTTGGTTACCTGATCCACACATTGTGAACTGTCTTCTGAGAAATACACAGCACAGTCTTCCACATCTGTATGCCTCCACCTCAGCTGCCTCCAGGGTTGTCCACAGATACCCTGATGGATATGGGTCGATGGCCCTCATCAGGATACAAATGTTACATTGATTATATACATAAAAATGTAGATATTGCCGAAGTCCAAAAAGTGTTGAGTGCCTGATGAATGAGATGGAGACTTTGTTCTGTGATGTATAATTGTGCATTGAAAATGTGGTCTGTGATGTATTGTGCATTGCAAATTAATAGGCTCGCAATTAGTAGGTGGTTGGCTGGGTTACTAATTCACATACAGTAGGCCAGTGTTTAAAAGGTTCATACTGCCATTGCAATGGTGGTCTACCTCACTGCCGCTGCTGTGACCAGTTGTGAAGATGTGCTGCCATGTGCTTTTGGTATACATTACTGACATTACTGACATCTTTGGTGTTCCCTCCACATAATCACTCAAATAAAAATGAGAGAGAGAATGGTTTGTGATGGTTTGCCTTATCAGATTGGCAAAATTAAGTTTGTTATAGCAGCTCATGAATTACAGAGATGAAGAGTGGAAATAGTTTAATATCTTTATCTACTCTCCTACCTTTGTCATGCATTCTCTCATTGGCCCAACCAACATGCGACGGAGACGGAGAAGCCAGGGAAATTTATTTATTAGTGTAATTTGACATCAATAGGCAAAGGGTATAGTCGTTTATAACTCCCAGGCAGGGAACTCTCAAACGAACAGAGTAATCCAAATACATCAACCATTATTGTATTACCATTTAATATTCAATAAATGGTTAAACTAAGACGTGAGCGTTCCTGACTGAACTACACTGGATGTCTTATAGCCAAGTAATAAATGAAATGTACAGCAAATGCACTACAGAAAGCTCTGTCATCTTCTCTCAGGTAATTGAGTGCCAAGAACTTTAGAGCCATATGCTACTTGACTTGACTTTAAGCTATTGACTCTAGCTATTGACTATCACGCAGCTGTCATGGTGAAAGCCATTTTATATTTTTCTGTATATGTATTTTGTCTCAATACCTATTTATCAAATAAGAAAGACAGAGAGAAAGAAAGAACATGATAAACTAAATTGTAGTGATCTACAGTATTTCTTCTGCCACTATAATTCAACTGATTCAACATTTCATTGATTTGCCAGTATAGCGTTGTAGTTCAACCTTGATTTCTTTGTTAGACCTATGAATAGCTTCCCTTCAGTGGTAATGTATCTCCAAAGCAGCATCCTCAAAGTATTCCTCTGAGTATCTGTCTTGCTCTGAATGAGCGTTGTGTGTGTGAGGTCAGATGGCTGAGACACGATGGTGTCTGGCCCAGTTGTTGATGGCGGTGTTTGGAAGGAGGAGGCCAGGTTATTCTGGGCAGCAGCCAGACTTCCCTGGAGAGAGGAGAGGAGAGGAGCATCAGCTGCTGTTCTTTACTGCAAAGTCATTGCAGCCTCAGACACTGGATCAAGGTGAAGGTTGAAGAGCTTGAAGACCACAGGGTGCGTGGTGGGTAATTTTGTGATTACTGAAGTTTATGTTTATACTTGTATAACCATCATGTGTGATCATATGTGTATAGTGTGAGTATATTACATGATTGTATGACTGATCATATCACTGAATCATCTCTAGCCTTAGAAATAGTTTCAAACCCTTACCCTTGCTCTAACACTCTTAAAATGAGCTAAATGCAAAAATGTCATCAGCAAATCACTCAATAAGTTGAATTGAGTCCATCTTAATGCAAGGATAATAGTTAATGTAATTTTGGAATGAATATCTTTGTTTTTATAGGGTCTCTGATTTGCATAGGAATAATTAATTAATCAATAAAAATGTGGAAAAAGTGAAGGGGTCTGAATACTTTCCGAAGGCACTGTATATGATCTTTCTGTTGTATCTGTATATTCTTTCTTAATCTGTTTATAGCAATTGATGTATGGAGTACATCATCGGCAATCATGTAATTAGGGTATATAAGCTGTCCTTCCTATTGGTAGTTGGACAATTTTTTTGCTGTGATGCTGAAGATTTTTCCCTTGTTGCAACATGTTGTAAACTTGATTGTAATAAACCTATTGATTGATTATCCCTATCATTCCTGAACCTGAGAATAAACTACAACAGGGTGCATCTCAGTAGGCTAAAGAGGCTTCCTTTCCTCCTCTCCTTTATTTGCACTGGTGAAATAGACACCATATCACAAAGGCTGCGACTATAAGGACTACTTGTTGGTCAACATGGTCAAGAAAGGAAATAAATTGACTTTGTAAGTGATGAAATTAAAAATGATATTTTAAGACAGAACATAATTTATAGAAGCACTGCAATTTAATTGTAAGGATAAGTTCAGTATTTTACCTTATAGTCAGATTGTTCCTTACCCTGAAAGTAGTCAATGGGACAGACCATGGTGCAGATTTGTTTAAATAGCCATTACTAACTTAAGCTAATTTTAGCCACAATGGGAGTGGCATGGGCAGCTTGACCAAGTTTCACATTTGTGGCCAAATTAAAGTCAAAGTTAACGTTTTTTGAGTTGATTTTGTAGTGTAACTTGAAACTTGATCAAACTGCTACTATCACTACTAGTTTTTTGTTAGAAGTTTGCTCATGTAAGTATGGTTGTTTGAAAAAATCTGAACCATGGACTAGTTTATCTTGCCCCATAGACTACTTTCATAGTAAAGAAACATCTGACTGTAAGGTGTAAAATGCTAAATGTATAACTTAAAAGGATTTTGTATTTTACACACAATGTGCATGTTGTCTTTAATTTTTTCTTAAACTCAACTCAAACACTCAATATAATCATTGTATCAATTAAAGCAAACATATTTATTCAATAGATGCTACATTTACAATATTGAAATACAAAAGGCAATAAATTCTCCTCTCCCAATATGATGCAGGCCAATGGTCATACTCAGATATGAATTAAGACAAAAATAATCTGACAGATGAGTACATATGATTAAACAATTAAAATAAAAAAACTATTAGTATCTTGAATATTACAATCTTCATGATAGTATTATTGATTTATTTCTCTTTATCCTGGACAATTCTTTAATTTAAACCAGTACTTACAACTCATACCCCTGTGAATGCAATGCATCAAACTGACAAATAGAAAATGTACATCACTCTTCTGATATAATTTAGGTGCTTCTAAGAAGCTTAGGGAAGAACAATTTGAGTTACATAACATTACATCAAACTAAGTACATCTGAAATGAATTAAAAATGTATACAACTTCATCCAACTAGTTTTTGATAAGAAGTACTTCCCTAACCTAAGATGAGTAATAAGTAATTTTGGGCTGGTCACAGATCTATTCGGTTAGTGGCAAATCCATAAATACATACTATTTCATCAGCAAAATTATTCACCCTTAAAGCAGAAGCAATTAATTGTTATCATAGGTAGGAATGTATATCTAAGTAATTCAATTCAATTAAATTTCTTCCATTAAATTTAAGGGTTGGTTACCGTAGGAACCAATGGTGACAGTAGCAAACTTGAGAGACACAGCAGGGCACTGGTCAAAGCTTTGGTTAAAGCTCTTTCATCAACATCAAAGTTTCACTGCAGCTGAAAGGTATACTTCATCCCAAAATCATAGTTTTCCAGACGTTATCTTGCCTCATGTGAAGTGAATTATCCCTTTAAGTTCTGTGGGACACCCTACACTGACAAATAGATCTGCAGTAAAATATTCAACCCATTCTTACACAACACTAGTCTCTCATTGCCAAAGCTATTTCATCCATTACTTAGACAAAACATTATTGAAAAAACGTTTTACAACATGAAAACAAAGTACCACAAAATGATTTTTAGAAGAACTACCTAAGAATACTATTGAAAATGTGTGAATCCAAAAGGCATTTGTAAATATAATTGAGAATGTGTGTCTTACAATTACAGTAATACTAGTAACAAGAACTAATAACAGAACTAATAACAAATGTGATTTTCAAAGTCTTTTAAGACTTGGGTACATGCTAAACTTCATTCACGATACTTTCCATTCAGGTATTGCCTTCCTGAAAGCAACAGTTATTCTCTTCATTGGCACATTGAAGTTAAAGGATGCCAAAAACCCTGCATTGAATCCCAACCTGTGGTTACAAGAGCTAGAAATGCAAAATATAATTGAAATGACAACAAACAAAACCACTTCTTCTTCTTTATATTACATAATCAGGGCCAACTATCAGCAAAGAGAAAACATACACGCACTCAGCACATGCTGGGGAGCATTGTAAAAAGTGCATATCCACTCTTAGTAGCAAGCATAGCAAAAAAGTGCACATAAACACCAGGGGAGGCTGGTGGAGGTAGAAACTGGAGGACGGGCTCATTGTAATGCATGGGATAGAATGAGGAATGGTGCCATTCCTCATTCCATTCCATGCATTACAATGAGCCCATCTTCTGATTTCTACCTCCACCAGCCTCCATTGATACACACTGAAGAGCATTGCACAAAGTGCGCACAAAGTACACACAAAGACACATATGGGTGAAGCAGTGCACATACACACATATACTGAAGAGCATTGCACAAAGTGCAAACAAAGACACATACAGATGAAGCATCGCAACCATTCTACTTCATACTTTTCCTTTCCAAAAGCACAGATGGGACCATTTCCCCCTTGCGTGCCCCTTTCACTGCCAGACCTTTTTTTAGCTTGTATTTCCAATTAATCTTAAAAAAGATCTTCGCTCCAGTACACCGTTTAATAGTGCTTTCTTTGACTGGAGCTCTATGGAAATTGTCTTGAATGTGAATAGCAGGGGTGAAGGTGGGCATCCCACAGGGGTGTTGAGGTGGTGGGTAAGGATGTAGGATGGAGGGGGGGGTTGTCTGGAAGGTAGCATGGCCTGGCTTGGCCTAGCCTAGCGCAGTCCTGCATGGCTCTAGTTGTTCCCCTGGTAGGCTCCCTGGGCAGCGGAGGCGGCTACGTTGGTGGCAGCTGTCTGGAAGGTTCGGTTGGTGAGCACACCCTGGGAGAATTCCTGCTGAGCCTTTGTGAAGCTTGCACCTGTGCGCCGGTACGAGCTGTGCACCTAGGAGGGGGAGGAGACCACCACTCGTATTGTGATTTGTTGTCAACATATTCCAGTACCGTGCCTATAAGAAAAGCTTGAGGGCATCTAGAATGGCTTTGTAATAGTGTACCGCCCCATCATGTGAACATACTGACAACAACAATGCAGCCTAGTCTTAGCTTTTACATTTGTAGCATCAAGCACATAAATAACACTGTGGGGTACCACTCACCATCTTCAGTAGGATGACTGACAGCACAGCGCAGGCAGTGAAGAAAGTGGCCACCACCATCATGATGGCTCCCACTGCATGATAACTGCCAATAATATTGAAGGAGGCGATCCAACCACTAGAGCCAAACAAAGGGTTTAATGCAGTTGAATAATGGCTCTGAAATCTTACTTTTCAAATGTATTTATTTTGAGATTCTACATCATTGTGCTGTTTATGCATTTCACTTCTGAAAATGATTAGTAAAGAGTTTTCTTTTATTGTAGCAAGTCATGGTCAGTGACTTATTCTGGCTATGGGCCAAGATGGATATACAGTAGCATGATGAGACATTCGTTTAATAAGCTACAGAAAAGCAAAAATAGACAGATAGGGGGAAGTAGCACACTGAGGCCCTGTTTGAATACTAAGCATTGCTTCCTCCCATAGTGATCACTGAGGTTGGATTGGTGAAAGTAGAAGAGTGGACACTTTTCCAATCGCATACAGATCAGTGATGACCTCAAGGTAGGGAGGAAAGAAGGATGCATAGTCTATTGTCTGCATAGTCAAGTATTGGAACAGGGCCAGAGAGGGGTTAGTGCAAAAAGTGCTGAAGGAGCCACAGCCTCTCACTTACAGAAGAGTCACCAGGAAGACAGCCAATAGGCTAGACTGAAGGAAGGCATCTGTCAAAGGGATGACAAGAGAAAGGAGATGGAAAGCAAGGAAGAGAGAGTGCTCATACTGGTGCAAACAGGCACTGCAATACACTCACACAGTGCATATCCATGCAAAAGCACGCACGCACGCACACACACACACACACACACCACACAGACACTCACACACAGCAACATCCACTTGATGATAACATCCCATTCATTGAGAACTGCCTCTGACACCCACCTGTTTCCCCACTTGGGGATGCCCACAGCCTGAATGATGAACACCACCACTTGGCAGAAAAACACAAAGAAGAAGAAGAAGAAGCTGAAAGAGCTGTCTGACCTGCAAACATGAGAGAGCATGTGGTTAGAGGACATCCAGTGGCTATCTGATCAATCAATCAATAGATAGTTTAACCTCAACAAAAAAAAGTCATTTATTGCATAAAACAGACTCTGTCCTCTATGGAAAGCCGTTTAACAATGATTGCATTTTTGGTATCAATAATTGGCAACAATCAAGTTATATTCAGAGCCTCACTGTGAGGACAACTTTAATGTACATTGTTAAGAGAAGAAGGTACTCACTTGAAGGCCTTGTAGACCGGTCTGTACCAACAGAGGAAGGAGCAGGGGGCGAAGAGGATGAGCCAGAGGATGGAGAGGCCAAAGTCTATGCCATTGGAAGAGTCAGTGGTGAAGTAGGCCAGACAGGCCAGCAGGTTCAGGAACAGAGTCACACAGTGGACTGTAGGGAGGGTAGAGGGACATCAGATGATTGTTTAGCAATAATAGATCTGTATTGGTGGATGGCTTGAATCAATTACTTATGTAAAAACTTGGTAGGCTTGCACAGTCTTATTTTGGTTGTGGAAACTTTAAAGATGTTTTTAAAGATGGTTTGGACAATAGATAGATTTGCTGGGTAGTTGAAAGAAAGTGAGATAGTAGGACGGACAGATGGATAAAAGATGGTCAAATAGATGCATATATAGTATATAGGCATATAGATGACAGGTTAGATAGATAGATAGATAGGGAATGTATAGATGAAAGAGGGGATGGATAGATCAATAAAATTAAGAGTTTAATAAGGATGAGTTATATGGTGTGCCCAGAGTGTTCTGTGTGTGCCTGTCTTAAAAGATGAAAGAGGAGCAGTGTATTCAATCTAGGCATACTACACATGTACATTTAACCTTAAGCTTACTAACCCAACAGTAAACATAATTTCTATACTTAAGTTGTTGAAAAGAAAGGTAGTGAGAGATAAGATGAAGAAAAAAAGTAGGATTATTTTGCCACAGGCAATGTTGAATGTTCGAAAATGGTGGATTTAGACAGCATCGGCCGAAATGGCATATCTCCTGTGTCCCACAGCAAAAACTTAGCTGGCATTCCTTACTTGCTAAAAATTATAGCGAATGAAAGTAGTGTGTTGCATCGCAAGCACACTAATAAGTATGAGCAAGAACAATAGTTGGACTTGCTGAAGCAAACCCACTAACAAGTATATACAGTAGATCAGTGCTTGTAAAGTCCAGGAGGGTTTACATCATACAGGATTTACAGTAATCTCTCAATATTAACACAGTGAGAGAGCACAGCTTCCACTATCTGGTCACGCTAGTGGCAGCTGCCACCATCAACAACAGATTATTAGAGCTGTGTTATGAAATATACTGTAATATGTGCACACAATCGATGGAGAATATGATACAGTATGCCGTAAGGTCCAAATGAGCTCAGTCAGTGTACCAAACCCACACAGTTATCTTTTGTTGAGGAGCATGTGATGTGTACAGTACAGTATATTCATTAACAAAAAAAACAGTCACTGACACACAGTAGACACACAATTTAAGTATTGGTATAATAAATAACAAAGATGCCTGTTCCCCATGTAAACAGAGCGATACATGACTTTTCAAAATACCACGATTCTGCATCTTTGCAGTACCATTCCCACACATCCACACCAGCTGTGTGTACTTACACATCCACAGATAGTATAACATTTTGCAGACCCTCTGGTACTCCATGGGGATCTCTTCTGAGAAGTCCTGGTAGAAGCAAGGCTTTATGGGAAAGCTCTTCGGAAGAGGTGGCCAGTTGTTTCCTCGGCCTATTGACATGTAGATTCATTAATTCACTAACATTTTCATACAGGGGGTAGTTTGGGTCAGTGGGGGGTCATGTTAGAGGTACAGTAGTAGTGTACAGGTCAATAGAAGCCTGTGGAGGTACAAATGGGGCTCTAGGAGGCAAGGCTGTGGTGTATCAAAGCCCTATAAAAGGAAGTAAATAAAAAGACATGAAAAGGCACATTAATAAGTAAAAATAAGAAATCGTATATGAAATTGTGGTAATATTATCATGTCAGAAGAATGAAAGGTATATGCAAGTGTAGGGAGGCAGGAAGGCACCTGAAGGGCTCCTGCTCTGCAGATCCTGCTCTCTGCGGTCCAGCTCTGCAGCCTTCCTCTCGAGCTCCTCCTGTTGCCTCAGCAGGTTGGCCTGGGCTGCAGCCGCCGTGGCCTGAGGGGGGGGGGGGGGGGGGTGGGGGGGGGAGGACAGGGCATGGCAGTCAGCATGACAGGACAGTACAGTACTACAGTAGTCAAGGCCACAATCTCAAGACAATATGTGCTGGGGGAACAATACTTTGTCAGCGCCTACCATAAAACTTCTAATAAGTGCTGAGTCTCCAATAAACACCTGTCTCCAATTGGCCACTAATTAATGATATTTAAGCAAATAAGCGCCTGTCCCTAATAAATGCGATACAATAATTAATCTCACTGTCAGCCAAAGGCACAATCAGCCAACGGCAATTACTCCATCTAGTGTTTCCACACTGCACACACAACACCCCCAAGGGAGAACAGCTAGAGTGAGCGACAGCTAAATTAATTATAGTGGGCTATAGCAGATCAGCTCATGAAGAACAGGAAGATGAAGAGAGAACAATTTAAATATCAAGGTATTTTAATGGGGACAAACTTGTGTTTGAAAATGTTTTACTTTGTTGTTGTAGTCATCATGCATTTTCTCTACCGCTTCAGTTAAGCTCTCATTTGGCCAGCAATACACGCAACAGCGTGTGAAATCATTTGTATATTTTGTTATTTTTAAATAGATAGGTGCAAGAGAGGCTTTGATAATGGATTACAGAATAAAGTGATGAATTTTCAATGAGACAGGAGGGTTTTGAGGTTTAGCGTAGTTGGGACTGATGATAATTGCTAGGCTCTAGGATAAATCTGTGTTCCCTGAGCTCCAATAGTGGAACTCTGCCCATCTACTTCCGGCGAATGTAAATGTATGTAAATTAGGATTTCTTCAAAATAAAAGCGCTCAAGTTACACTCAATTTAACATTTAAACATTGTAAATAGGGATCAAAGAACTACAAACAATATGCTAATTATCTTAACAAATATATCTTCAATCATCACCATGTCATATTTGTTTTAGTATTGCCCGATATCATAATTACCCTGATGAAATAGTATTGCCCCAGAATAATGGACTGTACAGAAATATTCTTTGATTATATTAACTCGTTTCTGGTACCAGTCTAGTCAGCAACACTTCTAGAATATGGATCAAGTGAGTTTGAGACTAAAGCGGTGTCACACAAAATGTTGATGGCCTTTTACTTAGGTCAAATGGCTCACAGTGCATTATATGGACTGCATAGGACATCTATAATGGGAAAAGTTGTCTAAATACATCTGGAGGGCTCTGTAACTGACGTTTTTGTCACAATGCGTGTTTGGGTCATGGTGATATCTATATTATATCATTATTATATTATATCGGTGCATCTTGATGTTTGACACTGATGACTTTTGGTCCACTTAAGTGTCCCTGTGAAGAGCCATCCAGTGATAGCACTAACCTGTGGACTAGGCTCCGTAGAGGGCTGCAGCACAGCAGGCTGGGAAGGGGTCGTGGTAGCGGGAATTGTGGGCCCTGACAGGTTATCCTGAAAACCAAGAGATGGAGGAATGAATAAAGGCACACACCGACGTCAAGCAAACAATAGAGCCGTCTGTAGTCAAAGGAAGATTAAACTAATTGTAACCCATACTTTTAACAATTAACAAACAATTAATTGTGGTGTTCATAGATGAAAAGCGGATGATCTTACTGTGGAATGATCTGGGAAAGGGTTAAACTGTTCGATCTGGTCATTACCAGAGTTGGTCACTTGCGTAACGGAGGGATCCTGAAACAGAGAAGCACAATGTTCTAAATATCATAATTCATCAGATCATAGCATAACGTCAACTTAACTATTATCTTATGTAAAATGACAAAAAATATCTGTCTGCCTATCTATAGGCATATTGATCTACTGGGAATAGACTGTGCACCAACAATGACATTACACATGTGAAGTACAGTAGGCTATATCAGAACTCTAGACAGAAAACAAAAAAATGTTTCATTTCCTGAGGTAAAATATGCTATCAAAAGTCAGGAGCAGCTCCAGACTCCAGCTCGATTTGATATTTCAGAGGGCCACAGAGAAATTGCATTACTTTATTACTAAGTAACTACAAGAGAATGAGCAGTTTCTGAGAGTAGGTTCTGCAAGTCTATGTATGATAAATCATTTAGGGCATGTAATCAGTTATTAACAGTTGTATGACGAAGGCCGTGGTAAACATTAGGCTAATTGACTCTTTGTCCTGAATACAGTCTAGGGAGGAAATGGAAACCTTAAGAAATGTCTAAGGAACTAAAGGGTTGTCTTAACTTGAACTGTTTGGAGTCAAGTAGGCTAGAATCTGGTCTGACACCAGAAGAATACACAACATTACTCATGAGAGAAGAAGAGACGAGAGGGCTTAACTGACCAGGTGGGAGGGAGTCCACTGGAAGGGGTTAACTCACTGCACATGATAATGTGTCCCTCACAAGAAGGGGCACGTGACACATGGGGCTACTCAGACTTCTTGTATTAGTCATCTGGTTCTCTATTGACACACCTGTAGGTATTCCCATGAGGAATGAGGAGGAAACATCTCATACATATACAGTGCCCTGCGTAAGTAATGGGACAGTGAAGATTTTTTTCTCCTTTTGGCTCTACTGATTTGAAATCAAACAATTACCATGAGGTTGAAGTGTAGATTGTCAGCTTTCATCTAAGGGTATTTTTGTACGTGTTGGTTTTACCGTTGAGAAATTACAATACCTTTTATACATAAAAAGTCACCCCCTATTTTAGGGGACTGAAAGTAATGGGACATATTCATATAGTGTCCAAACTAAGCACTCATGTTTCGTATTTGGTCAACAATCCTTTGTATGCAAAACTGTCTGAAGTCTCTGACCCATTGACCCCACCAGTCGCTGGGTGTCTTCTCTGGTAATTGACATGACAAGTGTTTCTGGTAAGTCAGGAGTGTTCCATCATACTGTATCATTTGTGCAGGCATAAGAGAGCTGTCAATGTCTAGTATTGATTCTAGGCTTTGCATTTGGAGTCGCTATTGGTGTCTGTCAACATGCGGACCAAACAAGTGTCAATGAAAGTCAAGGAAGCCATTATTAGGATATTACGATCAGAAACATAGCCAAAACCTTAGGCTTCCCAAAATCAACAGTTTGGAACATCATTAAAAAGAAATAAAAGCACTGGTGAGCTCAGCAATCGCAAACAGGCTGGTAGGCCAGGAAGACTTCTACAGTAGATGACCGAAGAATGCTCACTATATTAAAGAAAAACCCCAAAACAACTGTCCCACAGACCAGGAACACTCTCCAGGAGGAGACTACCATCTGCAGAATACATCAACGTCACTAGAGGCTTCACTGCAATGTGCAAACCACAAGTTATCCTCAAAAAGGTTGGTCAGGTTGCAGTTTGCTAAAAAGTGCCTAAAAAGCCTGCAGAGGTTTGGAAAAGGGTCTTGTGGTCAGATAAGATGTATATTATCATGTACGAGAGTGATTGTAAGAGGAAAGTTCTGAGAAAAAAGAATCTGCCGAAGATTTACAGCATAGCCCTCATCTGTGAAACATGGTGGAGGGGGGTTCTATGGTTTGGGCATGTATAGCTATCACAAGAACTAGCTAACTTGTCTTAATTGATGTTACTGCAGACAGCAGCAGCAGGAATGTATTCTGTAGTGTACAGAAACTTCTTGTCTGCTCAAGTACAAGCAAATGCCTGGAATGGCGCTTCATCATACAATAAGACAGTTGTATGAAGAAAGTCTTCAGATTTAAATTGAAAATTTAACATGCATTTAATTTCCTGATGATAAGATTGTAGACAAAAATACCTTAAAACAAACAACAACTGAAGATGGCTGCAGTACAGGCCTGGCAGAGAGAGCATCATCAAAGAATATACCCATCGTCTGGTGGGGTCAATGGGTCGCAGACTTAAGGCAGTTATTGCATGCAAAGGATTGTTGACCAAATACCAAACATGAGTACTTTATTTGGACATTATATGATTTGTTTATATAATACTTTTGGAGCCCTGAAATAGGCAGAGTATGTTTAAAAAATGTACTTTCTAAATAGTGAACCCAATCTGAGAAAAACTCAATTTAATTAAAGCTGAGAATCTCTACTTTGACCCCATAGTAATTGTTTGATTTCAAATACAAACTGATGGCGTATAGAGCTAAACAAGACCAAATGCTTCCTCTTTCCAATACTTATGGAGATTGTAAATTGTAGTCTATTGTCATTTTTGTTTGTTCGTTGTTTTCTTGGTCTTGTCGTGGCAACAGGTGGTGTGGAATGGATTAGCGCTGACACTGGTTTATAGCCTATTCCACTCCAAACAAGAAGTTCCCACACTGGACGTTCTTGAATTTAATTGAAAAACAGGGCTTTGCAGTCACGTATAGGGAGCCTAATAATTTCCTAATCCCTCACAGACTAGAATGATGTTGCATCAGACATTCCTATAACCTAAACTGGTTGTGTGTGGTAAGTAACCAATAGGCCTAACTGAATACAGGTAGGTGTGCCCATTCCACAACCCAGCAAGAGTAAGAATCCACTGGCAGCACAGATTCCATGTGCTAATCATAATTGAGTAACAATGAAGAGAACGGCAAGATATGTTTGCGTCAGCTGTGAACTGTAGGCTATTTATTTAGGCACATACACACACCCTACCTGCAAACACAGCCTGCAGTGATGTGATGTCAGTACCATTGTGTAGATAGCCTAGTAAAGTCAGTACCATTGTGTAGATAGCCTAGTGAAGTACAGTAAGTCTATATCATAAATTGCTGTCTGCTATCCTTATCAAAGTAACTTTAAACTTTTAAATTGAGGGTCATTCCATGTCAAATCAAGGGACAAAAGATGATTTAGACACCCACCATCTCAGATTGTTCTGAAATTATTTCTGTAGTTAGAAACTGATAAGATTCATGCATCATTATTTTGTAGAAATATAGTTTAATTCCTGAGAAATAAGATAATTGACTGTTTGGCCATTTTTATTTTGTGGGATTCATATAATATTCAATAGAATTCAAACCCTAAATCCGATTTGGACCAAACTCGTACCTGATAATAATTAAGACATGAGGAAATCAAAACAATGGTCAAACGTTACTGATTAACCCTCCCAATCCCTCCTTTAGAAGATTTTATCAGCCAGTATGGAATATCAGTTCTCTATGTCCCTCTAAGTAATATGAAGCTGTGGCTTGGAGTTTTGTTTCTTCAAACTATGCAATGTATTCTGGTTCATCAGGTAACCTGAAGGTTGCCCTGTCCAAAGGTATTAGTCATTGAAGTTGTGTGTCTACTAGATTGCACTGTCCCTGCCATTAGGTGAAAATAGTGCAAACAAAATGAATTGTTCTCAGTGTTAATTTACAATTCAACCTTCAAATGATAATGATTTTACATGTAGAGTGAAGAGTTAAGGGGACACACAAACCATTAATCCTAACCCTAACCCTGTCCCCAACCTTTACCAAACCCTTAACCAATTCGGAAATGTAATTTGGTTTGCAGGCCTATAAAATCTACTCTCTGTCCATTTAAACTAAACAACAACATATAATTGGCCACCCAATAAGACAACAAATCTTTGTCTCATACTGGCCAGCCACCCCACTTGGAAAGTTCTCATGTTATTGGACGGTATAAACAACCACTCTCATGACATGGAATGACCTTTCAGTGAAATCAAAAGTAGGTTTGACACTATAATTATTATTTTTTTTTTTATTCTATAAAATATCCAAAACCATCAATGAGAACACAAAATCCTGATGGGTTTGAACTTTGAAATGTTGATTATAAGCATGGCATACTGTTCTCTATGTACTGAGAAGGCCTACAATCTGAACATAAGTAGGCGGCTATGATAAAATTGACTAGGCTTATTGTTCGGAGCAGAAAAATAACATTGTACAGTCCTCGTGCCAGAGGCCACCAGGATAGAGTGTGGATAGTGAAAAAATAAGTTGCCGGCAGGAGGGAAATTAAGTGTGAAATACATTTCTTTACCATCTTCCATCATAAGAATTGGGATAAGCAAAGGCTTTGATTTCTGGTCGAACAGTGTCTATGAAAACATCTTTAAAGGTCTTTAGAAAAAGACCAAAACTCAATAATGTATAGACCCTGGTAAACTAATATCAACAATTTTACCTTGTTTTGAGGAAATGGTTTGGCTTCTGTAAGTTTAAGAATCATTGCCCACTCTCAGGTCATTCTGTTATCTAAAATCCACGTGTAAGATATTTTGAAATGTCTCTGCCTCATGAGGAGCAGGAAAATGAAAGTAAACAAAAGTAAGAAGTATAGGTAGACCTACCAAATACTGTTTTTACTGATATTAACTCATAAACTAAATTGCTAAGTGATTAAAACAGGTCATTCCGTACCAAATCGGTAACAGAATGACCAAATCAAATCAGTAACGATAATACTGAAATTGAATTGGCAGATATTTAACAGTGTTTTGGGGAAATGTGGTTTCATGAAAAAAACCCAGGGAGATTTTATGCTCATTCCTAACTTTGAATCTGCACAGTTCTTAAAGTAAATGTTTTTTTTTATCTTGTGCATAGAGCTCTTGCCACAACACTCTTGCCATTCTCAGAACTGAGGAAGAGAGGGACAAAATTCTCTGTGCACTGTTAAATATGCTACAGTTCTCGTCATTGTATTGTATTTGTAACGCATTTTATTCTAGTTCTGTCACTTCCTTGATGGCCACAAAAGTAGGCTACATCAAGGGGTTCAGAAACCAATGACATCTCTGGCAAGTTTCACATCACCTTTGATAAAGAAGGCATTCTTTTTGTACTTATCAATGCAGCTCAAAACAATGAAAAGTTCAAGTCTCATATATACTGGAAGTCACAGACTTCCTCCCCATAAAACACAATCTCTGTGATTGTCCCAAAATCAAGTCGCATTGTGAAAGTGCATAGAAAGTTCAGAAATGTGTGAGGATACGTTTTACATTAGCTGACTGTGATATCAACTGTGGGCGTAACTTCATACGATGTAACACAATTTCCCGAATCATCACTGAGAAAGAGGTCCCTGACTGCTCTATTTGTTGATTTGTTACATTTTGCAACTTCCTGCATATGAGAGAGATGGAGAAACCCCACCCTCATTTGCTGACAGTGATGATAATGAGTGGCTGAAGAGTTGTCAATCATGCCACGTCGCACGAGTAATGTCAAATGAGTAAAACCCTATAATCTTTGGCCAAACCCAGTGATCCACCCAACAGGTTTCCTGGCATGTTACTTTGTAGCGAGGGGTTAGAAATTAGCGGTAAGTTTGTGTAGAACAAAGTTGTGAAAGGAAAGGGTCTTACCTGGAAAGGGTTGACATTTGACGGATCTGCGAATGGGTTATTATCATATCCCGACATTTTTATTGCGTTGTATTATAACTTCTCAAAGTATCAACAATACAGTCGTCCTGTCGCCTGATAACCCCTCTTCTACACTCGTACTGGTTACTTCCTCAAATGGAGAGTAGTGCGCAGGCGTACATACCATGACGAAAATTACAGCTACGTCATTTGGAACTGGACAGTCAAGTAAAGCGCGCCGCCTATAGATCTAAAAGTGTATTTATTTTATTGACTACAGACATTAGGGCGTATTATTACACTCCAATTGTATTTTTGCATCCATACAAGCAATATAAACATTAACACGTTACAATATGTCATATTGTTTTAAAAGGTAGTCTTTAGCCTATGTTACTTTGGGAACATAATGTGTAGTAGGCCTATAATGTAAAATAAAAAAAACCATCCTAATCAATAGAAAATAAAATATTGGATTATTTGGAGAAAGAAAATTGCATAAAATGTAATGTTGGCATTGCAAATGTGTTTTTGAATAGGACCAGCACAGACAAGTGCATGGGAGCCATAGATGAGAGCCCATCGTTATGTCATGACGTAAGTGGTGCTGTGACAGCCGACGTTGCAGCCATGGAGGAAGTAAGAGGTAAGAGACCTAATTTTCCCCCTTTTCTATTTAATTTCATTCGTTGAATACCTTGTCACACACAGTAACAATATCAGCAATTTATATTAAATCGAAGAATCGCATATGTTCTCGTGTTAGATGTGAAATAAAGGAACTTTAATTCGCAAGCATCCAGAGATGACGTTTTGAGCAAATAAGCTCACAGAGAAGACAAATGAATTATCTTCATATGTCTCTATGTAACATGAGATGAGAATACTTAAGTCATATGAGGCACATTATTCATTCAAATGAAATTATTCATTCAAACTTGAAAGTAGCTGATGTTTTGCTTTCAATGAACGACGCAGTCAGTGCAGTGTCCAAGGGACCGTCATAAAAGTGCATGTTCTACTAAAGTGGTATAATAAGGATGATGTTGTATGCCTATTGAAAAATCACATTTAAGTGAGCGTGGCACTTAATATTTCTGTTATGTCCTCAGTCTTTCCACTGTCCTGTGTGGTGCAGAAGTATGCATGGGGGAAGGTTGGGCTGGACAGTGAAGTGGCCCAACTGGTTGCTGGTGGGGATCCTTTAGCTGTCATTGAAGATGACAAACACTATGCAGAAGTGAGTACAGCATTTCACTCTTGACTAGTTTAACTGGATGAAATTATAGAGAGTAAGTGAACATTACAGTAGCCTGTTATATTGTCCTGTATATTTGTTTTCAGACAGGCTTGTTTTCAGACGTGGCATGAATCATGCACAAAGCACTTGAGGACTTTGGCTGAGAGTCTCTTGCCTTTCCTGTCACAACTCATTCTTTATTTAGCCACAGTGGCTTTTTGTTTGTCGTAAAGGTCAATAGAGCTGAACATGGGAGTAGTGACCTTTTCTCCAACTGAAACACACAAGTCACATGGGATGGTCCTATTCCTTTTCATAGGCATACTCATTCACATTATATAGCCGGGCTGCCATATCCTGTTTCAGTCAATCCTGTCTGGTCTAATGGTATAATAACTAACCAGGATGGCACTTAGATTACCACAAAATCTATACTGTACTGTACACAGTATATGAAATTAGTATCTTACTGTATTTGTCATTGATATTTCAAACTTAGATTGTGACTTTTGTGCAATAACTGTGAAAATCTGTCATCTTAATTGCCCTACATTTGTTATGATTTATTGAAAAATGAATACAACTGATCAAAATAAAAAGTGAACTTACACATTTAAGGTATAGCATTATTTACAGTTCTTAAAAGTTTTCTTTCTTATCACTCTTCCAGCTGTGGATGGGCGCTCACCCCAAAGGCGATGCCCTCATCAAAGACAACAGGATAGCCCAGAGGACGCTGGGCCAGTGGATAGCAGACTACCCTGGCTGCCTGGGATCAAAAGTCAAAGACACCTTCCAGGGGCAGTTGCCCTTCCTCTTCAAGGTCCTGTCAGTCAACACAGCCCTGTCCATACAGGCCCATCCTAACAGAGTAAGAACAGGAACCAATCATAGGGAATCAACCGGACATTAAGGGAAAATTGTCAACTACTAATTTTACTCATTAAATGAAGTCAGTTTTTTTTTTTTGGTTCAGTTGGTCAATAACAAAAAATATGGATTACCAATGTCCAGGAGTAATTTAAAACATAGTTATAAAGCCAAATTATTCTTATTAGTCTGGCTTAATCCAACAATCTCTGGTGATTTAATGTATTTTGTTTGTGGTCCTTCTTGGTAACCATATTGCTTTTTCTTATTGTGGTCACATCAGGAGTTGGCTGGGCGCCTCCATTCTCTGTTTCCGGAACACTACCCTGACAACAACCACAAGCCTGAGATGGCCATTGCTCTCACCCGCTTTGAGGGCCTTTGTGGCTTCAGGCCTGTAGACGAGATCCTTGGATATCTGAAATGTGGGCACCATATACCCTACTATTATCTACTACACTGTATCACTGTTGTATGTTGCAGGTTTTGATGAAATAAGTGTGTGTGTGTGTGTGTCCCAGCCGTCCCAGAGTTCCACGCCCTGGTGGGGAACGAGGCTGCGGAGGAACTGCAGAGCAGCATGGGAGATGTATGCCGTATGTCCCTAGCTCTGAAGAAGTGCTTCACCAAGATGATGAACTGTGAGAAGAAGGTGTTTGTGGACCAGCTCAATGTGTTGGTTAAAAGAGTCTCTGAGGAAGGTGAGAGTGAGACAGGCCCTGCGTCCAAATGATCTCTCTTATCCTCCCATCCTCTCGCCTTGCTTTCTTTTCCAAACATATTGGAGGAGAATATCAAAGGGGAGGAACCTAGAATGTTCTCCTACAATGCTTTTTGAGAAGGAAGCGAGAAGGGAGGATGTGAGAAATAGAGGAAAGACTATTCGGACTCAGTAAGAGAGCACTAATAAATGGTAGTAAGTGCCCACCTTATCTTTAGCCCCATTATTTTCATAATCCTATCTTTAGCCTTTATTTCCTAGCGGCTGCAGGGAAAAACACATCAGGCAGTAATGGTGAGCTGTTGCTACAACTCCACTCCCAGTATCCTGGTGACATTGGCTGCTTCTCCAGCTACTTCCTGAACCGCATGGTCCTAGAGCCGGGAGAGGCCATGTTCCTGGGGGCCAACGAACCACATGCATACCTGTCTGGAGGTCAGGGCTGAACCTCCCAGCAAACATTGTTTACGTGTTGTTTTAAGATTAGAATCTGCGATATTAAATGGGCAATCTAGGATACAAATACTGTATAGCTTGGTCAGTCTTTGCATTTGAGAGTGGTTACATTTCTTCAGTCCCATCCCTTGCTGGTTGTTTGAATCCCAGATTGTGCCTTTAAGCGATGTTAGTACAGTATGTAATGGAGAATGACATTTACTTAATTTGTATATATTAGATAGAACTATATAATACATTTATTATGTTTTATGTTAATATATTAGAATGTACAGTATATCAATATATAGAATACACTTATATTAGAAGTTATAGTGAAACAGTAGAAATGTCTTTTTTAATTAACATGTCCCTACCCAACCTCTCTCTCTCTCTCTCTCTATCCACGCTGTTCAGATTGCATTGAGTGCATGGCCTGCTCAGACAACACGGTGCGGGCTGGCCTGACGCCCAAGTACATTGATGTCAACACCCTGTGTGAGATGCTGAACTACAGCCCTGCCCCTGCCAGCTCCAAGATTTTCCCCTCCGTACAGGACGTCTCTGACCCCTGTGTCGACGTGTACGACCCCCCCGTCCCTGACTTCACTGTCATGAGGATACAGGTAATAATTGGGCTCTAATTGTATGCATATATTCTCTCAGTAGTAATCTCTGTATCATGTATTGACATTTTTAAAATTGGCCCTGTATTGTGGTACAAAGGTAGACAGGCTAGTTACTCTGGGTATTGTGGTGGAGGTCTAGGATTTACCACTCTATACTTTAGCTCTTCGGAGGTAAGAATCAAGAAACAAGTCCTGAGTAGCCACAATATCTGAGTCCGGTATTTATTGCTTGCAAACAAGAGACAAGAGCGTAACAGCAGCCCAGCGTAGAACCGGGGGTCCCTTCAGCACAAGTCTAAAGAGACAATGATCAGGTTTGTCTTTTATACAGTTTGAACATAATAGTAGGCGCCGCCACGGCTACTGGCTGATGGGCTTGTGTTTACGTGAGAAAGGGCGGGAGAGAATGAACAATGGGGAGACTCTCTTACTGATCAATCAGCGCTTTTGTGCTGATTAATCGCCGTTCAACATTTCACACCTATCGACAGGATGCGCCTGTCCCCCCATTATTGCTCTCTCCTACCACTCCCTCAGAGATCACCGCTGTTCACATGGTAAATCATACAGTGCTTCTCAGAACAATGGCTATAGAACTTTAGAGGTGTGGCAAGAGAAAATGTCATCACAGTAGTTACACAAGTTGTATCAGTCATATGAAAGTGTATAACCTGAAAATAGTTCTATGAATGTATTTTCCATAACAGTATACAGTGCCCTGCATAAGTAAAGGGACAGTGAAGCATTTTTTCTTCTTTTGGCTCTTTACTCCTAAAGTTTGTATTTGAAAGAATTACTATGGGGTTAGGTTCTCAGTTTTATTTGAGAGTATTTGTGTACATGTTGTTTTCACCACTTAGAAATGACAAGACTTTTTATACATAGTCCCCCTATTTCAGGACACCAAAAGTAATGGGAGAATTGGCTTGACGCTTGACAGGTGTTTCTGATGAGTCAAGTCTGTTCTGTCACATAAATGTCTAACATTGATCCTAGGCTTTGCATTTGCCTTGTGAGCTATTGGTGTTGGTCCACATGAGGACCAAAGAGTTGGGGGACTATTTATACAAAGTGTTGTCATTTCTAAATGGTGAAACCAATATGTACACACATACCATCAAGTAAAAGCTGAGAATCTATACTTTAAACCACATAGTAATTGTTTGAATTCAAATCCATACTTTTGGAGTATAGAGCCAAGAAGAAGAAAATGCTTCACTGTCCCATTACTTACACAGGGCACCTCTCCTTCTCCTCCTCTCTCCGCAGGTGCCAGCCTCAATGAAGCAGTACACGGTGGCACCAGTGGACTGTGCTGGCATCCTGTTGGTTGTGCAGGGCGAGGCCACCGCCACCTCCACCCTCTCTGACATCACCCTGACACGGGGCACCGTCCTCTTCATCTCAGCCAATGAGAGTGTCTCTCTGCATGTCACTTCCCAGTCCGGAATGACCATGTTCCGGGCATGCTGTCTCTTGTAGCCCCTGCACCCTCCGACAAAATCTTCGGTCTCTGCCTACTATCAACCCAACCCACTGTGGTCCTCTGTGCCAGGGTACCCCCTGACTTTTGTCCAGTTGTGATAGACCAAAGCTGGGCTACTAATGGTTTTAACTGTGGTCAATGTATGGTTTATACCTTTCCATTCCCTTTTCTTCTTGACATTCAGAGACATGTCAAGTAGCAGGCACACACATACTGCACTATGTAACACACACTTGCAGTTTGTCTAGGTGCTAGGGTTCCATTATTAGGTCCATGTTTTATTATCACAATTCATTGCTGTTGATTTAGCATGTCTATAATTACCTCATAAGATAGTATATTTTTTTCTCCCAGGTAAATGGGTGAAATCTTCCATTAATATTGTTCTTGCTAAGACAAAATACCACTTTATTTTGTCTCTGAAATGTCCAGCTGTTATGGGAACATATGCCTGTGCATGTCTGCTTAATGAGTTACCTGCCATGCACACACATTGCTGCTTGTAGCGGAAACAATATAGATATATAGCATATAAGTATGCAGAGATACTTCATGATGGTACTTTTCTCAGTTTCCAAAATGTGCACCATCTTAGTAGATATGTGATTCAAGTCATCACTGTTTGCACTAAGGTCAGTGGCATATTTAGTAAAGTGAAATATATGCTGGTAGACCTTAAGCATGTGCTGTGTCTGGGCAATACAATTCAACTCAGTTTATAATCCATATACATCAACTGTTCCTCATACAACAAAGAAAGAAACTATTTGGACCTAGTAGTTTGGAGGTGTGAGATATACTGTGTCAATGAAAACACCTTACACAGTATTACAGGTAAACACCGATTTTGCCCAATGGTCAAATTCTTTACAACCTCAGATATGAATTGTAGGCAGAACTAGGCTGGCTAATGAAGTTACATTGTTTGTTGTAATTACTATGGCATTGTGAAGCACTAAATGAAGAGAGAGAGCAAGAAGGGTTTACTTGCTTGCTTACTTACTTGTGACTGAACAGTTGGTTCGTCCAGGAACACTGGTTACATTGGGGAGTGTTTGCACAAAAGTATTTAAAAACCTTTATTTCGGTTAGGGTTAGGGTTAGTTATACAGGATACTACTATCGGTTTGCACACAAATCTTAGGGATAGCTGTTTTACTGTATTATTATCATGGGAATGTGATCATGTTTCCTCCAGTACAGGCAGAAATGAGGTCATGGTGTTGCATTTTGAATACTACTATACTGTAGCATGGATCTCTAGAAAGTGCATCGTCATGTAACCCTGAATAAATAAATACCCATTCTGTAATAATGCTCCTTGTGGTTTTGTGAAGGTCTCTAGTCCCCTTGATCTGAGCCATTTCCCACAGAGAACAGATGGAGGTTTAGTACATGGAAAGCAGCAATAAAAGAATAATTCACATGCGTTGTATTACTAAATTCACCTGGTAGATAACATTCAATTGGGTTTCAAGGCACACTGCAAAGAAAGAGCAGATTTTTTTCAAGACATTACGATTAAAAAATAGGCAGTCTCCTAAGTCACCCCAGGCCCCTGTATGGCAAGGCAATAATCACTTGTTTAATGGTAGTCATTCAGTACAAAGTCAGTCCCATAATATAAACACAGGGAGATATGTGTTTATCAAACTGATATTCATATACCTAAGAGCCATGACCAACCTATGACCCTCTCTGATATTACAAATATTTGTTTTAAAGTTTGATAGATATGCTGCTGATAACCTGCAGGTACAGAATAACATCCAGGTGTTCCTCCTTGATAAAGTCGTTATTATTATATTATTGTGCTCTGTGTGTTTTATTAAGTCATACAGTACCGTACAGTAATAAAACCATAGCAATCAAACTGCAGTGCACCATACACAATAAAATCAATTCAGTAACCTATTCAAATTAATTAGCAGTATTACTGAACAAAACAGACTGTTTTTTCTTTTGGCTCTACACTGTAAAGGTTTGGATTTTAAATCAAACAATTACTATGAGGTTAATATACATACTGTAGCCTACACACACACACGGGAGAAGATATCATAGGATGCTCATCGAAAACAAGGTCTAAATAGACTGTTTCGACATTGCGACCCATTATGGTTGAAATGGGTAAGGCATTCATAACTGTAAGATCAGTTTCGATACACCAAGATGAGGGTAAAAGCTATGGTGAGGGATTGCAAATGGCCCACCCTCCTTTTGGAAGCAGTTGGTAATCGCGCTTGAGGACGTGACCAGGCTATCAAAAAAATAGCGTTTTTTTTGATAAAAAAAAAAAAAAATGCGTTAGTCATGCAAATGCTTCCAGATTTGTTTATGTGTGTGATTTAGAAATTGTAACAACTGTATTATATTAAGAACAGACATTTAAAGATTAAAAAAGTAAAGAAAACAGGTGTGGACCACCATCCGCCCCTGATTAAGAGTATATAATTGTCATTGACATGTCAAAATTTAATTTTATTACATTTCTAGGCCATTGTATTTTGTTTATTAAGACAAAGATATTTATCTATCATGATTTAAACTATTGTTTGTTCTGTGATTTCTATTAGATCATGAGTATTAGATCATGTATTAGATCATGCATTGAACATATGATTAAGATCCAATAAGTTTAAAATACAAGAGTCTTAAATATGTTGATAACATATTCATAATGTATTGCTAAAAGAGTAAAATAAGGTGCCTCATACAAGGTGCCTAAATGTACATAGTACACTAAAATACAAAACTTCCATAATGTCAGAATTAAAGTTACATTACAGAATATTTGGGGGGTGCTCGAGCCAAAATGGGTCTCCTAAATAGTCAGAAATAATGTCCAGAAATTACCTCATTGGACAGAAACACGTCAATGAGCGTTACTTATTTTGTGAACGTTTGTTAGCCTAAAAAAAAAAAGTGTCTGGTTTAAAGAGGCAATAAATTGATATCACAGGAGTACCACTAAAGCTGTGTTATATAAAAAAAGATTTACAAAAACTGTACTCGTACTACAAAATACTATACTATTTTGCAGCTGCTGCATCCCTCAGAGAGCCCTCTGAGAACCCTGTAAGTTCCCCTGCAGGGGGAATGTGTGACTGCACACCACCGCCTGACTGGGGCTCCATGACTGGTACAGCTCCTGCAGGGCCTTGACATCCTCCAGCGCGTTATGAGCATTGTACGACTTACAGAGGAAGAAAGAGACCAGGAACTCCTGAGAGTACTTGGGGAAGCACCGGTGGGCAAAGAGGGCCTTACTGATCAGGAAGGTGTCAAGGAAACCAGAGACCGTCAGCTGGAACTCCTGCCTCAGGGAGCACTCCTCCAGAGCCCTGCACAGCACGGGGCAGTCAAAACGCTTGGCATTGTGGGCCGCCAGCAGGGGACGTTGGTGGAAGGAGCGTAGGAAGGAGATGAAGGTGGAGAGGGCCTCCCTGAGGGGGACGGTGTCTACCGGTTGTCCGTGCAGTAGCAAGCTCTGGTCCCTGACGGTGAGCCCTGTTATTCTGGAGGCTTCATCAGCTATTTTGCAGCGAGGGACGGTGTACACGTTGAAGGTTCTCTCCCCACTGATGGCAGACAGCTGAGTGATGTCACAAACTGATGTGTCTATAAAGGAGATGCAGATTCGGCACATTGAAGGTTTTTTCCCCCCCAACACCTGAGCTGTCAAGACAGCTCATAACTTCCATATGAATTAAGCCACATATAATAGTGAAATAAAATACCAGCAAAGGCTCTGTGTTATTTACAAAGGCAAGTCATGGCTACTTTGATTGTTGCTACTAAACTTCCCCTTTCTGTTTGTCTGTCTGTCTTCCCCTTTCCTTTCCTTTCTCCTTTTGGCCCTTAAATTAAGAAATCAGATCATAATTACTGTTTAACAATAAAATAAAACTTCTCCTGCATTGCAAAAAACATCAGAAATGTATTTACACACATGAACTTCTCTGCTGTTCTCTTTATTAAACATGTGTCTTTTTAGACACAAATGATAAAACACTCACAATATAAAAATAAAAACACAGACATCGATCAAGTTCATCACAGAACAGATTTTGTACAATACCTAATCCAGTCGTCTCCAAATCAAAGAATACTATGCTGTGATCACCAGACACTCCAGAACCCTAGGGAAAATCTCAGGTTTATGAATCATCTATAATAAATCAATTACTTCTACTAAGTTTTCACTTTTTGATGGTACATTATGAACAAAATATATCGCATTATTGCATTGTTTTACGATTTATATCGAGTAAATACATCACAACAATGATAGAAAGTCTCACCGTGGACTGCATAGTGGCGTCGCGGTTGTCAAAATAAATCCTGAATCGTCTCACAATTCACGTCCTAGTCGTCGAATTTTAGATCGACAATACAACTGTTCTGCCACTAAGGGCAGGTAGTAACAACGACGCACTGACACGGATCTTTTACTTTCGTTTCAGTTGATAGGTTAAAAACTATTTTGTTAGGGCATCGCCATGACACAAATAAGTGGGAAGTGAGACATAATGACATGTTAGTCAGATGACTAACTTCAGTCAGATGACTTAACATCATTCAGATGACTAATTTCAAAGGAATGTTGGTCCATACAACGGACAAATGTGGGAGAATATTCGCCACAGTTCGTTTGGTTTCATTCTTACTTGTCTGGAATGACTCACGAAGAGTCGCCTGTTGACGTTGTTTATTAAAGAGAGATCTCCCCAATGATTTTTTAAATGACACTCACCTGATATATTGTGTTGATATCATATACTTGTAAGCGGTAAGTAAATCACACCATTGATATCAGATTGGCTCCAGTTTTGCTTCTTTAATAAGCAGATGAGTATTTTTCATAAATCTTTTTTTTTCTTTTTCTTTTTTTTTTTTTACAACCATAGACATAGATTTGCATCTTTAAAAAAAGAAAAATGACATAAATTGCACCTTATACATACAACTGTGTCCAGAGTAGCGCACACAAAGAGATACAATGCTCAAGTTGGATTTTGCTGTTCAGCACAATTATGACAGACCAGTTTTTGGCCTGTTAAAACATTTAACATGATTAATAATATATAAGAAGTTGTACACAGGATAATATATCCTTTTATAACAGGCATTTTTTTCAATGTACACTCTTAAGCATGATCATAAATACAATATATTGTCTATAAAAAGGAAACAAAACAAAACAAGAAAGCAGAGCATGCCTTCCAGTGATAGGTACATTCACTTTTGCAGGATACCATGGACAATGCCACCTCAGGGTTACAAATACCACCTTAGTTCATTTAGCTTCTGGGTATTTGCCCAGTTTGGATGGATACTCTCTCCTACGCCCCTCAACACCCCCAGTGCTCCCCTCTCAAACTGAAATTCAGAGTGCTCCTTCCGACAACGAGGTTTGGTTGTGAGTTGAGGTGCTACAGCTCCACCCTCCACAGACAACAAGCATGAAGTCTTTACCTGTTTTGAATAGAATGGAGAATCTGGATGGTACAGTTCTCATAGAGGAGGCAAGCTTGTGACACACACAACAATGGAATACTCTATTACTGTATGACTATTATAGGTCAAATCTTGAACCTTTACTACGAAAAGACTGTCATTTTGTTGGAGATATAGATTGGTGCTTGTTGTTGGCATCTGATGACTGATCTGATGATGAGTACAGCACAGTAACAACAAGACAATTGAATACTCTTTTACCCCATATGCAGTGTAAGCATTGGTGTAAAGAGATAGAGGGTCCCTATAGGACATACATAGGATATTGCACAGTATACAGAGAGTGACAGAGTTGGCATGTACAGTATCTAGTAGAGTAATAGAGATAATGACTATCACCTGTCAAATACACTGGACGGTCAATGTTGATTGCTTTTTCTATGTGAAGCGATTACATACACATTACCTCAGAGTAAATGCTACTTCTCAGCAGAGCCCAATAGTGAAGTGGATGACAATGTCCTCATATAACCAATGTAAACACCTAACACAGGAATATAATCAAGGAGATGGCTGTTCTGTCTGATATGGTTCAACTGGATGTGAGACGGATGGCAGAGGATAGTGTACGTGTGTTGTAAAGGTTGGACATGCTGACTTCAAATGGACAGAGCAGAAGCCGAGACAGTAGTAAGAACCAACTACACACACACACACACACACACACACACACAAATGGAACAATAAAAATGGCTTTCAACTCAACAAAATGAAGTAATAATAGTATGTTGATAAAGAAAATAATAACAACAAATACGGCAAATTGAACATCAACAACAATAATAATAATACACCAATAAAAAGACTAAAAAAATTCAAGTCCTGATTTGGTTACTCTTAACACTGATGTCTCAGAACAAAACAAGGGTTTTTGGGAACACAGATCACCAATGGTGGGAAAGGCAATACAATACATTATGGCTGATAAACTTTGAATACCGCAGTCGCAGTATCAACGGCAATGGCTACAGTGCTCAGATGTCTGAATTGAGCAGTCAGTCACTTGTATGACTGCTTCACTTCAGGAGAGAGGCAGAAGTGGCACCAACTGAACACATTAAGTGGCTCTGTTAAAAACAAACAAAAAAACAACACAAACAGGCAAAACAAACACATAAACAAACAAAACCATAACCTGAATCCCAAACACTTCACTTTTGCAAAATACTCCTGACAAGAGACAGATATAAACATTGAACAACCCAGGAGTCCTTTTTATGCACACCTTTTTTTCAATAACATAATAATAATAATATCATATTACACATATTTATAACATATTGCCACCATAGTCTCTTAAACGGACATAGGAAAATGTGTAATGAGGGAGCATGCAGCCTCTCTGACGGGCTGTACTGTGTAAACGTGAAAGTGGACACGAGAGTAGCTGAGCTCAGGTTTGTATCAAAATGGCTGACAATGCTCTTAGTGCTCTGCTGTGGGAGTGGCTTGAGCTGCCAGACCTGCTCAATAGAGGGCGCTGTCTACATCCTCCTTCCCTTGCCTTTTCTCTTGAGCCCTCTTGTGCCCCTGGAGCTCCAGCAGGGGTCAAGTGGCATGGAGTTCAAAGGGCAAGGGGAGTCAAGGTGGGGGCTCGCAGCTTTTCTACACCACACCATCTCTCTACTTATCTCCATTCTAGTGCCAGCACTCCATTTTAGGACTCTCTTTTATCGTCCATCCTTTCGTCCTTCCATCTCTCTCTTGCCATGTGGACGGTGGCCATTTGCATTGTGGGCCGGCTGCGGCCCTCCAAGGCATACTGGCACAGGGAGGGAGAGAGGCGGGCACTGAAGAGGACAGTGAGATGTGGGTGGGTGTCAACCTGGCCCATACCAGCCTCATTCAACCTTCTCCCCCCCCCCCCCCCCATCCTCCCCAAACACTCATTCTATGTTTGGCATGGGGGACTGAGGGCACTTTGGTTCCTCACTACCCATCCCCACGCCACTCACACCATGAACTCATTGCTGCCATACAGAACCAGTTGCTGGGGTGGCGAGCTGAAGTCAGGCTCTCTTCTGTGTGAGTCTGGCGCTTCCCGGGGGGAGCTCCTACTCAGTCTGAGTCTGTGGCGGCTCTTCCCCGCCGTGGTGCCCCTCTGGTCCCCCTCAGACTCCAACAAGGGGGCCCCTAGGGAGCAGGCAGAGAGGAGAGGGCCGGAGGAAGAAGAACGGAAGCGGTAGTTGGGGGATGGAGGTATGGTGGAAGAGAGGGAGGAGGAAGGATGGTAGGAGGAGGAGGACGAGGAGGAGAGTGAGAAGGAGGCAGTGAAGCTGGAGTCGACAGAGTCCATGGAGTCCGGTTGTCTCCTCAGGGTACGGCGGCTCTTGGCTTCGGACTTCCTGGGGCGGTAGGAGCTGGACTGGACTGGGCCTCTCTCTGTGTAGGGGGATACATGGACACAGTGAGAAATGTGTGCTACCCACACACCCACACCCCCCCACACACACACATACACACACACATCAGTCTCACCAGAGAGGTCGGAGGCGGCTCCTTCAGGGTCCATGTTGAGGTTTTCGGAGCTGTCTGCTGTGCCTATAGAGGCTTCAGACTCCAGAGTCTCATCATCAGACGCCCGCGGCTCCAGGATCAGCATCTCATACGTTAGTTCCTCCCTGCGGACATACACGGTCAACAGTCACACACTCACATTCTACTGTAGAGTAACAAACCATGAAAGAAAACCCTGAACTAGCCTGGGTGTCCGTCTGTAGTACTATGTATATTCAACAATGCCACATTGTTAATCAAAAAAGCAAGGAGGACCAAGGCACTCTCTATAGAATTAAAATGCCTTTATTTATTGTGCCATGTTCAATGGAACAAACACTATAAAAACTCAGAGCGAGAGTTGTTTTTTTAGATGTTTTTTAGTCTACGATTAGGTTTAATCTATAGAGTAGAAACATCAGATTTCAGGGCTTGGTTGAAGGATTAGGTACAGGTATCATTTCAGAATAGGCAGGTGGACGGACAGACAGACAGATAAACGAAAGAGAAAGAACAAGTGATGAACAAACGTACTTCTCCTTCTGCAGATTCTCAATCTGTTCAGAGAGGACCCTCTCTTCCTGCTGCATGGCTGCCTGTTGCTGCTCTGTCAGCCCCGGCTCTGCCCCCTCCTCGCTGCCCGCACTGTCTCCCTCCACCACAGGGGGAGTTCTTGGGCTGAGGGGTGGCGAGGGCGTATGGGTGCTGCTCCGGCGCAGAGTACGACCTTTGCCCTGTGACAGAGGAAAATAGAGCAGCAGGCTGGTTAGGATAGAGGGGGATGTAAATTGGTCTGTTTGATTTGTGGTGCTAAAGGACGATTCAATCGACACCTTGATGTGGAGTCACAGTGTTTTAGGTAGCTCAGGCGCAAACTAATTACTTGTAACAGAGCTGGTTTATGTTATAAATTAAACTACACAGCTATCACACCACTGCTATAAAACCCAGACACACAGACACACAGACACACTCACACGCAGGCAGCCAGGCTGGCTAAGCATTACCTTTTTAGCCGTGTTAGGCTGCATGTTAATATGTTGCAATGCAAAAGAGAAACAATAAAGTAAAGGAAAGTCAGTAGTGTTAGTGCCACTATGCCTGGGCTTGGACAGGACAGGACAGGACACAGCAGATGAAAACAGAAACATAAGACAAACAAACAAATATGTGCTCATTGTTGGCCATTAGGAAGTTTTTCTCTCAAATGCCCTTGTGACCTATGGATCCATACCACTTGGTGTTACATTAAAATCCTACTATGGCAAACTCAATATAACCCCTTGCCTGCAATAACAGGTGTCATCGATCAGTGTAAATGAAGAGACTGAGAATAGCAGTTGTCCAACCATGACAGATGCAAATACTTTTTGTGAGAAGAATAGTAAAAGAGATCAAATGGGGGAGAGAGAGAGAAGAGAAGTGTTTGGGTGGACGGGATGGCACTGAGAGGACGCAGACTTTGACGGACAGCATGGGGTGGGCGGTGCCGATATGCTGATTGACAGAGCCACAGACAAATGGGCTGACAGGACTGACAGGGTTGATATGGTCATATGGACTATATGGATTATACAGTATACATACCGAGGCGGCTGTGCGGGTTATACTCATAAACCTAACAGCGATTAGTACAGGTTTCTGGAGTGGGAGAGGGACAGGGCGAGGTGAGGGGAGGGGGACAGGAGAGAATAGGGTTAGAGGGTGAAACCTACAACTACTGGATGATAATCAAAGGGAAAAGGGTGCTAGGAAGATAGGAAACCACATTGAAGTGCAGGAAGTCGAATTCATCAAGGGAGCAAATATTTTCCCCAGTTTAGCTTGTGGGTATTTGGCCAGTTAGAAAACGTAGTCATAAAATACATATGAAAACTTTAAGAGGGTGGCCAGATACAGACAAATATGCACTTAAATCATGGCCCTTGACTTCCAGATCGGTTTATAATGGACTTTGAGGTTGAGAACAATTAGGATTCAAAGGTATTACAGTGGCTGAGAGGAATAAAGGGGTTACAGGTCAACTGCTGGAGAGGGAGATTGAAGTCTGCATCAGTCAGAGGGAGATAAATTAAGGTGTCATATTTTGTCCTCCCTGTGATATCTGATGTCCAGGTGCCTTACCATAGACCTCCTGATGAGGGTGAGCCTGCTCTTGGCCTTGCTCTCAGCAAACTCCAGGCTGTTGATGTCCTTCAGACGAGCCTTGTACTTGTTCATCTGCTCATTGATGATCAGCTCAACACACCTGCGGAGTCAAAGGCAGATGGTCACACAGAGAACATTTTTTGAGTAGAATAGAATAGAAAAAAGTGGTTTAAAATAGAAAAGAATAACAGAACAGGGGCGAGTTTTCCGAAATCTTTGCAGCTTAAGTAGTACTTTATCTCTTTTGACAATCCTGGCCCACTCCTCCCATAGACCAGCATTCTTAATTGAACTAATTTTGTTAGTTCATGCACAAAAGATTGACCTGCAAACATTGATTTCACAATTGTTATTCTTTTACGGCTTTGAGGCTGGGTTGCTGAGAGAAATGAATACTACTTAAGCTACAAAGCTTTTGGTAAACAGATCTCTGAATAGAATATAACAAAGTATAACAGAGCAATAGAATAGAAAGGAATAGAATAGAAAAAAAAAAAAATACAATACTTTATCAAAAAGGTTACATATACTGTTCAACATCCCAGTTTTAACTTGGTACTGTACTTGGTTAATACAAATGTCATTGTGAACAATTCACACAATTCATATCCCTAGAACAGTGTTTCTCACAGTTGCCGAGGCATGACGGGGGGGGCGCGAGCGACCACGACCGCAGATATTAAAAAAAAGAAGAAAAAAAGGCGGAATGCGGAACCAGCGTGCGGAACCGGACCCTATTGTTTTGTGGAACCGGACCCTATTTTTAGTTCCGCTTCCCTTATTTACTGTTGCGAGGCGGGCTCTTTAAAGAGCTGTCAAACTAGCCGGCAAACTGTGTGGCGCTTTCTGAGTGGAAAAATTGAGATGTATTTGACAGGGGTGAAAAGAAAAATAACTGATAATGACGCAAACAGGTGTGAGGGCACCGTTATTCAAAAAACCAAGGCAAGAAAATATGATGAAGCTTATCTTGCTCTTGGCTTGGGAGGTGAGGAGAGACCCCTGTGTGTCTTATGTCTGAAAGCTCTCGCAGCCGACAGTATGAAACCAAACAAATTAAAGAGACACATAGAGACATTACACCCCAGTCACGTCAAGAAGCCACTCGACTTCTTCAAAAGAAAACTTGAAGAATACCGTAAGCAGGAAAATAGCATGGTAAAAGCTACATCGGTGAACAGCAAGGCCCAGATGGCATCATACCAGGTGATTGTATTGTATTTTTCTTTGTTTTTGAAAAATGAGACCCATTTCATGACTCTTTTGTTGGGGCGAGGGGGGGACCCCAAAAAATATTTCCTCCAAAGGGGGGCCTGACAGAAAAAGTTTGAGAACCACTGCCCTAGAAGGTCTTTACAATATCATCATTAGTTCATAGTAACTGATATCATTTGAACCAGGAGAATGATAGAAACTATCAAATAATAACCAAGTCTTACGCAGTGGTCTTGCCAATGTCCTGGACACTCTGTAGTGGGTCGATGGTGTCGGGGCAGCGCAAGATACAGGGGGCAAACACGATAGCCAGGGCGTTGGCTGACATGCGGTTAGTGTCCTCCTGCAGGGCAATCCTGTAACACACCACAACACACAAACACATCAAAGAGGGCCATTTCAATGGAACTATTGAATCCACACAAAAAATGTGCTTTACAGGAAGAATAAAACATGGGGGCAGATTAGGTTTATATATATATATATATATATATATATATATATATATATATATATATATATATATATATATATATATACACACACACATTGTTCCATTGTTCTATTTTTCTCCTTTCTATTGTTCTGTTCTACTTTGTTATATTAACTATAGTTAACTATAAGGGTAAATGGGTTAATGTAATGTAATGCTCCAATTACAATACTGAGTAGGTGATGCTAGTAGTGATCACTCACCTGACCAAATGGAAGATGAGGCGTTCTAGAGTGCTCAGGTGGGTTCTGCTAAGCTGGTCGATCACAGAATACACCCCTCGGATTATCTCACGCCTGTCTGACAAGCCTGGCGGACACACCACAACATACAGTGCCTTCAGTAAGTATTCACCCCCCTGGGCTTTTTGTACATTTTGTTGTGTTACCACCTGTCTTTAAAATAGATTTAATTTATGTTCAGTGACAAAAAACTATGAAATATATTTAAAAGTCAGGTTGTAACACAACAAAATGTGGAAAAAGTGCAGGGGGGTGAATATTTACTGAAGTACATAATATTCATCAATGCATTTATAACACTCACCTATCTAAATCAGTTGACCGGCACATTCCAACATTTCCATATTCCATATTCTCATCAATGTAATTACGTAAGAGTTGGCTCTAAAGCTAAATAGTGCTACTGCAGATGAATGATTGTTGATACGCTTGTCAGAGGAGCTACTTTATACTAACACTAAATAACAAATGACAATATGATGACTTCGGTCTTACCCATGGCTCTGAGGAACTCCTCATAGAGTTCAAAGGTCATGAGGGGGTTGGGAAGATCCCGGAGCCACTGTTTAAAGACACTGGCGATGACGTGAATGTTGTAATCATCCAGATTCATACTGTTCACATCTGGAAAATGTGAGACACAGAAAGAGCTGAGGTAGATGCTACTCATCTTAATGTAAGACCAAATCTGAGGTCTGAACATCACTCAAAAATCAATGTCAATCAATCCTACCTGTGTCCAGCCCCTGCCGGAGCTCCTTGATCTTATTGGTGGAGCCAGACTTCCTGAAGATGCCCTCGGTGTAGAGGCCGTGCATCTCGATGTAGTTGATGAGCTTCTCCACCACCACGGGCACTGTCCTCTCCTCGCTGGTCAGACGAGACAGCTCCACGCCAAACTGCCGAGATGACAGCTCTGGGTCGTACTAAACGCACAAAAACAAACAGAAAAATATGGTACAAAATATCTGACATTTTTGCAACATTAGCCAAATAGACAAAAGTAAAGAGTCTAACAAAACACAACATGAATTGTTGAAAAGACTAACATTGCGGACAAATTGGTGTGTCTCTTTGCTATTACTATGTGAAAAGCAGTTCTAATCCAATTCCACCCTTAATAACAACATAGAGTTTACAATGTTATAAAGGAGTCGTCACCTTACCTTTTTACTACATTTGGTGGTCATCCTGGTGCAGCACTTTCTGTGGCAGGCATACCGACACACTGCAGAGAATATAACACAATAGAGTCAGACCTAAATAGTACCGCTTTAACTTTAACCCAACATTCTTCAACATTCCAGCTGCAACAACAGTCCAGCTGCTGGTCAGTCAACAACCACTAAGACAAGGAAGGCTTTAAATATAGAGCAGACTGGCTAGGGACAACAAAGCTGACATGCACAGTGCTGAAGTGAACATTAGAGAGTGGAGAGAAAGGACATATAGAAGATAGATTTACAGTATAATACAAGCTGGAGACAATTGACACTTAAGAGGGAGCACAGGTAGAGGGTGTGTGTGGCTGTGCTGGAGTTTGTGTGTGTGTGTGTGTGTGTGTGTGGGGGGGGTTAGGAGGGAAGAAGGAGAGTGTGTGTATACTCACACTTGCAGACACAGGCCCGGTCCATCATCCAGATGAGAGAGGAGCAGTACTCGCAGTAAGTTGGGATGCTGTACTGAGTGGACTTGAAGATGTGGCCATTGTGCTCTTCAACCTGAAGGGAGGGAACACAGAGACTCAGTTTTCCATAAACAACTATTGTACTGTAAATGTAAATGTATTGTTAATGTCACGTAAAAGTAAAAATTATATGTTAGGTACAATAGAAATAAATAATATAATTAGGGACCATCTGATAGTCAATCAAACAAAGATGTGAGACGAACAATGTCAGTCTCCTTCTTTCTCCTCTTCTTGCGTTCAGGTTTGGGGGCCTAAATAAAGACAACAAGAAAGACAAATTAAGAATACTTTTCCAAAGCCACAACTCTATGATGAGGTCTGATATTATCCATCCATTCAATTATCATCCATCCATCCATATCACCAAACCTATACTTATTAGAGGCGGTACTGTACCTTGCTGATGGTGTTGTCCATGGGCTTGTACTCGGTCATGAACTCATCCAAAAAGACCTTGAAGGTGTTGACCCACACCTTGACGGGCGACTCGCTCCAGTCCCTCTGCTCCTGACGCATGCTCTTCTCTAGGATGTGCTCAAACAGGGCGTACAGGTCCTTGTAGCGGATGCTCTTACCATCGTCCATCTAGAGTGGGGAGAGGGGTGAGAGTGGTCAAAATAGAGGGGTATTTGTCTACTTGAAGTAGCATAGTGGTGGGGCAGTGAGTGACAAAATTCTGTCTGCATTGAGTCTCTGCATTAAATAAACATGCTCATAGCCAACTTAGTCTAGTCCTAGTCTGACCCACTAGGGTTCTTTTGACCTAGCATTTTGGAATTCCTGACATAGAGCTACAGCACTAGAGAGGTAACGGACATAGACCTACAGCACTAGAGAGGTAACGGACATAGAGCTACAGTACTAGAGAGGCACTTACAGCCAGAGCGGTGGAGTAAGAGTTGAAGATGTTGAGGCGGAACTCCTTCAGGGCCTTCTTGAAGACCACGTCCACTAAAGTGTCTTTTTTACCATCCTCAGAGTCCAGGTCATTGATCTACAGTACATGTGTGGTAAAAAGAAACAGCTAGATGATCAGGAGAGAGGAGAGAGCATGTTACTCAGAGCCATATCTACGTTTTGCATCTTGGACATTACTCTACTCTACTCTATGTGTGTGTGTGTGTGTGTGTGTGTGTGTGTGTGTGTGTGTGACGGTTCTGGGGGTCGTGTGTATGTGTGTTAACCTACCTTCTTCATGAGGAAGTCATTCATGCTCCTGTAGTCGTGGGCGCTGGTGAGGATGTGCAGAGCGTCATTCTGCCACTGGGTGGGCTCTAGCGCCACATTGCTGATCTTCACGCTGCGCCTCCTCCTCACCTTTGGAGAGGGCTCCTTGTTCTCCTTACACTCCCTCCCCTGTGCTGCTGCCCCCGTCAGGTCTGGGCAATGGGGAGAAGATGCGCCATCTAGACCAGCAACAGAGAGGTATGAGTGAGGGAGGGAGGGAGAGAGAGAGAGAGAGAGACATACAAAAATGCAAACATCCACACAGTGACCAATATGGTCTCAGCTCATGAGGTCTCATGAGTCAGGGATGTAAGTAATGGACTGAAACAAAGACTCTGTCTTTTCTCTTACCGTGTGTCTTGTCAGTGTCTCCTTGTGTGGACTGCTTCTCTCTGGACAGCTTCTTCTCGCCATGCTTCGTTTTGCCCCAGAACCGCATCTTCCCTCGCACCCTGCTACAACACACACATGTGCAAAGAGAGACATAATACTTTGAGTATAGAAGAAAAGCGCAATGTAAATGCAAAAGACTATGTTAATTACTTCTAATAATAGTAAATATAACAGCATCTCATCTGTTTGACAACAAGCAAAATACAAGCAATATTTTCTAGGGGAAAAGGAGGATGTTACCTTCCATCCTGCCCAGATGTCTTCCCAAGAGCCTCCACCTTCCCCAGGTCCCCTGAGGACCTGGTTTTGTGGATCTTCTTCTGGTCCTCTTTGTGAGAAGCCTAGAGAGAGAGATTCAGGGTGTTAGTCTTCATACATGGCAGAAGGTGGCAGTTAGTTGTTGGGTTGTGTTGACAGCATAGAGACACAGATAGAACTGTTCTTCCAGAATCTCAATGGTTGAAAGTATTTCCTGGATCAGTAACAGTAGCAAGTAGAGTTCAAATTCCTTCTTCATTCCATTTGAAAGGGAATCTTTACAACTGATGATACTAATAATACAATGTATACAATTTACAATTTAAATCAATGAACTCTAAGATCATAGAGTGTTTTGCAAGCACTCTGTATCCTTCCTACACATGTTGCGAAAGAATAGCCTGTTCCAAACCCATATCTGCCAATAGATGGCAGCAGTAGATCAAACTTGACTCCTTATAGTCTGTGCCAGAGAACAGTAGAGCATCCAACATGTTCATATGACAACCTCACTCATTCTGCATACAACCACATCCAACAATCCATGCATACACTGATGACATGATTGAAACATTTCATTCTAGAGGAGATATGATTAAGTGAGTGAGTGGGTGAGTGAGCGAGTGAGTGACCTCATGCTCAGAAAGGCCTGTTAGGGGTGAAAAGGTTAAGATTAGATCAAGGTGCAACTGGTTACTAAAGTGTTAAATGCTTACTACATGCACAATTGATTGATCGTTGTTCAGTCAGAGGAAGAGGATGAGACGAGAGGGCATCTCCATCTTTGAATTGATCCAATTCACAGATCCAATTCACAAGTCAAAGTTAGAAGTTGTCCCTTCACTCTTTGAAAAAAGGGCTCCCCAAGAGGATTGTGTTGCCAAGTGGAGAGGATTCTACATGGCACCAAAACGGGTTCTTCAAAGGGTTCTCCTACAGAGACAAGCTAAAGAACCCTTTTGGTTCTATGTGGAACCTTTTTTTTTTTTTTCCTAAGAGTGCAACCGCTGGTCCAGAATCAGATCCTTTCAATTCTCATTATGGTTAAAGTTCTGATCTGATGTTGGGGTAATCTGATCCTAGATCTGTGGTTAGGGACAACTTTTTCCAGGAACCACATTAGTATTGATGTACAGATCAGTAGAATTAAGTGTTTATGAAGGATAGTTATTCTCTCCCAGGGAAAACAGCTCTGAAACATACCACCACTGCATTCTGCATTGACTACCACTTACACTACCTACAGTACCCTACCATTTACACTAGCTACTGCATCTGACCAAAATACTTCTGTACAACCACTTTAACATGGACATGCTTTTTTCAAACAGTTAAACTGTGATTCTTGGGCAAGGCAGTCTAACCACACATACACTGCCTTGATTTAGCTATACTTGGTTTAGCTATACTATTTTGTTCTTAGTATGTCTACCCCTCCTATTTTACTGTTTTCAAAGGATGTTTCCCCATCAGTGAAATAGCGGAGAGTCCAAGCGAAGAGCTGGTAATACAGAAACGTTACAATATCATAGTTGTCAATCGTAGTTGGCAGCACTTATCGGACGGTGCTTGTGGGGTTAGCAGTGTTAAAAAGAGTCCCCCCTCCAGCAGGTGAGCCTGGTCCCCAGAACATAAAGAAAAGGTAGTCTGGGTGTGTCCAAAGGGAACAAGGGACGAGGGGGCAGGACCCCCTATGGTCCATTTACCATCTCAGAGTCACTGTGACAGGCCTCTATGTCCCCCTCTGTGAGGGACTGGGGGGTGAGGGGGAGGGGCAGTATGCGGGAGAGGGCGGGGGTGTAGAACTCGTCGTCATCGTCGTCCGACTGTCCCGCCCCGTCGGCGTTACAGCGCGTCAGAAAGTCGGAGCGTGTCCGTGACATGCGTGCTTTCTTTTTAGGGCCCGGGCGGCCCACCTGCTTCAACCACACAACGAACAATAACAGGTCAGCTGTCTACGTGTGTGTGTTCATAAAAATATGAGTTGAGACAATACATCAGTAGTGATAGCACATAAACTGTAAGAGTTTTAGTAAATATCAGACTCTATAAATGGATGAGTATCATCTTTAGCACTGTGTGGTACCCATTATTCAATGTACTATGGACATCACTGGGCTCCTGAAGATTGCACATTTTCCTTGAATAGACCATCAGAAACATGCTGAAATCAGCAGATTTTCACAACTCTTCTGTCTGTGTTTGTTTAGTGTGTACTCATGCGAGAATGTTCTATGACTGCCTCACCTCTCTGGTTCTCTGTCCAACAGTGGCTCTGGAGCCTGAGGCCTCCTCTCTGTGCATGGCCAGGGAACGCTCCTGGTTCACTAGGTCCTTATCAGACCTACAACACAGTCAGGGGACAAAATGTTATGTAGCTATGTGTATGTATTTCAGGAAAATGTTTATTAAGACTTCAATTTGATTCAAACATATACATACTTTATATTATTTTCATAAGCAAGGTTATACACTGTTGTTACTACACATGGAAAGTGAAAATACAGTAAATTCACACTCACTTGGAGAAGGGGAGCTTGCGTCGAGGGGGGGAGAATGTGACATTTGTGGGCTTCTCAGTCATACTGATGCTGATGGTCTGGGTGGGGGTCTTCTTCTGTGCCTTGGATGCTTTGGTGACAACTGCTCTACTCTCCAGGCTAATGGTGGGTGACGCCCAACCTCCCTGCAATGGCCTGCCTGCCATCCTGTCCTGTTGGGTGGGTAGGACTTCACTGGCAAGGGCCTTTGAATCCAGGACAATCTGGATGCCCACCTCGGAAGGGCAAAGGCCAGGATGATGGAGGGGAGCTCCATGGGTGGTAGAGGAGGGGACCAGGGTAGACCTTTCTTCTAAGTCCCTCTGAGGCTGGGTTACAGTCCTAGACAGCTGCTCCTTCTCTGCTACCACCTCTGAGACATTGCAGGGTGTGGTGGGTGTCATGGGGGAGGTGGCGATGCTAACCCCCATCTGGGGTGCGTTCTCCTGGGCTTGCGCTGCCTGCATCTCCCCCTCATCTAGCAGGGTCTCCTTCTGCATGCTGATGACCACCACTACGGGCCGTCGCGAAGTGGATGCTCTCCTCTCCTTCAGGGGCTTGCTTGGGCTCTCCGACAGCGATGGCTGCTGGGGGCTGATGCTTTTCTCGGGGGAGATGTAGAAGGTGGCTCGTGGAGACTCCTCCATGATAGAGGACGAAGAAGTAGACATTTCGGCCATGAGGTTTGGGCTTCCTTCATTCAACCACTGTGGTTGAGGCTGTGGGTCTATGTGAATCGGGGACCCCAGTATGATTGCATCATCTTCGAGATCCCGTAGGGTAGTGGGCGGGTGAGCAGCATAACCTTGGCAAACAGACCCCTCGGCCTCCACCTCCTCTGCACTGAGAAGCTCGAAGCTCCCGTGGCTGGTGGGGGAGCCCCGGGGCGAGGAGGGTGGTTGGTGGTGGTGGTGGTCCATCGGGAGATGAGAGGCACCGTCTGGGATGGGCTCCTCTGACAGAGACCCTGCTACACTGGTGGTTCTCACCTTGAGGAGCTCCAGGCTGAACTGGGCCTGTTCCAGCTCCCTCATGCGTCTGCTCTCTCTCTTAGACCTGCACTTGTGATTAGTCTCTTCTGTACTCCGGCTTCTCTCTCCGTCTTCTCCTTCTCCAACTTCAAAGCTCTCTGCTTTAGAGTCTTCAATTGGCTCTGTTGTAACGTCCTGGGCTTCCGTCTCCTGCATCAAGAGAGTAGGGGCCTCCGACATGCCAGCATCCAGGCCCATGATCCTCTCTGGTTCTTCTTCCTCTGCAGTTGGGCTCTGCTGTCCGTTGTGCAACTGGCTTTCATGTAGACGCTGCTCTTTCAGTTCCCTGAACCTGAGGAGACAAGATGTCCACTCATTAGCAAATACAGTTCTTGAAAGCTTTAATTCCAACTCCAACAAAATTAAGATTTTCATAGTACAGGGCAGATACACCTGGTCCTGGAGAGCCATGGAGTGTGCAAACATTCCTTTTAGTCCAGCCTCAGTCCTTGCATCAGTCATGTGAATGATGTGTTTTAGAGCTACAGTGGAGTTTTAAAAGCTTGCACCACCTTTTCATCCATCTTTAAAAAAAATATATAATTATATGTTTGTGTATAATTCATCCATCTTATCTCCAGCACCAGGGTTCAATGCCTGTCCTTGGTATAGAGGGATTCTACACCACTATTTACCTTTTGCGTGCCAGGTAGCCCCTGCCCCCAGCCTGTAGTTGTGTCACAGCGCTGCGTATTCTACAGTAGTGGCTCCTCTCTCTGTAGCCCCGCCAGGCCGCCTGCACCGTAATGGCTGCCAGGCCTAGTCGGTGCCAGCAGTTTCTCCAGCTCCTCTGGATGAGCAGGACAGAGTCCCTCCACAGCAGGAACCTCCTGCGCGCTCTGTAGCCCCTCCAAGCTGTCTGCAAGCACAATGCTGCCCCCTCCTGGACGGCAGGGTCAACTGGCGCCTCAGCCTGTTTGACCAGACAGCCTTGCCACCACCGCTGTGGAATGAGAAGAGACCAGAAAAGGAGAGTTACCATGGTGATGTACAGAGAGGTCATCACAGAAAGTCACGGAACCAGTTACACTCAAATCAAATGGTGCCCTGAAATAGGGGGACTATGTATAAAAAGTGTAATTTCTGAATGGTGAAACCAACATGTACAAACATACCCTTATATAAAAGCTGAGAATATCTACTTTAACCTCAAAGTAATTGTTTGACTGTCCCATTACTTTCACAGGGCACTGTATATGACGACAATGTGATACGAATATCCTGTCTGATATCTGAGAAAACATACACTGTCTGAATGTTTGACTAGCTAAAACAAACAGGCATGAACAAGTCACATCACTGACAGCTTTTCTTTTGAGTTATGAACTAAATTTGCTGACTCCTTGTTCTTGTGAGGTAGAGATTGAAACTAATCAATACAGCTACTGAGGAAAATAGACTCAACTCCCTCTGAGAGTAACATTCAAAACTAGAAGTATGCTGTGTTTATGAAACACAAGTGAAATGTTCGCAAATTCTCTGCTTGGTTTATTTCTCTAAAGAAATGGTAGTCTTCAAAGAGATGGGATCTACAGTTAACCTGAATACATTTGACCAGTGCTCTGCCAGTTGACAGTCAAATGTAATCAGTCTTTCCCCAATTACTCTCCTAAACATTATTGAGGTTTTAGTGGTTCCATTCCTCTGCTACACTGTTCTGAGCTGATTTTGTTTGTTTTTGCTCAGTCTGACAAAGATTTGGACTGGGGACTGTCTTCTGAGAGCCAACAAGCACTTCCAAGAACCACATGACTCCTGAACTGCTCATTTCTCTCTCACTACTCTCTCTTTCTCTCCCTCGTTCCCTCATTTACTCTCCCTCCATATGGAACAGTGTGCAAAGAGAAAAGGGTATCAAACTTCGGGAAGAAAGGAATATAAAATACGTCAGAGAAACTCATGATGCTGTATTAAGCACTAGCTGTCTATTTTGGGCAAGTCCAGTATTTTCCATTTCTGTCTGTTAGCATTATATTGCATCACTCTTCCCCACCCTTGAGAATCAGAGACTTTGTGAAGCAGGAAAGGAAGGATCCATTTTTAGAAGTATTCCAGCCTGCCCTGAGGCCGTGTCCAGACTACTGTGAAATGTACTACTGTGTGGTGTCTCACCTGGATGACAGAGGCAGCTTGTCTCATATTAATGAAGTGTTTCCTCTCCAGCAGAGCCCGGAAGCGCCGCTGCAGGGCGACAATGCGCCGCAGCACTTCCTGGTGAAGGACGGCCTGTAGCCACTGGCGCTCTGCCTCCCGCAAAAACACCTGCAGTACAGAGAGGACATGAGGAGGAGGGGCTGTCAGTGACCAGACACACCTACTGCTTATGGCAAATGAAATAGGGAGCAGATCGCCAAATTGAAATCATGTTTCAGAAAGGTAGAGAAGGGGTGAGGGGAGAAGGCAGAGGGGAGGAGAGAAAATGAAAGCATACATAGACGAAGAAAAATAAACAAAGACAGAATCCTTCCTAGGGTCCATACCATTGTGTTGCCCACTTGATATCCAGCAGGTGCAAGGTGAATCTGGCGGAAAAACTCCCTGATCCCTGACTTGGTTGGGCTAGTGCCATGTGGTGCTAGCACATGGAAGTGACGCACAAAGTCCTGGGAAAGACAGAGAGCACAGCAGAGATAAATAACATCTATGAAATACAGATTTGTTGGCTATGGCTTCCATAGGCTGTACATCACTGACAACATTACACATAGTGTGCAAAGACGAGATCTACATGCCGAGTTTGTCCCCATTTTGTGCCAATTGAACATGACTCTGGTCTCTGGCCTACCTGGAAGGTGTACTTGATGCTGTATCCTGATTGGCGGATACGGACGGTCTCCAGCATGCCTGTGTACCTCAGCTGTCTGAGCACCAGGGCATCATTGAAACGCAGGGGGAGCTGAGAGGGAGAGAGAGAGAAAGTATAAAGTCAGTCTACATCTGATAACCAATGTGACTAACAGTGTATGTGTATATATATATATATATATATATATATATATATATATATATATATATATATATATATATATACTCAAAGTAAGAAATGCTTACAAAGCATCTAATCAACGCTTTTATATCAACGCATACCTTTTCTGCATTGGAGCGGATACACTTGACAAAGTAGGGCTCTGACTGACCCAGGGTCTCCATCAGCTTATTCAGGGAGGCCTTGATACAGTGGGAGACAATCACATTTGTACATAGTATGCAAAAATACAACACTATAAGGTAGGTAATTGGGTGTTATATTGCTGACCTGCCACTAGAGGCACTATTGTGCTGCACTCACCTGGAACTGGGCACTGATGCTGGGCGGTTTCTTCTTTTTGTGCAGGTGCAGCAGGGACTTTGTGATGCGGTCATGGAGCGTCACACTGCTCAGGTACCTCAGAGACTTAACATCCAACAGGTGCTAAACAGAGGGACAACCCAACATAGGGGCTATCAGAACACTGTCAATAAACAAGCAATATTACACATATCTCTTCTGGATTTGTATGTAATCTTTATTTATCAGGTTAGTCTCATTGAGATAATAATTCTCTTTTTCGATAACCTATTGTCTGTAAAATGACAAGATGTTCATGTATATGTTAAGTGTATTGTTTACGAAGGTCTTACCTTGGGAAGGCTGGGTTTTGATTTGTAGTTTTTGTTGCGCCTGTGGGAGAGAGATTGGTTGTCAAATAATGATATTAGAGTTGAGTGTTTGAACACTCCCTGATCGTGGTCATACTCACATGAGGATGCCCTGTGCTCTCTCCAGGAGCTTGCTGCTGGTGGAGTTGACAAAGATGCCCTCCTCCTCCAGCACCGTGCCAGTAGAGGAGACATGACCCTGTCTGGAGCTGCGTCCGTTACAGCCCACACCATACCCATCCCTGAGAGCAGGAGGATGGAGTGAGGGAGAGAGAGAGAGATTCACTTGCTTTGTATGCACAGCGTCACAAATAATTGCCAACACCAGGCACATACAGAGACACACACATGCACGCGCACGCACACACACACACACACACACACACATACCGGGCAGACTTCTCATTCAGTGCATTGGTGCCCTGGAGGTCTGACAAGGGGGTCCGTGGATTCCTTCGAGTGATGCCTGAGAAGAGAGATAGAGCAAGAAAGACGGAATTATTCTAAGGCCTTTCATCTAGGATCCAAAACCACCAGCCAATCAACCAAGATGTGTTTGTGTGTATGTGAGGTGGGGGCTTCAACACTGCCAGACAGTGCCTCATCCCTTCTAACACACTAATAATCGGTTCTCTCTCTCCCCTGAGTCCAGCCTGATGAGACCAGATATGAGTGCTCAGTCTCGGCTTGGCTCTCTTAATGGACTTTTATTTCCCAGCTGATCTCATCTTGCAGCACTTTAAAAGGCCAGATAAATGGGAGTGAGGGAGATATCAGCTCCACTGTTCCCTACGGGGCTTCAGTGACGTACAGTGCCTTCGGAAAGTATTCAGACCCCTTCACTTTTTTCCACATTTTGTTGTGTTATAGACTCAATTTAAAATGGATTAAATCAGATACCCTATCAAATCAAAAGATATTAATTCCAAAATTACATGAACTATTATCCTTACATTAAGATGGACTCAATTCAACTTACTGAGTGATTTGTTGATGACATTTTTGCATTTTAGCTAATTTTAAGAGTCAAAGGGTTACACACATAACCTGTAAGAGCTGGTTATTGGATCAAGATATCGGTTTGAACAAGATGAGGTATTGGTTTTCAGGAAAGCCTATAGGTCAGTCGGTCATTTGAGAGGGCTGTGGTTTGTCCTGTCCATCACACTCCATAGAGACATTTCCCTGAGGGATTCCTCCATTTAAGCATTGGCAGCTGTTGTACATTGGATCCCATCGGACTTGTGTCCATCATCAATGTGCTATGACAGTTGGCGGACACTCATATGCACGCGTGCACACATGCAACATGGTCCAGGCTTTGTCAATCTGTCTCTGAACTGGCAGCAGCGCCTTGAGAATGCCAGAGGAGAAATGGGAAACAGAACTCACAGTGCTAATTAAACACTGCCATTCCACATACAGACTAATACAATTGTGCAAGCAGTGATGCATGGGGAATAACTCCATAATGAGCCCAATTCCCAGCTCTACTGGAATGTTGTGGGGATCCAACTCTGATTTTCAATGAGTTATTAGTGAATGGAGTGAAATGTGTTCATTTAAGCCGAAAATGATTTATTCTATATTTGACGATATTCTCTGTGAATTTTGCAATAAAGCATGGAAGAGTGACTGGAATAAATTCCATTTTTCATTCAGGTTTTCAGCGTTGCAAGTTAGCATAGGCAACAACTCTCGAAAAAATCCTACCCGGTCGGAAAAGTAGACACAACAACAACAAGCAACCATTCCGGTTCTTGGAATGTAACATCCAATGAAATTGCGAGCACATTCTCCCATCTCTCCGTCCAATTCAATCCAAGTCGGCTAATCTAAAATTCTCCAGACCTCTCCAGTGAGAACAATGTGGTTTGGAGGTATGGCTGACACGAGACTTGGTTTATGGCAGTAAAGGACAAGTTAACTGTTCCCTCCATCCCTTTCACCCCAAGATGTGCGTGGTGAGCAGAAGAGAGGAGATTGTAGGAGTTGGAGTCTTACTGTATTTCTCGTCTTTACATCTCTGCAGGATCTCAAGGCTCCTCTGGTGCACAGGGTGATGGAGGAAGCTGAAGCTGTCCACGCTCTTGATAACAGCACACGGTACAGATGCATCATTCCCTACAAGAGAAAAGAGTAAGAAAGAAGCAGAAGCAAAGAAAAAGAGAGAGAGAGACACATGCATGAGTTAAACAACAGTGAATTAGCCACATTTGAGAAAGGTCAATGGAATGTTAGTTAAATGGATGGTTATCTCATATTGCTCAGCAATGTGATAATGGGGAAAAATTAAGGCCTCTTAACCTCAAACACGTCAGGATGTTGCCCGTGTTGTTATTTCTTGGTTATAAATGCATATTTTAACATCCCAGAAACCCGGGAGGTCTCAATGGCGATGAATAATTGAAGTGTTGAGTTAGAAGTTGTGAAGTCAAGCTCATCTAATGGCGGAAAACATTCAGAAGACGCATTATGTGGCATGTTTTCTACGTCAACCCCAGGACATTTGACAGCCTACTGAGGGAAACATCCTGTACTGTGTGGCTCCGATGTCAAACGATTCACATAATGACATGCATTGGTGTTCAGCACTACTGTATGCTGAAGGGGAGAGAGGCTGTATCTGTGTGGGAGAGTGTGTGCATGTGTGTAAGGCGGATTAGAGTGTGTGTGTCTGTATGTGTTTGGAAGTGCGGGGATTGGGGGAAAGAGTCACAGTATGAGAAGCATTGATGTGCTGCGTTCAGTCACTGAGGAGGGGTGTATCTGTGCAGATCGGCGAGTGTGCCAGTTTAGCTAAAGTTAAGTTAGCCAAGAATGTGAGTGGGAAGATAAGCATGGGTTTGTTTGTGCGTGTGTGTATTTGTTCAGGTGCACTAGCCATCTACTGGAAGTTCTCACCAGTCTTCTTGTCAGTGTGTCTCTTCCCCGCCTCTCTGAAGGCCACCAGGGCTCTGAAGTAGGCCCTGAGCACGGACCAGCGGAAGGTTGCCACAGGGTCGATACCCATCAGGCCACAGATGAAGGCGTTTTTGCTGCTCTTCAGCAACGCCACAATGTCTGGACGCATGTGGTCAGTGTTCTTCTCCCTGAAGTCCTGTGAGCCAAAAAGCAGAGATGAGATCGACCAAAGATATTCCAAAGTCCAATAACAGGACTAGATATTTGATGGATATATATAGTTACAGTACCTAAATAAATCAAATCTGTGTCTGGGGGTGAAAAATGTGTGAAATACCCTGATAAAATGTTTGTTCCTTATTATAGTCATAACAATCAAATAGGAACGAAATGTTCATAATTGAATTTCAAGTTTGTTGGATACAAACTCGATCATTGGTTCTCAAAAACCAGCAGCTGTCTGCTCACCTTGACCCCGTACTTGACCTTGCCGGCATAGTGGTGTATGATGAAGGCGGGCTCCATGACTGCAGGGAACTCTATGTAGCTGTTTCCCTCGTGCTGCCGCTTGAACTTGTCCAGCAGTGTCTGGTTAGAGGCCTGGGGGAAACTAAAGAGAAAGAAGATGGTGGTTAAGACTAAGCATTAGGAGGGGTGTAAACAAAGCCATCTAGGGTACCATCTCAACATTTGAAGACGTCTTTGTCTATCTCCCTCTCAGCATGTACAAAAGTCTGGCAAAACCAAATAAAGGCTACACTTTCCACCAGTTGCGCCACTGCAAATGGTAAACAGCATGACATAGTTAAGTTGCTGTGTCAGCACCTCTGTAACACACTTTGCCTCACACAAATGTTCAGCCATCACTGTAGGCAGACAAAGTGCACAATGGGACTTCTCCTGCTCTGTGCTGCTGAGTGCTCCCAAGGCATGCGGTAGTTACACTACACACCACTCACTAAAACATGCCTTATGGGTTGTAACATATCTAGCTTCCCCCTTGGGGGTCACACAACTAGCCTGTTATTAATGGACAAGGCGGTAGGGCCCCCACAAAACAAATCCTAGCCTTGAGAGACTGAAAACCGTGAGCTAAGCTAACTATGAATGATTCTTAAATCTTAAGTGTGTTCTAAAGTGCCTGTGAGGGGAAAAAAAATCCCTCTTTGACCTTGTGGCTCTCCAGTTCCCACTCTTCCATCCACTTGTTATTACATCCAGATGAACTTGCTGGGCTAAGTGGCTAGCATTGCTAATGGCAAGCTGGCTAATACAGCTAATATGGCTATATGGGTCATTCTACAGAAATGGTGCAAATTGCATGTTCAGACTTTAGATATTAAATTAAATCAAGTTTATTCTGATTTGACCCATCAATAAACAACATATTGATTTACCAATGTAATATAACCATGGGTCTGACAATTCATATTGAAAAATAAAGCTGCATCAATGAAACATTTGATAGAAAATTGAAACATGAAGATATATTCTACAGATTTTTCAAATTTTGAGAAACAAACAGTCACCAGTTTTGAGGTCACTACCGAAACAAATTTTGTTTAAAGATGATGAAATATGCCATAAATCATAAATCTCAATAATATGACCAAAAGAGGTAGCATCCCTCTCCATTATGACCAAATGCTGATTAGTGTATCTTACATATGAATTGGTGCATCTTACATAAGAATTCTACCAAAAATATTTGAAAATGTTGGTGTGTTTAGTTTTTTATGCAAATCTCGATTTTTTTTCATACCCCCAATTTTCACAATTTCGGTAGTATGTCCCATATACGCTTCTGTGTGATTTGTGCATGGAGCTGTCTTTAATTTATGGATCAAGCAAAATGCAAGCACATGTGCCCCAGAAGCGCAAATAGAGTTAGTGTGTGTCATTAGTTTTTATGCTTAAGTTAGCCTGGCCAAAGCTTCTTTAAAGGAAGCCGGTTCACTCCACCACCATCTTGGCGATGCCTCTTTGGGTGCTTATTTTCAACAAGGAGACGCTGTTTTTTGGACAGGTTGCATATGAGAGAGCAGGACAAAAACTGCACAAAAACTCACACCAACATGATACAGATTAGCAACTTTTCCTTTCGGTTTTTTACATCACTGAAGTGTGTCAAAAAATGTAGTGTCCATGTCTATGTCCAGACCAACTAGCTGGGACCACCAGTAGTTACCAACCATTGATCCCCTATCAACTATTTGGAAAACAGGGCCTCAGGTTAGAGGTGCACAGGATAAAAAGATCAGAGACAAGTTTGACAGCTGACGTACTTGCACTCCTCATCCAGCAGGTGGAGCAGTGCGGTGGGCTTCTTGCTGATGAGGTTGATACAGCCCGTGTTGTCAATGTAGTCAATGTTGTGCCAGGTGATGCCTTCTGCCCTATACTCCTCCTGTAGGGGTGTAAAGAGGTTGTGTCATATAATATATGTTAGGAAGTGTTAACAGTCAAGGTAACAGTCAAGTCAAAATTCTGCAGTGAAGGGAATACCCAACATGGTGCATTGAAGAGACCAAATAGTATTGAAAGCAGACAATTTAGAAAAAATCTAAGGGTGAAAGATGGGAAAAAACACTATGTATATATTACATATAAACGTTAGTTAGAGTTATCACACACAGCCACACAAGATCATATCTAACAAACAAGGAATAATAATCAACACAGCTACACGGTAGAGCAGCTGAGAATTCATCAGTAAATTATAGCTACGATTTCTCATGGCAGGCAGCATATACAGTGCCCTCTGTAAGTAATGGGACAGTGGAGCTTTTTTTCCATCTTTTGGCTCTATCTTCCCAAAAAATTGAAATCAAACAATTACTTACATTCTCGGCTTTTATTGAATTTTTATACATAGTCACCCTATTTCAGGGCACCAAAAGTAATGGGACTTGTGTGTTCTGTCACATTATCTGTGCAGGCATAAGAGAGATTTCTAGTATTGATTCTAGGCTTTGCGTTTGCCTTTGGAGTCTGCTATTGGTGTCTGTCAACATGAGGACCAAAGAGGAAGTCGCAAGAAATCGCAAGTCTGTGCAGGATGGATAAAGTGCTGCAAATGCAGAAACGTGACTTACTATCTCATAGCTCGTAGTCTGATTTAATTTTTTTGGGTGGAAGAAGTGATTGTGCAACACCGAGTGAGAGATGAGAATTATTTTTAGTGAAAAGAGGAGCAAAATCAGTATTTTCAAGTGTAAAACTCAGCTAAACGTGGTATATTAAGCAACATAGTTACTCTGTTACGTAAACGGTAAATTATTCCTTTAAGTCACTGAGAAAGTCTCTAAACCACAAGATTATGACACCTGGTACCCTAGTAGAGGTATAAACAGGTTCAGTGGTGCAGGTAACACACGTGAGCTGTCGTTAAAAGTCCCTGGAGGCCTGAGACTGCTGGAGTCTGTCTATGGCAGCCTAGTGGGAGTCTTTCTCTATGGTCACTGTGTCTTTGGGTCAGTGCCAGCATAACAGAACAAGAAAGCCGAAACATACTTTCATGGGTGCGACATGTCTGCCCTTTCTCCTCCTAACCCTTTTTGGTGGGATACTATGAAAGGCATTCTTAAAACGTGGCATGTTTTTATAAAAGGGTTCTCTTTTTTGTTTAGGTCTCTCTGGGTCATTGAAAAGGAAAACAGAACTATAAAAGACAAATGTGTGTTAATTTAGGAGGAAACAGTTCCAGGAATGGCAGTGCCATTCCTGACCAACAATGCCAGCTAAACAAGCAAACTAAGTATTTCAACCAGGGGAGCAATCTGGCCTAGAGATTTTAAAGCCGGCTATGAACTGCTGCCTAAAAGCATGTTCCCCTATTGAAAGCCATGTTCAACTTAATACTCCATCTGGCAAAATAAGACTTATAAGTATACGTATAATTTTAAAAGACGTTTTGGACTGCTATTTCGGTTTCTATTATTTCCCAATAATATATGTAGTCTCTGTCACAGATTTTTCAATAGGCCACAAGCCACGTTAGAAACAGCTCAGAAAAACGCTGAAACATGCCTCTATTTTAGAAACTGACTGCGCCTGCGTTGGTGGCACCAATCAGATGTCACTATGAACGCTATGGTGGCGACCATAGCACTAGAAGCCCCGGGCCGTCAACCAAAGTGCCCAGAGTGAGGTGTCCGGAGACGTCCATTTGTTGATGTTAGTGTAACAGCGCAATCATTGAATAAGATCAATACTATGCAAAAACATGCAGTCAAATGTGGAGCACATTACAGATTGAGGGTCGCTTCACTCTTTATCACCCGCACTCCCCATGCTGCACATTTTTGGCAGAGGGCAATACAGATACTTATCGATGGACAATACTAGGCGCAGTCCCGCCGGACACACACACACACACGGGAATTGTTTGCCTCATCATTACACATTGACTGCCCACTTTCAGTATTGTTATCAACATCACTGTCCTTTACTCAGACACATACTGTAGCCTACATACACACACAGGAGGAGATTCAAATCACCAGGGTAAAGCTATGGTGAGGATAGCACGTGTTAAATCGCACATCAAGATATGAGATGTTGGCTATCAAAAAAAAGGTATGGTTATCATGAAAATGCTTCCAGATGTTTTTTCATACGTGTGATTTAAAAAAAATATTAAAACAGATATCCAATCTAATCCAACCAACCACAGGGCACAGTGTGTTTTATGTGCAGCGGAGCTTTTCAGGGGTTACGACAGTACCATCCATTATTGGACTGTTCCGGTGCTCTTGCCCTGCTTGCTGCCTCCCATGTGGTGTTGTGCTTGGCTGGCTGCCCTAGTGTAAAGGGGGTTGGGGACAGAAACAGCTCGCTTGCTCTCTCTCACTCTCCTTCTCTAACAAAACAATGTTTTTATTGAAGTATAGGGAGGAACCCCGGTGTTGTAGAGGGAGTTGGAGCAGGCTGTGGTGTTTTTAAAGCAGCCGGAGATACAGCATTGTCAGTCATGGAGCATCTTTGTAAAAGGGAGTTTGCTTTCGCTGCACAAATAGAGAAGAGTGGAGAATACAGATGATTGGGACTCCTTGGGTCCACATAGTGATGACGTAGAATGGTAAACTGTATTCTGTGACTGGAATAAGCAGCTAGGAGGGAAGGAATAAGGTGAAAAGCAAAGCCATGAAAATCATGAGTGACCTCTATTCAACATTTCATGATGTACAGAACACAGTTTTGCTAATCCATTCAATGAATTCCCCCTCTTATATCAAATACAGGTCGCAGTGAACAGATGTATTCCTCACGTTGGTGAGAGCTCCACATATCTCCGGAGGGTGCATAATTACGATACCGTGTTTGCGTAAGGGTTGTGGTCACGTGTTTTTGCACTTTGATATGCTCGTAAATCTTTTATTTATTTTTTATTTTTTATTTTTTTTATACAGATGCTATGAAAATTAAGAGCCAATTGACATGGCCATGTAAACATTGGACTTGATCCCCTCTGGGTACTGTAGTTAGTGCAGTTTGCCTTGGCCACCGTTCAAACGTAAACACTGGCTGCTGATAAGAGTAACTGATTGGCTTGAAGGGTGTGAGGGCCGAGAGAGGTGGGAGTAGGATGATGTTGACCCAAGACACAGATCAAGGGTCAGTTCTGCATTTCTGCCATTTAATGTATGAGGGGAGGATTTGGGGAGTTGGAGCTGATCTTAGACCTGTGCCTCTGCTCTGAGTGATGGAAGGGGAGTAGAGGTGTGGAGTGTTTTCCCTCGTTGATGTGTCAGAGGGAGGGAGGTGCCATGAACCACACTGTACTGTTCAAACAAACACAAATCAGTACGGATCTGGCAAGGCCTTTCAGAAGGACCTAGTACTGATGTTAACCTCTGCAGTTCTATTGTAAAATAAACCCCTGCATGAAATCAAATAACTACAACTTTAAATATAAACCTAAATGTGACATGAAAAGAGCAATCTAAGGTAAAAGGTTGCTTGCCCTGAATGTCGTGTGTGTGTGTGTGTGTGTGTGTGTGTGTGTTCTCAATGCCAGCGTAGGGTAGGTGACAGAGACAGATGACATGGCCACTGCCAGCCGGTGGTTGAATGTGATCTTCATTAACAGTGAAGGGACATTAGCCCGTTTGTTTAAAAAAAACTAAAAAACACACTGCTCTTTTTTCCCTAGCTCCCTCTCTCCTTCAGCCAGCAGGCCCGCCCGCTGACCTGCCACAGCCAATCAGAGGCCAGAGTGAGGGAGACAAGGGGTGACAGTTATTGTGACATCATGCAGTACACTACAGTAGCTTATTGAGTCTCTCTCTCTCTCTCTCTCTTTCTATTCCTTTACATCTCTGGTGTCATGCCGTCTGCCCCACTCGATGTGAAATGTACAAAGCAATCCTCTCACTACAGCTCACATCTATTATCATGCCCTGAGGAGCAGATATAGAGGCAGGGACAGTTCTATTGATGCGCGTTCCCTAGACACATGTAGGTTAGCGAGGCTCTTACGAGAATGAGAGAGCCGCAGTTGTTTTTTCAAGTATCCAACACCGAATAGATAGTGTTCAGTGCAGTTGTATGGTTGTATAGGTGCAGAGTGCAGAGAAGGGGGGAAGGGCAGCACAAGGTTTTATTGTGTTAGTGCAACCGAAGTGTCTCTGCTCATCAGAGTCTCATAATTATAGCTCTTCACAAGAGCAATAGGAGACCGGTTCTCCAAGCCTCTCTGGGTTCACTTTTATAATAACTGAAAACATTTTGAAATGTGTTTGAATTAAAGCTGAGAATCTCTACTTTGACCACATAGTAATTGTTTGTGATTTCAAATCCAAACTGTTGGGAGTATAGAGGTAACAGAAGACAAAATGCTTCCTCTCTCCAATATTTATGGAAGGCACTGTATATGACATAACCCTAATCCTGCCCAGGAACGAACACACAGTCCAGTTCTGAATTAGTGATCAGAAAGTGATTGACATGGTGAGTGGGCTAGAGTACAATGCCATCAGGTTCATTACATAATACTGGTGGTGTTATGTGTTATAACAAATGTGTGAATGTTGTGAGAGAATGACGCATGCTAGTGTTACCAGATCATAACACTAGTTTGGTGTCTGTATCTGAGCGCAAATTCTTGATCTGAACGTGTGTGTGGTGTGTGTGTGCTCGTGTGTGTGTGTGTGTGTGTGCTTCGTGAATATCAGCAGTGTGATGGTGTAAAGGAGGGGAAACACACCCCACAATAGTTATTGTGGAACTAGTAAACAGCCAGATAGGCCACTGTTTCTAGGTTGTGATCACCAACGTCATAGGGTAAGTGGCATACGTCAGCTCTACGTATGCTCTTTGATTGCATTGAAAATGACTTTATTGTCCACTACAACACAATCAAGCACACATTACGAGTATGAGCACACACACACACACACAATACGAGTATGAGCACGCACACGCACTCTCTCACACACACACACACACACACGTAAGAGACCTTACCTGTTCTAGTTTGAAGATGTGCTGGTTGAAGTAGTGCTGGAGTCTCTCGTTGGCAAAGTTGATACAGAACTGCTCAAAGCTGTTGTTCTCATAGTCTTCAAAGCCAAAGATGTCCAACACACCAATGGAGAGAATCTAGGGGTTGAAAAATAGGGACAGGTTAGCTAGATAATCTGCTTTCAAAATATATATTTAACAATGCATGTACATATTGTATATAGATATTGAACAAAAACCAGATACACATCTTCAAAATGGAAGCCTACTGTATAGACCTACTGTAGATAGATGGATAGATAGATAGATAGATAGAAAAGTATGTAGGCTTAACATTTTTCTGTTATGTGCTACATAACATTAACATTCATACATTATTATAAAAATAACAATGCGACAGTGGATTCAAGTCAAGTGCTCTCTCAAGCAAGAGGAGCACATGTGGAGTAAGACATGGCTTGACTGATACAGACAGATGGAAGGGCGGCTCAGCTCCAATATGCTACGCCTCAGAGTCTATCAGCCCTGCTTATCACATCACAGAGCACTGGGGGATAGAGGAGAGCTGAGAGACCCAGCAGTGCCTCTCATTTGGCCGGAAACCACCTCTGCTCTCTTCTGCTCTGTCAGTGTGTGTGTGTGTGTGTGTGTGTGTGTGTGTGTGTGTGTGTGTGTGTGTGTGTGTGTGTGTGTGTGTGTGACACACACACACACACACACACACACACAGATCTGTCAAGCACCATAGGGGGTAAAATACTGTAAACAGAGCTGAAGGGGCCGTCATGCCATCTGCCCCTAAATTCTGGGGCACACATGTGGACACGCACGCACACACTTGGGAGGGAGGAGTTGAAATGTTGAAATGATCTGTGATCTAATCCCTTGAATGCAATGCTCTTGGGGTACAGCCAGCCAGCTGCCACTGTGCCCGCCCGCCCGCCCGCCCGCCCACACACACACACACACACCTTTGGAATCCTAGTTTCTACCCCCAAACCCCAATGCCACACCACTCCACACCAACCCACCACACACGAAAGAGACAAAGGCAACAACAGAGAAAGGGTTAACAGAACAAGAACAAGAGAAACAAGAGCCTATAGATAGACAGACAGCAGAATGTCCTTCTGGCATGTCTTTCTGCAATGTGGCATTGGGTTGTCATAGCCCCAGAGCATTTGAGGAGTGTGAGGAGAGGACAGGACAACAGGACACACAGCAAATCACATCACACTGTACCCCTTACTGAAAGCTCAGGGACAGCAACACACAGCCTATGCATATTTTGCCACAGAAAAAGAACAGAAAGTCAAAAACTCAAATGACCTACAGAATATAAACTGCTGCTGCACTGACCTCTGTGTGTGTGTGTGTGTGTGTGTGTGTGAGAGAGAGAGAGAGATTGAGAGTGACTGTACTGTATGTGCTTGCATACAGTACATGTACTGTATGTGCGTGCGAGTTTGTGTGTGTCATTCTGTGCTGACGCATGTGTGCAGAGGTCCAAATCCTACCTTGGCACTGTCCTCCAGGTCCTTGTTGTTGAGGAGGGCATGGTTTGTCCTGAACACGATCCAGTCAAACAGGGCGCTGTATAAGGATTTGGCCATGGAGTCCCTCACTGTGCCAGCCTACAGAAACACGTCAACACAGAAGACAGATGTAACAGATACACTGGATGCTCCAATCACAACGCTACATGCTGTACATTCCTTTAAATCATTTAGTGCCGAGGGTGAACTCTTTGGCAGTTGGTGAGTTAACCCCCCCCCCCCCCGCCGAGATGTCATCCTCTCCTCAACCATTGTTTCACTCTAAGACAATACTGTAGGACACATTGGACATAAAACCATTGCATAATGTAGATTAGGAATATGCAACAATGACAAAATTCCCTGCACAAAGTAATCAGCCACACAGTACACAACATCACATACAGATTAGCCACACAGACAAGAAGAAATCAACCAGAAAGTGTCTGTGTGTGTGTGTGTGTGCATGTGTGTGTGTGTGTACAGTGATTTTTAACTCTCTGCTTTGAGTGTGTTATTGTCCATGTTTTCCTGTCTTTAAGTGCTGACTAATCTTCATGCACAGTATGTGGTCATAAAAAGATCTAATACTGTACAAGGTTATAAAGAGATCCAAAAGCATTCCGACACAACGCCCTTATCAGTGCATTACAAAAACAACAAGGACCTAACATAATACTGTTTGTCTCCAGTATATGCCTGTCTGTGTGTCTGTTTTGTTTATCTACAGTATGTCTGCACATCTGTTTTTATACTGTACACTATATGCTATGTCCATCTACTTCTATCTCTATGCCTCTCTATCCAGCTCATTGTATGTCTGTCCAGCTATAATATCTCTGACTCTCTGACTGATCCATTGTAATACCACTCCTTCCTCCACCTGCTCTTCAAACAATGAATGGGAGCCCAGCCAATACCTGACATCTGCACTGCACCATCTTAGCAAAGCACAGGAGAGGAGAGACTAAGGTGCACACACTGTTTCTCTTTACCTTAAACTGGATCAATGTCATTGTTACAAGCTCTCAGGTGTGCACTCTCAAGGGGCTAATGAATAAATCGACTGTCACCAGCAATGTAACTCAGATCCATGCTTCAAACAGGAGAAAGACAGACACAGAGAGAGAGAGCGAGAAAGTTTGTAAGAGTCCTTGAGAAGTCAATAAGAGGGAAAAGGAAACATCTCTTAGCATGTCTTAGGGGGGACCTAAGGTGTTTTCTGTCAAGTAGTTAATGGCACCAAACACTGCATCATTCTAAACTGTGAGGGGTCGGGGTTTAGGGGTCAGAGGTTAGGAATCAGGTGCGGCTGCCTACTGGGAGATGACTGTAGACCACAGGCAGATATTTTGTTCAAACAAGCAGAATTGTGACCTCCTATATTAACCTTCCATTTACTGTATAAAAGTACACATAAGACAACAATGTATTCATTGATGGTCAACAACCATCTCTCTTATCGGTCTCTTGCTCCGTCGCTCTCATTCTTTCTGCGTGAACCTGCAGATATATTCACTAGGAGAACAAGAGCATTGGACAGAAAACCACACATTCACATCAACAAGGTGGTCACAGGAAGTCTCACATCCGTGTTCTCACTACATTATAGTCAATTTGGTTAGCCAACAGCTAGGTGGTTAATGAATGGGGGATATTAACTATGCTACTGTACAGTAGCTAACATCAATACATGGATACAGTCTACTCTGTTAGCATGCTAAGTTAGCTAAGTTCCTCTGGTTTTGTCTATGATGTGTTCAGCCATGAGAGAGGTATATAGTGGGGTTGAGTCAAGAGTGAAGAATGTAAAGTTTATATATGTAAAGTTATATTCTGGATGCAATATGGAGCTTTTAGGTTATGTACAATTCCCTATTCCACATGATGAGAGAATTGGGTTGGTTCTACATAATACATCACCTCGAGCAGAACTTTCTAACTTAATGCGCCCCTGATGTCGATAGGGAGTTTTCTGAAGTTTTGTATTCAAACACAAGTTACAGTTGGTCCAGGAAACCATTGTGACAAGGAAAAATATGATGTTTAAAAGCCTCTGCTTCCCTCCTGCATTATTGATCTAATGTTTTATTTTAGCGGAAGGCCCACGCTGTTCATGCTCCCAAAGGTTACAGTATGCAAGTCCATTTGCATTATATAAGACTTAAAAAAGAATCACAATCAAAACTGTTCAGGGGAATGCAAGGGACTTGCAAATGTGATGAGAACATTTGAAATGCTCTGTGAACATCTTTTGTCATGAAATTCACAATAGTTCAATTATTCACCACAATGGAAGAAGTAAGAGATGGAAAGGGATGGAAAAACAAACTAGCTAGAAACATTTATGGGAGGGCCACCCAAGAAGGCTGACAAAATAATTGGAGGGACTTTATCAGAAAGTTTTGTAAACTGTTATGGCCCAAGCTTTAAACAAGGCCTTGGCTGGTGTTGGTAATTAGAAGGCTTTGCTGAGGGAGGTTGAACAGAGCGGACTGTGCTCTTTCTCACTTTCTCGCTTACAAACATGCTCAGGGAGCCACAGGAGCTGCATGGCCCCATGCCACACGCTAGCCTCGTCTCTGCAGGATGTAAAATTGTGGTGTGTGTCTTTGTGTGTGTTTGTTTGTTCCTTGACTCTGTGCCACTTTGCTTTGACTGTTTTTGATGTGTGTATCAGTTTGTGTGTGTGTGAGTGTGAGTGTGTAGACATTGAAATAATGTTAATATAGACATCTATTATAATCTAAAGCATATGAATGAGAGGTTTCAGTAACTGCAGTTCCTTTTCCTCCAAACACCTCCTTTTAAAACAGAAAAAAGTGGGAAGTGGTGTAATCTAACTACTTGGGGCCATATCACCAGTTGGTGTGCCTTATTTACGCATACACACACACACACACCTATGCACCCATGCAGACACACATGAACACACATGTACACCCACCCACACACACAAACAAACACACACACATGTACACACGCGCACACACATGCATGTACACACACACACAAACACGCATGTACACAGACACACACACACACACACACACACACACACACAGCTGAGGCTAATCAAAACAACATCCACTGCTTTTCTCATTCCGATTAACTTATCAACTGAGCGACGCAATGCAGAACCTTTTCATGAAAAAACGGTTACTCAGTCATAATGGCACTTGAATAAAACGGGTAATCGACTACTCAGAAATCAATGAATAAACCTATAGTATGTGGGAGGCAGAGATGGTGGGCCCAAACAATCAGATGTGTTTATGGTCTCAAAATACCAGCATCTTTCCTCAAAGGTTAAAATACTAAACAAGACAAAAAGGTAGAATCCCATCTTTCACCTGCCATTGGTCATGAGTTTCTCCTGACCACATGACCTGACCAAGAAAAACTGAAAAACTTTGTCATGAGGGAAAGAGTATGCACACCGTAATGGAACACAGCCCTTGTCAAGAAGCTGCCCAGTGCAGACCTCTCCACTCCAAGACCTTAGGAGCCATGAGGCCTCCTCCCTCTGCAGTGAGACAATGGAACAGTGGCCTCTCCAAAAGTCAGGCCATCTGAACACCAGCAAGACGGGACAGCTGCCCGGCCAAGGGAGATGGAGATGCCTTTGTCCAGGAGAGAGAAATAGTTTCAGGGAGAACCACAACACTTGCCAAGTCCCCTTTTTCACAGATCCCTTGTACAATAACAGGGTTTTATGTAACGGCAGAAAGTCATGGATTCCACAGTCAGCTCCCTTGCTCCGGGGCCAAAGTCAGACAAAGGTATGGTTTCTCCTCTGGGAGCTGAGATGAGATGACAGAGACCAAGAAAGAACTGCTGCTGCTGGGGCCTCACTAGTCACTTATACCTTTATACATGACTGCAAGTTTGTTGGCCGGCTCCGGGCAGAGCCTTAACTGTCGTAGTAGTGAAGAACTGTAGTAGGACATACTTGCGTGTTGTTGTTGTAGGTTTTTTTTGCTATGAAGCCCATCTTGATTTCTAGGTAATCGGAGGGCTGTGACGGATGGGGATTTCCATACCGTGGAGCCCTCTCACTTTCTTGCTGTCATTCTTTCTCTCTCTCTCTTTACCTCTTAAAACGGTTCATACTAGGCTCTGAAGAATGGGGACTTCCATAGCACTGATGGCTGCCTTCTTTCTCTCACTTCTCTCCCTCTCTCAATCTCCTCCCTCTCTCTCCATGTCTTTCTATCCCTCTCCCTCTCCCTCTCTCTTTCCCACTCTATCTATGGGTTCATACAAGGTTGTGATGGATGGGGGACTTCCAATAGAAGAACAACAGAGTTACAGTGAGTGTTTACCATAGCCACAGCCTTGTAACAGTCTTCATATTGGATTAGGTTTCTGAGCACATTGTCTGAGCCTCTATTACACGGCTGTCTTTGGAGGGGGGAAGAGACATGATTTGGTTTCTGGCTCTCTACTGTATATTCCAGCAGAGGTTGCACATTCCTGGCCTGAGACCACATGACCAGGGGGGGTGGATGCAGCTATTGTTGGGCCACTAATCAGAAGGGGGGATGGAGAAGAGCTCTGTTATAGACAATCTATGTGTAGGATTTCCACATAAGACAAAACGCCCCTGTGGTCATAGACAGGGTAGATTACAGCACAAACGAACCATCAAAGATGGCTGAAAACAGGACCTCTTATGAAACCATTGAAAGCTAATATCAGTGAGCCAGCATGTATTCATCAGGGCTCTGTATTTAGGTCAGTTTTCTCTCAGTACAATTTAGCATGCTGCAAATCTATGATCATACTCTGGCAGTGGCGTTGACAGGGTTAACGCAGACTGTAGTAAATCTCACAGGAAACAGGAAGTCGCAGAGGAAGGAACCCCCACCAAAAGCCCTGAAGAAAGGGGGGGGCCGCTGCGCCACAACAAACACTCCTGAGACGGCCCCTCAGCGTCCCGGCCGGCTGACGCACTTCACTACAAAACAAGCGGCTCCGCTTTGCTTTTTTGAGGCCTGTTGGAATGTGCTCACCCCCTTCGAGTACAAAAGCCTTTTGAGTTCCAGTGGCAGGAAAGAAAATCTTAACAAACAAGGAGTGTCCTGAAATACAGTCGTAAACAATTAAAAAATGTCCATAAACTTTGGACGATATCAAAGAGTTATGAGGAGGCCAAGCTGTCACTGTGGGGGTCGAATTATGTTCAAGGCCGTCTGTTTGGTCTGGTGAGGTTATGTTATGATGTGTTTGTTGTGTCTATGAGTGATTGTTGTGGTAAGCAGATCTCACTCTCACCTCAGCTAGTTTGTATGGCACGATCAGCCTCTCTCCCACTGTCACGGTCTTCCGTGTAGTCAGGGCCTCGAACAGCATCTCCTCCTTCACCTGTAGAATTCAAACAAAGAGTAAGATACTATAGATGTATAGATGTCTATACATGTCTACCTCAATGGAGAGCATTTTGTACATTACATTGAGTAAATTGATCTAGATGAGGGTAACATTTGGTCATGGGTGTTCTTCCATATACAGTAGGCCTTTATTTGGCTAATGCTCATAGCCCTTCCCTACTCCTGACTTGACATAGTCAAATGAGATTAGCATCTCACAGGGGACAAAACACACAAACGCACACAAACATATGCACAAATTTTAAAAAAACATACACGCCCTAGCATTGGCCCCAGACAAACTACTGACTGCAGAGCTACACAGAGAGACAGATGTCACCGCACACATCTGACTACTCACCCATCCACAGGGATTATAGGAGTGGGGCTAACAGCTGCTGCTGAGACCATGGCTAGCGGTGCTTTGTGTGCGCGCGCGCGTGTTTTCTCAATTGCCTCCTTTATAATGGCTGTAAGCATCAGAATGGGGAACAGACTTAATTTCATACTTCCTGGTAATCCCTAACTGGGTGTAGAGCTAATTCTACAGCTCACTGATTGGTCTTTGCTGAATGTCTCTGTTGCCTGGTAACGGGACTTTGATTCCATTAGTTTAAAAGGCCTTTTTAGGCCTATATTACACAGATTCTTGCATGATGTTAATAGGCTTCTTAATCAAACGAATGGAAGATGTGCCCTGAAGCACTGGCTTGGGATCAGCTGTGCTAGCTCCCATACATAGCCTAACCTGACCCTACTGTAAATGTTGTGTTGACATGACAGCAATCACTCAACAGAACCCTTGATGTCTAGCCGGCTACACCGAGCACTAGTCAGCCCTGAGGTCCAGCCAGAGGATCTAGTCTGTCAGCTCTCCATCCTGCCCTGCTCCACTTCCTCTTCCACTCCCACAGGAAGCAGGAAGTGCAGGACAGCCATATTCCCATTCATGCATCAATCGACACTACGGGCGACAAGCTTTGCCTGGCAAGTGTTCACGTGTATAGTGTATGAGAAGGTGGTGACCCACAGTTGAAACACTCTGATATGATGTACACGTTCAACTTCAGAGAGGATTATGTTGCCAATGTTCCTTGTAAGGTAATGTTGAAGGCACTTTGAGGTGATTTAGCTGTAATTTGGAACATGCTAACAGGGATTCAACCACTCTTAGCACTCAACAACGCTAAAATACAAACACAGATCTTAAGTCACCTACTCTACAGTTCAGTACCTTCTAAGTTGCCATGAGATGTGGTACATTTGTCATTTGTCCAAACGATCCCTTTAAGAAAACCAAACCCGCAGTGACACTCCAACTACTGTCCTGGAGCACTGAAACCTACCACTTCTCTCAATGATGGCTTCTACTCTCATACTCTGTTCATGTGGTGAACATGTGTCTCCCCTCACATCACGGCCACATGAGTCACATGGTAGAAGAAGAATAGTTTGTCAGGGTTTCCAATCCACTTTGGTCATTGTTTTGTCAGTGACTCAATAGTGTAGCTGGCCAATACTTGTGGTCGGTGTCAGGGGGGAGAGTGACACAATCCCTCACTTCCAAAGTAAATCAGAACAGCATGTGGACCACTGGCCGTTGAAAAGGCAGTAGAGGCAGTATGTGTCTCTGGTACGTACACCTGGACAATCGGTTAGTAGGGTATTATTTGTATTATTTTCTCAGGATATGACATATTCAACAAAGTTCCTTGTACTCTGTAGGTGTTGGGCACAGTATCATTACATACATTACATACTGCACATCCATAAGAGTCAACCGTGTTGTCGAGCGTTTTCTCTGAAACAAATACAGTATGATCTTGCTTTGTTCAGTTCACTTGTCTGCCATATTTTCATGCGACATGGTCACAGTGGCGGCTCAGCTCTACTTCGGCCTACTGTATACGCATCCATCCATTATTTGGGCGATGTCAAGGAATGGGGGAGTTGTTAGAGGTAGGCTACCCATGTATTTACAAGTCCCTCTAACTTATCTCACCCCTTAATATATCTCCCATGTCACTCCCCTCCTTCACACCCTTCACTGGGCTACTAAAATTGGTGCCCCCATGCCTGAAAGCATTTAATACTGTACAAATCTTTCATTTACCATTTTACAAAATAAAATCAATGGAAAAAAAGTGTTGTTTCTGTTGAGTCATTTTTTGTTTGTTGCTGTAAAATCCATCCACCTTCTGGTGGATGCAAACAGAATTTTTATTTTATAATAAAATGTGTTCAGGCTCTGCGGAGCTTCCCGGAGCCTTCTGGCTAATTGAGTAGTGCTGCAGCACCATGTATGGTTGTTCGCGGGAATTTCCATGGTATCTATTTGGCTCCATGTGTACAGGTTCTCTATGAACACTCTGCTTGTACAATCAAAATCAAATCAACATGTCACCCACAACACATACTGTACAACACAACATATGTCCTGATGATGTCCTGTAATGTCCTGCGTACAGGCAAAACCGTGAAATGCAACAGAAATTAACATGCTATTCTGTCATGGATTGATGAGATGATTACCCGGAGTGCCAGTCATAAATATGCTGCTATATAACAGACCATAACAGATCTGATAACAGTGCTTGAACTGTGCTGGTGATAAAGCGTTGCATTGCTGGATGGCTTTTGGGAACTGAAGTACCTCTAAACCTTGCTTGAACACAAATGACACTCGTGCTCAACAAGCTAAATGGAAGGGTCTAACATGATACGATGCACTCCACTTATACGAATGACAGATATTAAAGTCAAATATCAGAGTTATTGTGGTCCAAAACTGTCAGACACAAGCATTCCTATACTGACAATGTACTTTGGATTTATAGACCGGTTATCGTATCAGTCTGAATTTGCTTCCTATAGAGGTGTGCACTGTACTGTTGTAAAATGGTTTACTTGAATTTGACATACTGAAAAGTCTTTCCTCAATTCTGTGCATCCTCGCTCCTGACCTCTCTGAAGCTCAGATCTTCTCCTCCAATGTATTTTGAGAACAAGGCAAGGAGAGAGGACTATGATAGAGTTTAGAGATTCAGCTACTGATTAGGTTTACCTCAAGCAGCTCTGAGACGGTGGGCAGAACCTCTGGGTTACAGATGTCTATGGAGTCGTCTCTGTAGGTCTTCTTCTTATAGCGGATATTGCCCAGATGGAGGATGGCAGACAGCAGAGAGAAGATCCTAGGAGAGGGAAGGGAAGAAGGGAATAGAGTTAAATATGAGAAAGGCGAGGAGAAACAAGCTTGGAAAGTGATGGTGTTGCGATGGTGGGGGAAGATAGAGAAATGGAGGGAGGGAGGGAGGGAGACGAAGAGAGGGCGATCATTGCAGGGACTTGAGTTGGAGAGTGAGATGGGTAGAGGAGGAGGGTAGAGGAGGAGGGGTGAGGAGGAGGGTAGAGGAGGAGGGGTGTGTGTCCGATGTATCTTACTGTTTGCGTGTTGCTGGTAAGAACCCAACCATCTCCATAGCCAGCTGCAGCCGTTCAAAGTCGTGCTTCAGATCCTCCCCTTCTGCAGTGAAGCAGTCCTGCTGGAGTCGGAGTCACACACGCACACACACACACGAATCAGCACAGAACTGTTTACCGTAAACCGTACAGTACACTTGTGCAGTACAGAATACTACATACTCACACACTATCAACCCTATCTCACAGTAAACCTAAGACTATCTCTCTTTGACCTATGCCATCACATGTTAGGATACTGCATACTAATACTGCATACTACTACTGAACACAAGCATCTACTAACACCCTTAGTATACTGTACAGTACAGGTACTGTATCAATCAAGTTTGTATGTATAGCGCTTTTTACATAGACAAATGTCATGAAGTGCTTGACAGCAAAATAACAATATAAACAATAAATACAATACAAACAATATGATCTAGCACCGAATCATAGACCCCCAGGAGTAAGCCAAGGAAAGGAAAAAACTCCCCAGTGGGGAATAAAAAAACAAAAAAAATGTACACCACTATACTGGTGTTCCAGTTCAAAGGAGGGTAGTCAGGGAAAGCAAAAACAGGCTACATAGATAGACAACATTTTCTCTCATGCCATGGGGCCGTGGTATGGGGCAATGTTTTGGCAGATGGAAACTCTTTTGCAATGCTCCGAGTTTGGCCCTGGGTTAGAGCAGCCTTCCCCTTAGCTCTAATTATGTGCTGTGTGTACGAGTGTGAGATGGAGAGAAAGAGACCCTAGAGACGTGTGTGTGTACAGGCCGACTGAACTGGACAAAGTGTGTGTTTGTTTCTGTCTGTCTGTCTGTCTGGGCATTACAGACAGTGCATCCCTCCTTCTCTGGCGTGTCCATACAAAAGGGACCAGCCAGGAGAGATGAGCAGAGACCCACAGCCCAGAAACGGGATTAGTCTATAATACCATTTAACATGAAACCATTTTATTCTCTATTGCTTTCTTTTCAGTTTCCTGGGCACATACAGTAAAGTGAATTTCTTAAGCATAAATTTGCAGTTTCTCCATCGGCAACAAGAGATTTGAGGCTTCTCAAGCCTAGGGTAAGAGTTGGGTCAAAGAATTTTCAAATTGCTAGGTTTACTCACTTCAAATGCCAAACGGCACAATGTGATATGTTAAAGGAAGTTGGGAAAATAAAGAGATCAATGTGGGCCAGCTCCACAGGAATCTTTGGTCCCTTACCAAAACCTTAACTCTAGTACTTGTCTTTAGAAAAACAATCCATTTAGTACATGAGGGATGATTGAGGAACGTTCTGTTCTTTCACCTTTGGAGGCAGAGAGAGAAAGACGTCTGGTGTGGCAAGATTCTTCACAAACGGCAGGCTTTAGTGATGTGCTAACTTACTCTGGGACCGAATCCTAATTTGAGAGCACGGAACTCATGCATGGACATCAATGAGATATTTCCATGAAACTTTGAGTTGCGTGCCAAAACATCAAGTTCGGATTCATCCCTACTTACCTTATTCTGTCATAGATTTTAGTGACAAAGTCATTTTGTCATGACACCCAGTGTAATGTCAGAGAGTGCACATCATTCACAGTGACATGCCATTCAGAGACCCAGGCAATCTAACCACAACCGACCCAAAGACACCCTCTGTACCAAATACAGAACCAGAAGCCAGGAATACACCAAACACCAAATAAAAACAGCATAACATGTTTGGTCATTGTGATGATGCATCAAACAGTTCTTGTATTTGTTTAACTTTTTAACACAGACGTTGCATCTAGCTACTTAATAAACATGTATGCTAAAAGAGCTGACGGTCTCTGTATACAACACAGCACTCCCTGCCCATTGGCTACTGCTAAAGGTCAAAGGTCAGATAGGCCCTTGGGGTTGGTTGGACAGCTGTCAGGAAGTGTTGGGGGGGCAATGTGTGACAGACAGACATACAGTGTCTCAGACTGTGACATCATTTGCTTTGGCACAGGGGTCACATAGAAGAGGGCAGAGGAGGTCACAGACTGACCCCTGGGCGACAGCATGTAAACAAACACAGAGATAGAGGAGAGAGAGAGAGGCAAAAGGGTGAGAGAGAGAGAGAGAGAGAGAGCGCGCACGCAAGAGAGACAGAGACAGGCAGAGAGAGGGGTAGATTTATAGGATCCATACACTAATCCACTCTCCTCCAAGTGTTTTGTTTGAAGGGGAGTAAATCACTGGACCAGACACAAGGCATCACACACTAAAGGACATCAACACACACACACTTAAAAACAGGACGAGAGAGTGTGTTCTCAGTGTGAGTCGTGACAGAGCAGTGGCCCAACCCAACACCAAATCAATCCCCCACATACACACACACGCGCGCACACACACGCACGCACACACACACACACACACACACACACGCACACACAATACTAACCAGCTCGCTTTCATAGTAATTTTCCCAGTGGAGTCTGTGGGATTTCTTTGTCATCTGGAAGTAAGGTAGAGGGGGTTAAGAGAAGGTACATACAGACAGACACACACACACACACAGACACATACACACATTCTACTAAGAGATGACACATGCTGTTAATACATGAGGAAAAGGTCAATAAACTCATCTACATGCGCACGCGCACACACACACACACACACACACACACACACACACACACACACACGTACACAAATCCGACTCATGCTGTCACCATGGAAACAGCAGTGCATAGTAACAGACAGTGTGGAGCTGGTGGTGCTGTTGTGAGGGATTGTTTTTGAAGGAGAGGGGGGGAACAGTTACTTTTTGGGGATGCCAACAAGAGGAATGCATGAACAAAGGATTTAGTCCCACTGTCCCTGTGGAGTGCCCACCTGGTTGAGGTAATGGTACTCCTCAGGCTTCAACAGGTGGAAGGCCGTCCTCTCTTCCTCACTGGCTCCAGCCAGCAAGTAGTAGAACACGTGGTAGTTCCTGATGGGGGAAGACACAGGGTGCCAGGTTTGAGATAGATAGAGACAGGATTGCCAGATTGAGGAAGAGGGTCTTTTGAAATTGACATTCAATGCTAATGTAGTGTAGAAAAGCTCTGTTGAGTATCCCAGTGGTAGACAGATGCAGAGAGAGAGAGGGAAAATATAGATATTCAACTGAGAAATGAATCTTAACTCGATTCACAAGATTCAGCTCACAATGAACAAATCTGGCCATTTAAAGTCTCTAATGACCCTGAGAGTAGCAGACAAACCTAGAGAAAATATATAGACATATAACACGATAAAAACATGCATATTATACACAGTGAGATTGTATTACCCATCAAACAAAGAAACAGTGTACTGCAACAAGGCCACTGTAGTAACCATGATTAGGCGTTACAAAGGCTAGGACTTAGCCAAAGCATTGAAACCTAATTCTATTCAAACCAGTCCAGGGCTTATTCTAAAAGAAAAACACACTTAACACTTATAAATGGACACTGCGGTTGATATTGAGACGCCCAGTGCAGTAGAAGGTTCTACAGGGCCCCCAGTCTCAGAAAGTAGTTTGGTCTATGGTTGGGGGGGGAGGTGGGGAAGAGTTTGCGCCCTATCAATATCTATTTCAGATGTATATCAAATATCCTGAGTGGTTGGCAGAAATGAAAGCCAACTAAGTGCCAAGTTCCAGAGACAATGTAAGACAAAATGTGAGCTCTATCAGATATGGATTATTATTTTTCTTCTACCGAGGCAAGCAGCCTTTATGAATACTTTCCTACACAATCTCACAATCTGGGTCAATAAAGATATTGACTAAAACTAAAAGTAATTGTTTTTGGAGTCTCAAAATATCATTAACAATGTTGACAAAATATTCTCCTATTTGTATACATGTCAAGGTGACATTGCTCACAGATCCAGCAGTCATTTCTTGTTTCTATCTCACCTCTCGTTGTGCTCCTGGTAAACCAGACGAGACTTCTCTAGAAGATACTTCTCCACGTATGCTCTGGAAACAGACAGATAGACACAGTCAGTCAGACAGAAGAACAAACAGACATGTACAGTTAGATATGGGGATGGTACTGGAGTTGGATAACATCACCAAGAACATGCAACATACAGTGACTTCGGAAAGTATTCAGACCCCTTCACTTTTTCCACATTTCGTTGTGTTATAGACTCATTTTAAAATGTATTAAAAAATGTTTCAAATGTATTAAAAAATATTTTTGACATCAATCCACACACACACAATACCCTATAATGACAAAGCGAAAACACGTTTTTAGACATTTTTGCAATTTTGTTCAAATTGAAATACAGAAATAACACAAAGGGTCTGAATACTGATGTAATTTAGGTATTTCTGTATCTGATCATTTTGACAGAGAGAGGAGAGAGAGGAGAGAGAGGGTGTCTGAGTGAAAGGGAGAGAGATAGCGAAGAGAGGTAGAGAGTGTAAATAAATCAGAGATGGAGAGAGATAGCATGAGAGGAAAAAGACACAAAAGAAAATAAAGAGGGATGATAAAGTTGTATAACGGAGGTGTGGTGTGTGTCTCACCCTCGGACGGTGCCACTCTCTTGATAGTTGACCTGGATGAACTTGCCAAAGCGGCTGGAGTTGTTGTTGTGCGCCGTCTTGGCATTTCCAAAGGCCTGCAGAGAACAACAGGAGACATTAAGTACAAGCACAACGGCAAGTGGAGAGAGAAAAAGCGATGGAGGCAGGGACGGACAGAGGAGAGGGAGGATTCAACGTGTTTTGATGGGGGAGAACAGGAGATTAAATGCACACACACACACACACACACACGCATGTGCATGAGCCATAGAGTTGTGACTTTATGACCAATGTTGAACTTTGACCTCATGAAAATCACATTAGCTTCAGAGGGAACTCTGAACACAACTCTATATCAGGGGTCATGAGGCGTATACTATGTCTGAAGGGGAAACACACACACACACACACACACTCACACCTGCTCATCAACACACACCCTCACACCCAAACACAGACACACACAACCCCTGGACGGGTGCAGCTCAGTGTGAGAGATTTTAACAGGTCAATATTTCTGTTGGCCAGGGCTCATTATTAGGGAGTACTTTACCACACCTTGAGTGAGTCAACACTGCTCAGCTCCTAATGTCCCTCACTTACAGTATGCCTTTACTCTACTGTCATTCACAGCAAGTCAGCCAATGAGAGAGGACAGAAAGGGCTCCGGGGGGGACATGCATGGAATAGAATAGAATGACGAGTGGTATCAAACAGGTATGTGTTTGATTTCATTCCATGCATAACAATAAGCCCATCCTCCGTTAGGTTTAAGGAGAGATAAGGGGTCACCTGAGGTCAATGTCACAGTCGCCATTGACGTACTAGCTGTAGATCTGTGTGATCTGTGTGACCGGTGATCTTTTCTATCTCTGTGCAAAACCAACAGGACTGCAGCCCTTGAGGATGAAAGCTGCACACACACAGTTGTGCTGTATTTATGTGCTTATGTGTTCAGTGGATCATTGGTAAGTGACTTGGATGTGGGTTTTCACTTGCGCTCGCCTCGCACACGCACACATCTGATTCGATGAACGGACCTTTGAGTCCTATAAGGCCTGTGGAGATTCAGGGGTCCATTAAGGGCCTTGAGCAACAGCCATTACGGGTCATTAGGAGCCAGATGGGGCCCCGGTGTAGTCAGTAAATCTTGAGGACCGCTAGTGAGTGAGACGGAACCCCCTGTGACAGTAATCCGAGAGTAAGAGTACCTCACTATGGTAAAGCTTTATTAAGTAGAATTCTGGTGTGTTTATGCTTTTTGTTTTTTTGTTGCTTAATTGTGGTAACTACCGGGCCTGATGCGGTAAACAGAGAACTCGCTGGTGTACGTGGAGTGCCAATTATTGGGAGGGCATGAAACCTAATCCCTCCCCTACTCGGCACCTATGCACACACGCGCACAGCAGTAATCAGAAGAGGGGGGCTTTCCCTGCAGTTAAAATGCTCCCTCATTCCCTTCTCCTCTCCCCTCCCTCCAGTGTTATAGATTAGCATGCTGGTAATTTAGCAGGAGAATTCCAGGAGGCCAGATTTGAATTTGCACTTTATGAGGTGGAACCCTGGGCCGTCCTGCACTGGATGCAGACTTAACCAACCCTGTGTTATTCTTACAGCTGTACTGGGCCCTCTATCTCACACACACACACACACAGAAAGAGAGAGGTGCTGTTGACTGTTCAAGTGAGACAAACAACACAAAGGAACATAGAAATAGAAAGAGGACGAAAAAGTCAGAGGAAAATAAGAAATTAAAGCCTAGCCTGTACCACGTATGAATGTCTGTATCTGCCACACCTGTTGTACGATATAACACCCTGTTTTTAATGATGTTCGAAGCTCAATTTCTATTCATCTAATCTAATCTAAAGGCGACAGACAGGGAGAGAGACAGAAAGACCCAGAGAGAAGTGTGTTAACAGTTAACACTGTCTCAGAGCTGTGTGTGTGTGTGTGTGTGTGTGTGTGTGTGTGTGTATGTATGTGTGTGTGTGTGTGTGTGTGTGTGAGATTAATGAGTGGGGATGTGTCAGGGTGATTTAGTGGTGAACTCTACAGTGCGGTCATCCCTACCGGGGAAAACATACACTGACTGGGCGGTACCCGCGGTACCCGGAGTGTGTGTGTGTGTGTGTGTGTGTGTGAGGATGTGGATGTGTGTTTTAATGGACTGAACTGTACATACTGCACTGGGCTGTGCGGATTCAAGTGTCGTAGACTGTGTTCTGCACCAGTGAGCTATATTGGTATACTGTATGGTGCTGAGCTGTGGAAAAAAAAAATTAAATTAAGAATTCCTCATTTGGACAGATCTAACAAAAAGCAGTGCTTCTTGCCATATGTTTGACTTTCGCTAGGAAAGAAATGAAAATTCTGCTTCAGACTTCCTGGCTTAGTCCCTGTGTGTGTGTCCAGGTGGAGACTATAGCCCCTGGGGGCTGCTCCACGCTGTCACTTGGTGTTAGCCTGTTAGCATGTCCACAGCACCAGAAAAAGCAGAATTTCACACCCTCTGAGGTAGCGTGTGGTGGTGGCTCTGGGTTAAAAGAGGCTTTAGAAGGAAGTGTTGAGGAGACAGCAAGAGGATGCAGGCTGGCTAGCTAATTAACCTGACAGGACCTCCTCAGTGCTACGCTAGGCAATGACCTCTGTAGGCACTTTCTTACTCTTTAGCTAAAGCTAACTCTAGGACGCTATCTAGCTAGCAACTTCAACCGCTCTCATTCTTTCTCACAGGCAGTTCTTACAGTCCATAGCCGTCTGTCGTTCTCCCCTTTCCGTCACAAACACAGACAGGTGACTTACTAGTCAGTGTGACTAGTTTACGGCAAATACCACACTGTTGCTACCACCCATTTGCAGCCTTCTTGCAAGCCTACTGTTTATAAAGCTGTAAGTCCCTAGAATTATTGATGTTGGCTTGTTCAACACGACCACATGACGCCTGCTTACTTTAGTTCAGCTGGATAGTTTTTGCCTCCGTGGGTATCCAGGTCAAACCCTGGGCCTGCTGGGGGCTGATGGGGGATTGGGCGTGACTCACGCCCCTCCAGCTGAGAAGCTACAGGACCAGTGCTAACCCCCCAGTGTCACTCAACCTCACAACACAAACCTAGCACAGGCAAAAAGGCCTGTTACATCAGCAAGGATCTACAGGAGATATTCTGCCACTCTTCTGGGGAAAATGTTAGTTGCATTGCAGTTAACTGTCTTTTGTTCTCTCATGCACCTTGTTGTACTGCCAGGTCAGACAACAGGAAAGCCACTTTCATATGGATTTATTCTAGTTTCAAAAATATTCAACATAAAAATGTCAAATTACTTTAGGTGAAGGTGGATTGTACAATACAGTTCAGCAGTTACAGTACTCATGTCATAAGGGGACACACAAGAAGTAAGAGTCTCTCTCCCTCCCTCTTCCTCTCCCCCCCTCCCTCTTCCTCCCTCTCTCCACCCCCCCTCCCTCCCTCCCCCTCTACTCTTCTCCCACAGACATGGTGGAGAATACTAACCATGTTTGCTGCCTCATTAAACTATAACTATAGCATGAACATCACAACAGATTAGATCACTTATGGGTAAAGTCCCTGCGCCTCTGAACACAATTACTACAGCTCTCACTCTTCAACAGCATATTGTACATCTGACACTGATACTTTCACACTATACATACTGTGCAGTAGAAACACACACACACACACACACACACACACACACACACACACACACACACCACACACACACACACACACACACACACAGAACAGAGAATAGGTCAGACATAAAAGGAGCCTGACGGTTGAGGTAATGACAGACTTGGGGCTAATTATAACAAAGTGTACGGTAATCTAGACAGAGGAAATGAACCCTCAGATCAGTATGAATGGGTAATGTAGCTACTCTGCAACTGAGTGAACAAGAGACCTCTTCATAATTTGACTGGGGCTCATTTCAAAAGGTGGCCATCCAGTGCTATTTATATTTATACATCCAGCATTGTCTGATAACCCACACTTCTTATGGGATGTGACTTTTGACCTTTGAGCACACATCAGTAGCTACAATTGATTTGGGTCGGGACAGGCACAGGTTTGCTTGTGTTTATATTTTTTGATATAATCTTGCGTCTTTTTATCTAATCTTGGCTGTGTGATAACTCGCAGCTGCCTACTGCTCTCTCTCTCCCTCTGCTCTAGTCATAGATGCACAGCATCAGCACCTGTTCAATAAAGTGTTTTTTTTGTTTGGTTCTTAAGGCTATATACATGTATATCTAAGAGAATGTATATATTATCAGCAAAAATACTTTTTTTTTGTGCGTTTTACATTCTCTTGTTGTTTTTGTCAGTCCTAAGTACTGATTTGGGTTTAAAGGCTGTGAAAAAAAGAATTAACAGAAAAAGAATTAACAGAAATACTCCAAGAGTCAAGATCAATTGAAAGCATAATACTCTTGTCTGCGTGAAGCCTTGTCTTATAAGGTGCTATTGGCATCAACGCCGACAAACACACAAAACGGGACAACGGCAAAATCTGGCTCATTACTGGAAATATAAGGTACGGTATTCCAGGCAGGTACAGTAAATACATGTTATTGATGGTAACTAAGGCGAGTTTTCAAGCAGTCTCTCTCTCCACTCTTCTCAGCAAGTGGCTTTCTCCTCTCCATTACTCCACAACGCAATTTTGCTGTTGTGTGCAATAGATAAAAGCACGGCTGTTTTCTAGACCTTTTTTTCGGGCTCAGGCTCAGGCTCATGAAAATATCTTTGATGTCGGGCTCAGGTCTCATCTCAACGGGCTGGGTCAAGTCGGACTTGAATTTTCAAGTCTGTTTAAAACTCGAGTGTGTGTGTGTGTGTGTGTGTGTGTGTTTTAATATCACAGCCCAGTTAATCTAAAAGAAGAAGCCCACATACTTCCTGGCCATAATAATGCTCCATATTGACATTCTCTCCCATTGACTTACGCAGGAGTCAGCTATCAGCAACATCTCTATAATAAGAGGGCTCATCTGCCGATGCCAGCGGAACGTGAAATGACCCCCAGTCCCTCTCATCTGGCTATCACGGGAAACCAGAACATCCCACAGATGTCATCAGCTACATGTCACACGCACACACACAAACATATACACACCAGGGGAGGCTGGTGGAGGTAGAAATCGGGCTCATTGTAATGCATGAGATGGAATGAGGAATGGTATGAAAACACAACGTCTTCCAATTTACCTCCACCAGCCTCCCCTGGTGTGTATGAGTGACACATACGACCATGTTCTCAACTTGTGTCATTAGTATTAGTCTAGTGACTGCCTACTAAATGATCTTGTCAGAGGAAAGACTTTCTCTTGCCAACTGTTAGTGAGAGAATGAAAGATGAGAGAATTATATCTCCTTTGAGAGAGAGAGAGAGAGAGAGCATGTGAAAGAAAAGACAGGAGATAAAACAAAGGGTGTTTTATTCTTACTCTGAGTCTTGTCCTCACAGCAAAGCTTTCCTAGTTCAAAGTGTCTGAATCATTTGACCGTAGCCCACAGTGGCAGCACGTACACTGCAGAAGCACAGCTCTGTTCACTGGGCTCATTTGAACCCCACAGTAGCCTTTTGACTGAGCCTCTGTTTGTGAGGGCTTACTGCTGCTGGCCACAAAAAGTTCTGAATCTGCAACAAACACATTCTCCTCTGTAGAGACGGAATAAGGAGAATATAGCACAAAGGGAAGGGGGGAGGGTGAAAGGGAGAAAGAATGAGAGAGAAGGAGGGAGAGAGAGAGAGTGTTTGTGTGTGAGAGAAAGAGAGACATTTGATGCTCTTTATTGAGACATCCTCATAAAAAATGAACACACCTTATTTACACCTGTGCTTTCTCAGCCCATCCAAAAAAACGAAGAGAAAAAGAGGGAGAGTGAGCCAGAGAGAGAGAGAAATGCGAGCCACAGTCCCTCTCCCTTGAGTGTTTCAGACTGCTGTGTGTGGTGACGTGTCTGCTGACAGGACACACTTCAGTACCACAGCCAAACAGAACACAATAACTACAGTTAGGAGAAGTTGGGACTGTCCAAGTACAGCACAATGAGATTCACTTCATAAGTAATTCATGAGCTCGATGGGGAGGTTAGTGTTCCGTGACAATGTATAGATTTAGTTATCAATGTAGGCATATAGTCTTGTATATGCCCTATATATGTGAAATATATTTGTTAATTCAGCTTAGACGCTCTAACATATAGTCTAGTGCAGTATAACAGTAAAAATCATTAATTGGAATTCCTTGTAGGGTAGCCACAACCAGGCATTAATGCCCCCTGAGTATAGCTCTAGTATCTTTCTGTGGACAGCCCTCAATACTTACAAGCTCTACTGAACCATGTGTGGCTTTTAAGGGAATGACATCACATTCCTCTAGTAGCAGGTGCACCGCTTCTCCAGATGGTAGGGAGTGTGTGTTTGCTTTGGCAACGTTCCCCTGCCAGCGCTTCCTGTTTGAGTGCGGGGAAGATCACAGCACACTGTTTGACCCACACAGACACACACACAGGTGGTTTTCAGGAGTTCTGCCCTGTGGCGGCATGCTGTAACATTCATAAGGAGTGTTGACTGACAAGTGTATGTGTGTGTGCGTGCGTTACACACATTTAGTCATGGTGTGTAATTTGGTTGGGTGGAGCCTCAAAGAGTTGTTCAACGTTGAGTGGTTTCGGCTTAAGTGTCTGCAATGTTTGTTCTTTGTCTGTAGCTTGTACTCTGAACACTTTTAAACTTTTTTGCCGCTTGGCTTCGATTGTCCTCATTTAGCCCCAATGTGAACTGGATAGTACTGTATTTTTTATGAATTTCCTCTCCCTTCCCCTTCAATTCTCATTCCTCTCTTCTCCTGCCATAATATATATTCTTGTAGGTAGCTCTCTCTCTCTCTCTGGAGGGAGGGAAGAAAAACAAAAGACAAGGGGTGGAGATGCATAACTGAACTATAGCAGGTCACACTGCAGCCTTCTCATAGAAAGCATGCGTGTTCAGAGGCAGATGAGTAAACTATCTAGTCATAGTAGTACTAGTGTTTGCTGTAATTGATAGCTTAGCATAGTTCCTGTGATCTCCATAGGAATTAACAGCGTTTCTTCCACAGAATGAAACTACCAGATAGCACCTCCATCAGATAAAAGGCTATTCACTCATGCAAACTAACACACATACACCCATACAAGTTTATATAGGGCAGTCACCATGTTCACCAGCTATGTGAGTCTTACCTCAGAGTGAGTTCACCCGCAAACTGACGCAATGAGTCCATGTACCCACTCACCCATGGCTCCCAGCTCACCCTTCTCTCTCTCTCACTCACTATAACTGAATGCATTAGCTGCAGATGCACAATACAGAATTTCCCCCTCTCATACGCTGGTAAAGTGATTGCTTTAGAATCAAAAATAGAAAGCTTCATAGGATACTGGAAATATAGCTATTTAAGCTAGTTTGTTGAAGGTGATCAAATATTTTGTATTGACATGTGTGCTAGTACAATTAACATGGCTAACATGACCACTCACTAATATCGCAACAAAAAAACACTCTCCATTTCTGTGATGATGGGGAAAAAGTATATTATATTATGGTGGGAGTACATTTTTCAGTCAAATATTACAATTTTCATGTCAGTTTTGCAGTGCTAAACGTTTGTTTGTGTCTCCAGTGACGTTCAACTTTAGCAGCATATTACGCCATCAGATAGCAACCCACTGCTGACAGTCACAGTCATGATGACTTACAGATAAAGGGAACCCCCATCACACACACACACGCACATGCACACACATGTAATCCACAGTGTGACAGCCCTGCCCTTTCTAACAAGACTTAAGAAACAACCAACCCCACCCATCTATGACTCATGCATACGCCAATGTTTGACCATGATTAACTACTAACCAAATGGTAGTAAGAGAGGAAAAAAGAGTAACAGTAAATTTTGAATAAACAGAAATGTCCTATAGGCCCCGTCATTGGCTTCACATGTGGGAGTAGTTAATGGCTGATCTAGCTCCGCTATTAGATCGCATCCTTTCATGTGGTGAGAGCTAGCAGTTAACATCGGGGTAATTACTAGTTCGTTATGAGAGAGGTACAATAAAATAAGAACCTTGCACTAATATCAGATTGCTGAGGTAATGTATTAAGAGTAATATTAAGAGTAAGCAATAAGTTGTGACAGGCCATTTTATGCAAACTAATGTAGCAGAGAAATGGTTATAAACCAAGACTAAAAACTAAGTGGAAGTAGTTCAGTTTGAACGCATGCCATTATCATATGTAATGGCTTATTCGACTTGACTTAGAGAAAACAAGAGAAAGAACATGAGCAAATCCAGGAGAAAGTGATGGAGAAAGAGAAAAAGAGATTGTGAGACAGAAAGAGAGAAAGAGAGAGAGAGAGAGAGAAGGAGAAAGAGAGCTCAAGGCAGGGAGGGAGGGAGAAAGAGGGACAAAGACAAAAAAGAGAAAAGAGCGAGAGAGAAAATGATAGAGAAAAAAAAATAAAAACAAGTGAGAGAGTCAGAGTGAGTTCAGCCAACAAGCTAGCTAGCTAGCTAGCTAACTAGCTGTGCTATGGCTGACTGTGCAAGACTAATTAGAGGATTGAAATAGCCGTGGAGTGTGTATAATTCATGAGATGGCGATGGGAGAGCATTATAATGGCTCTGAGCCGTCACGTCCGCTTAGACTTGTGTATAAAGTCCCTCTGTGTTACACTTGTGTGAAATGTCATAGCACATCAAAGATGTGGAAAGAGAGAGGGAGACTGGGGCTAACGTGCTGTGTTGGGAAAGGGGACTAACTCATATATTTGAGTCTTGAGGCCTTATATCTTGTGTATAATAGGATATCCTGAAATAACCAGACTGTATTTAAATCAGCACTACTTTGTACAGCAGAAAGAGAGAGTGGGGGAAAGCATTCGGAAAATTGGGAATTGGATATGTTTGGTTCAATGTACAGTAAGTACTGAAATAACCAGTGGGTCATTCCATGTAAACTCAACAGACAAAAGAGGATTGACACCCACCATCTCAGATTGTTCTACCTGACAATGATTAAGAGATGAGGAATCCAGTGTATGACAGAACGAGCTGGGGCTAGAAGCTGTGGGATAAATGTTGACATCCTGCATTAAGGCAGTATCCTTGCCCCAGGGTATGGCAGCCCTATGTTGAGCTATTTAAAGGGCACAACCAGCACATCATGAGAGAGACAGTGGTACGATGACAGTGTGCAGTGTGGGATAGCTCTTCCAAGACTTCCAATGCCAGTACATCTACCTGTACATCATACACAACATTGTCATACAGAATCTGAACACAATGGGCTGGTTTTAGGGAAGCATTCCCTAGACTATATTGATGGAGGAAATGCAATGTTGGTTACATAAAGCCTAACAGGTCTAGCACTGTGACATTTCTCAGTGTAGCTAAAATAGCTCCTCCTTAAACTGAATACAATATCTATGATTAACATCCCAAATAGTAGTTATAAAATCTATGCAAGTACAATACGTCGTGTGTACGACAGCCGACCACAAGCTGTACTGCTGATCGCCTCTCTAGCACGCTCTACTTAGTATGAATGTCTCTGGCAGTGTGACCGTGTGTCGCGTGTGTACACTGTACTGTACTGTATGTGAGTGTGTGTGTGTGTGTGCCTGAGTGTATAGCATGTGTGTGTATGCACGTGTGTGTATGTATGCACACTTTGGTGTGTGTGTGTGTGTGTGTGTGTGTGTGTGTGTGTGTGTGTGTGTGTGTGTGTGTGTGTATCTGCAGTGTGTGACTCAGGTCTCCCGCGTCCCCATAAATTGCCAGTGTCACCATATGGAAAAGCCACATCTGGATTCCATTGGGCTCAGGAAGGGCTGCGTTGCCCCAATAAAACGCTCTGACTGCAGAGCCTTTTCAACAGGGCCACTCTGACTGTCAGCACAGGGCTTGGAAAGGAGAGAGGAGAAGGAGAGGAAGGGGGGAAATGGAGACGGCTACAGAGCTGCAGTGAGAATTTAACGCCACCTGATGAAAAGTCAATTACCCGCCTGTGGCCTGTCTCCAGGATAGGGAGCTCTGAGGACTGTGTGTGTGTGTGTGTGTGTGTGTGTGCGCAAGTGAGTCAATTACCAAAACCGGTTCTGACACAACTGTGGAGCTTAGGGTTGGCTTACTTTGTGCTGTGGCCTTGCTGAACAACTTTTCAGTCTTGACTGAGAGTGTGTACCGTTACAACCATAAGTGTAGCCATATCACCACTGTTGCAATCTCCCGTCACTGGTCATCAGGATCTATACACCCAGTGGGGTTAGCTGTAAGTGGTTAGCCATTAGTGGTTAGCATTGTGTTAGCTTGACAGCTCTGTCTCACAGACCAAGCTTACACTCTGTGTGTGTGTGTGTGTGTGTGTGTGTGTGTGTGTAATGTAATGGTCTCATGACACAGCTTATTCAAAAGCTCAGTGTGAATACAATTATTATCCAAGGATGTGATAACTCACATTGCGACAACACACAACCTACTGTAAATCCCATTCCAAGGCTATCGGAATCAGAGGGGGAGAAACGGGAAATGTAATCCTCAAAAGTGTGACTGACATATAGAATCTTAATTAATTATAAGTGTAAAGTTCTGTGGGAATGCCCTCATTGTGTTGCACGTTAATCCTGAGAAATTTGCACTGTATGACGGAGGTGTGACATGTAAAAGCCAGAAAGCAGCTCCAATGTACCGGGGTGAAAATGCTGAGCAGGCTGCTTTCCGCCAGGAACTTAAAGCACATGGACACGTGTGGCATGCTTCCAAAGCACGCATCCATATACACACACACACAGATGCACACACTTACTCTCGTACACACACACACACACACGCCCACACACACACACCTCTCGTGAGAAAGTAGGCGGGGAGAGGATTGTAATAGCACAACCATAATCTTAAACTGCTTCATGGTTTATGTACAATCTCACCATGGCCCCTAATGGCAATGGGGGAAAATGTGTGTATGGTATATTCACTACTCAGATGTGTGTGTTTTTTCATACAGTCCCCTAATCATATTCAACCCATTCAATTCCAGCTCATGATTCGCTAATACAATCTGGAGAAACAAGCCAAGACCTCATTTGCTTTTAATTTTATTTGATTTAATGCAATCATTTTTGGTTTCAGCGGTTCTGGCAGGGCTCCAGTCTCTACAGCACAGTATACTGCCATATCTAAAGCAACACACTCTCACCTCTTTTCTGAACCCACACTTCAAATTAAATAGTTTCTAAGAGGGTCTTTCTGATTTTCTTATGACCTAGAAGTATTCCCACCCCCCCCCCCCTCCCCCACAAGCTTAACAACTCTACGGATTCAGGTCATCTTGGCTTTTAAAAAGTTAATATGTGCTTCAGTGCATATCTAGAGAAACAGCGCAGCAGCACAGTGGTACTGTGCAAGGTTGTGCATTGAAATGCTTTAATCATGTACGGGAAAACGGACCAGCGAAGAACACTCCAGCAGCAGATCTAGGCTTCCCCAGTCACGTCAGGGCAGTGTGTGTGTGTGTGTGTGTGTGTGTGTGTGTGTGTGTGAGTGTGAGTGTGAGTGAGTGTGTGAGCGTGCGTAATAACGTGAGTGTGGGAGAGGGTGATGTGTGTGTGTGTGTGTGAGTGAGTGTGTGTGAGTGTGTGTGTGTGTGTGAGTGAGTGAGTGTGAGTGAGTGTGAGCGTGCGTAATAACGTGAGTGTGGGAGAGGGTGATGTGTGTGTGTGTGTGTGAGTGAGTGTGTGTGAGTGTGTGTGTGTGTGTGAGTGAGTGAGTGTGAGTGAGTGTGAGCGTGCGTAATAACGTGAGTGTGGGAGAGGGTGATGTGTGTGTGTGTGTGTGTGTGTGTGAGAGTGTGAGTGTGTGTGTGAGTGTGAGTGTGTGTGTGAGTGTGAGTGTGAGTGTGTGAGTGTGTGAGCGTGCGTAATAACGTGAGTGTGGGAGAGGGTGATGTGTGTGTGCGATCCTATCAAAATCTACGATCTAAGAGAAAGAGCAGGGCTAGCAAAGGTATTGGGCAGCATATCTATGTAGTGAGAGAGGGGAGGAAGAAAGAGAGAGAGAGTGAGATCAGAAGCAAACGGTTTGCTTTGAATACAGTACGTGGTGCAGCGGGAAAGTTGACGTTGACTGAGAGAGGAAGAAGGTGAGAGAGGATGACAGATAAAGCACACGAGAGAGAGAGGGGAAGAGCATGTGAGAGAGAGACAGAGACAGACAGTGAGAGAGAGAAAGAGAGAGACAGAGAGAGAGAGAGAGAGAGAGAGAGAGAGAGAGACAGTGAGAGAGAGAGACAGAGACAGACAGTGAGAGAGAGAGAGAGAGAGAGGGAGGGAGAGAGAGAGACAGAGAGAGAGAGAGAGAGAGGGGAAGAGCATGTGAGAGAGAGAGAGAGAGAGACAGAGAGAGAGAGAGACAGAGACAGACAGTGAGAGAGAGAGAGAGGGAGGGAGAGAGAGAGACAGAGACAGACAGTGAGAGAGAGAGAGGGAGGGAGAGAGAGAGAGAAGAGAGAGCTAACAAACGGCTGCTGCGTATGCTGGACCTGGGAGAGCATGGCGCTGCCAAAGTCAGTCAACCAGACCAGGCCCAGATACCTGCTGGCAGACTAGGCTGAACTCATACGGCCCTGAAGAACAAAAACACCATCTGATTATAATATAACACAAGCTGCTATTGTAGAGAGGCCATCCTGGTTTGCTTTACCTGCACGTCGCTGATCATTGTGGCAACTAAGTAGGCCGCTTTTGAAGCCTACCCCCTCCTGAGTGTGCTTTATATCACATCTTCAGAATGGCTGAGACCAGACACATGATTCAACTATGTGCACACTCAGCAAACTCTCCCGATTAACGCAACTGTACACTTAACCATGTGAAACTAACCTTTCACAGTGAAAAGAGGGCCAAAGGTCACCCATAAAGAACCATTGCCTGCAGAGCTTAGAGAACCAATGCCTGCCTGTGGTTTGGATTGAGCTAGCAAACTGTCCTTTTACACAATCTATTGTGAATTTATAGGAATGCCCTGTGTTGAATCTTTTACACCCTGTGCATGACAGTCAATTCTTAACATACAGACTTGTTGTTAAAGGACGTCCCTAGGAGGCACTGATTTGAATTTCCTGTGTTCTCAGGAAATGCCTGAGTTAAGGCCATAGGGGCTGTTTTTGTGTGTAAAAATGGGCCAATCTTCCCAAATTGTACATATTTGTGAACAGGGAACCCCCTTCGACTGACAAATACATTTTCAAGTCAAACGACGAAAACAACTTCTGAACACCTTGTGCACACCTGTCGCTTTAATGTGTTCAGTGGAATCCACTCACCTTTTTCTTAATATGACAATTACATTGAGCAATAATTTTTGACCCTATGGCCCTTAATCCATGCACTTACTGTGAATACAGCAAGCAAAAAATCAAATCATGGCATTCCAGGGACATCCTTTAATGATCCTGCGAGTTTTAAGTCTTTATGTTAAGAAACCCCATGATGCACAGGGTGTAAAAGGCTGTCAGCATGCACAGTAAGGGACATAATGCAGGTCCATGTGAAGTAGTGACTAAGCCACTTCCTGTGGACATATTTCACAAGGTTCACAATAAATTGTGTAAAAGGACCTTTTGCTAGCTTAATCGCAGCCCACAGACAAGCATTGGTTCTCTAAAGGAGAAGGCAGTGGTTGTCTGGGTGACCTTTGTCCCTCTTTTCACTGTGAAATGTTAATTTGGTGAAGTGTACACTTGCGTTAATCAGGACAGTTTACTGAGTGTGTACATAGCTGAATCATATTTCTGACCTGTGTCTGCAGGCGCTGCTACCAGGTTTTATTTGTAAACCTGCTTGGGAACAGGTTCCAAAACAACCTGTTATTTGCAGGTATAATTGGAACATGTATGCGGTTTCATTAATAAACCTGCTTAACTGCACATAGATGCACACAAACTGCTGTTTTTGACAGGTTTTAGTTAAACCTGCTGTCTGCACATAGATGCACACAGAGGAGCTGAGGTCAAGGCCCCCTCCAAAGGTGAGCTCACTCACAGAGCCCGTAGCTTTACAAGACACACCAGATTTATTGACTTTTGACTGATAACTCCACTTTCGCTGTTTCCGAAGGCTGACTCTATTTTACGTGGTCCAAAATATAAATAACCCTTGCTTTTAACAGTCGTATTTCCTTTCATAACTCACCAAAAGCTAGACGTTTGTCTTAAGCCTAAATAGCAGGACTTCTGAGTTATCGTGGCGATCTCCCTCCCCATAGCCTGGTGTTGTGTTACCAAACTGATTTCTTAAACAGTGAGCTGCATTCTTGTTGTCTTATCTCTGTCTATCTATCTGTCCGGGAGGAAACGTTGGAGGAACCTTTCTTCCTGAGAGAGCTTTTCCACTACTCTCTTTTCTCCTCAACTTAGTGAGGCTTTCCTTGGAGCCTAGCCCATATATAATCTCTCACTCGCTCTTCTACCTCCTTCATTTCTCCCATCTCTACCTCTCTCTATTTCCCTCCCTCCTTCCATGCAGAGAATATAAGACTCCAGATTGAGCCCTATTTCAACAGCATGCAGGAACAGTATAATTAACAACCCCTATGTGAACATTACGACAAGGCTACTGGAACACGGACCACATGCAATCCCAAAACCAACACACACAGAAAACCCTCTCTGATCCTAACAGCAAACTCACAGCATCAGTTTAAAGCCACATAAACCAAAATACAAACACACAAGTCATAACACTGTAGCACAATAGCGTCTCACTGACTGGCTATTAAGACACTGGAGACAGATATTAGGGTCAAACAAGGATCTGTGCTAGTGTATCCCAGACAAGGCAATAGTACTTTACAAAGGGTCATTAACAGACACACTCCTGAGGATGTTGTGAACATATGTATGTGTGCCTGAAGCAGCCATTATAGCAGTCATATGGAGCCGCACCATGGGGGATGCATGCAGTAATGGCGGATGTGAGCTGCATGACTCCAAAGTGACACCCATCCATTAGACACAGATACATACATCAGGACAGGTCATTGGGAGTGGACCTGTGTTTAGTGTTTACTAGGAGGAAGTAGTAAAGACAGAGACAGAAACAGGCATGGCTTGTTAAGCGCTTTATGGAGCAACAGAAGTTAACACTCCAAAGACATTCCGTCTTTCATTAAAAACTCATCTCAATTTCACTAGCCCCTGAAATTGGATCCCCCCACCTCCTCTCTCAGTCAATCCCTCTCTCTCCCTCATCAGAGCTAAAAACCCTCCTCTCTCTCTCCCTCCCTCTCTCTCTCCCTCCCTCATCAGGCAGTGTTTCCGCTAGAGGGCAATTCCACAATAAAAGAATGACCCTGGGACTTGATTTTTCACTTTCATATGTATGCCAAACAAAAACCCTTGATAGCAATGTTTAACAAACTATACTACTCTATGCACAATGACTACTTCTAACAATTCCATCTGAACACATTTACTTGAAGAACTGTGCAGCTTCAAAGTTCGGTAACAGAATGTCCCTGTTTCTTTTTTAATGTAACCATGTTTCCCCAAAACTGTGAAATATCCGCTCCAATTTAAAGAGTGGGGTGTTAGCCATCATATGATACCTTGAGTTTGGAAATATCTCTTTTCGTTGTTGAGCTACAGTAAGTGAAGTGGATTGACATCCAGCAACAGAATGACGGTAACAGAATGACTAAATGGGTCGCACACAAAAATGCATGATTTATGGATTTGAATGTCATTCTATACATGATGATGTAGCTAAAATAGGGAAACAAAGATATAAATATACAATAGACACTCTCATTAAAAGGTAATAATGTAGTCTTTTATCAACTTATATATAACATTAAAAAGGGAAATTGATTAAAAAAATAAATAAAAACCCCCCACAAAACACAAGAAAACATAAACCGGCATTTGAAACTCTTCATTTAATGTGATTCAAATCAATGACATTTGTTGTTCTCAATTTCTTTTCTTTATTATACAAAAAAGCCTATACTTTTGCCACCAAAAAAGAGAATTTGAAAAAAATGAAATACAAGTAGGCCTGTGTCATGTGCAGACACACACAGAGACGCACACAGAGACACTCAATCTGCTCCTGGTTTGGCTCAGAGATAGCAAAATGGAAACATTATTTATTGCCTTTAACCGGTGTGAGAAGGATCCTAATAATCTGCCTTAGGGACACCACACCAAATATGTCAGTGCACACTTTAATGATGAAGACAAATCCCTTGCTGTCTTTTTTGTAGAAGTGTGCAACATGTATGTATAAGTATGTCATCATTCTCAATGGCAGTTATTTGCGCTACGTATGTGTGCGATTTCCTGGCTTTGCTTTCCCCACTGTACTCAACAACAATGAAGTCTCCATTTGTAGCATGACATGAGGATGTTGAGGTGCTTGATGCAGTGGTTTGTAATTACAACTGAATTTCCCAATGTTTTTCGGCTATCCCTGTGGAGGAACCCTTTTAAGGTCCATGTAGAACCCTCTGTGAAAAGGGGTCTACATGGAACCCAAAAGGGTTCCTTAAAGGTTCTCTCACAGGGACAGCCGAAGAACTCCTTTAGGTTCTGTTCAACCTGTACAATAAGTGAATGTAGCCAATTCAATCAGTAATTCCGTTCCAATATCTGTAGTAATTTCAGTAATTTCTGTTACCGATTTGGTTTTAATCACTTATAAATTCATGAACTAAATCAATATCAGTAAAAACACTACAAGTATTTGGTAGGTCTACCCATACTATATATCTGTTGTTATCTTTTATTATTTTGAAAGGAGTACAAAGAAATAATGCCCTCTAAAATATCAAGTGGTAAGTTAGGATTAGCTACAGGATTTGAAAGTTCTTCCAGGTTGCCTAATCAAACACTTGAGAAAATTACCCAGGTAGGTAGGGGTAGAAGCAAGTGGAGCAGCAGCACAATGAGTGCAGCAAGGGAGAGGGCAGAAGAAAGAGGACAGAGTTGGCAGAAGGAGAGGGGAGAGAAAAGAGGCCGCCTTTGTCTGGGAGGCACAGACTGTCAGGATGGGACCAAGAAAAGAAAAAAATGCTGTCAGGCAGGCTGCAAACTTTGCCATTGTGCCGAAGAGGCTACATGTTTTAGAGATGACCCCCCCCCCCCCTCTCTCCCTTCCTCCGACTCCCCGCTCTCCTTGATTCTCTCTCTCCTTCTCATCAAAGTCAACCCCCCCATGCACCTGGTATTGTAGCAGCGGAGACACAGAGGAGAGTGGAGGTGAGCGAGTGGGGTTCAGAAAATGGAGGGAGCGGGTGCTGTAACAGAGCTCTTTGATGTCCTCTGTGCAGTGCTGGTACAGTGAGAGATGGGAGGTAGTGGGGCAGGGACGGGGAGACAGAGTCAGAGGCACAGTCTGGTATAGTGATATAATAGTATACTGTAAAAAAGTAAACACTATGGCATCATACCTCTACCTGTGTCATTCACACTGCAAGGCTATGAGGAATGTGAAATTATTTACCAGTGACACACACACACACACCCCCCCCCCTTTAAACATAAGATCCTAAGAGAGCAACACCTGTTGGGCTGGGGCTGCGCAGACCTCACTGGGCCCACCACTCCCCTGCTTTTGATCTCCCCATCTACAGCCATTCCTAAAAGGGATGTCTCTCAATAGCACATCTGCGAGGTTCATTCATTTCATAAAAGCCTTGTTTCAATTACTAGTGACAGTTTGAATTTGACTGTATTTCATGTTTGTTTTTGTTTTTTTAAATACATTGTTTGTGTTGTGTAAGAGCAGTTTTGAGTAGACCTGCTCAAACCTGATAGTTTTAAGCTTTGTCAATTTCCTGGCGTATAAAAGAGTTTTGTTTTCTAAAGATGTGCAGTGAACAAACACGTTAATTATGTATTATGAGAAAGTGACAGCCTTTCAATGACCCGGATATTCTCACTGAATCGAATGAACAGGAGCAAAAACAGTGCTAACAACACACCACCATGGCTCACAAAAAAACACCAAAGATGCTTTTATTCCAGTCTAGGGTCTGATGTTAGGAATATCAATCAATGTCTAGCCTTGCGTGCCAGACTTACAGTATCTGACCGACCTGAGAACATGTTTTAGGTTCAGTGAGAGTATGCCGTCAAGTCTACCTCTAGTCCCCCTCCCTCCCTTCCTCCCTCCCTCCCTCCCTCCCTCTCCCACTACCAGATTCTGCTGTCTGTCACTCTGGCTTTTCTGCACTCCTGGGCTTTCCAATGCCCTGGACTGAATCAAAACCAAAACACACCAAGTCACCCCGGGCCAGTCAAGTCAGGCGTGGCACATGGACCAGTAAACACAATCAGTAACCTGCCAGCTCTATTCTTTATTCTCAAGGCGTGGCACTTACTGTACTACTACTGCACCCACCTGTCTTCTGACAGCCCCGCTACTTTTAATAGAAACTTCAAGCACCATTTCTGTACACCTACTGTACACAATCAAAACACTGTACTCTGACATCACTGTAAAATGGCCCTGCATCACACTGATTTCAGCTTAGTCGCTGTTTTTCAGTAAATCTATTTCCAGAGGGGGGGAATCAAAGCTGTAATCACGAGTTAAGCGAGTGTGCTTCCGAGTCCCAACAGGGGGTCTCTTGACAACAGAGAGAGAAGCCATCAGAGAGAGCAGCCTTGGCTAATGAAATATTCAGTATTACACCTGAGGCTACAATAGCATTACACAAAGTTAATTCTATGCTACTCTCTCTTGCTGAAGCCTTCATTGTGTTACTGTGGCTTGTGTGTAGTATGCTGTGAAAACCACCATAGCATCCTGGAGCTAATTGAATCTACTGAAATACACCTCAGGCTATGCTCGGCATAGCTACACTACACCACATTCACTTGCTATAGTATAGGCCCAAATCCACCAAGATCATGACAAAGATAAACTGCCAAACCACTCCCTATTTCTGTATTGATTGAGGCACACAGGAAGGATATGGCCATGTTTAAAGGACGCTGCATTTGTTCTGCCTAGACACCAATAAGAGTACACAGGATCTGAGGTATCAAGGCAAGCAGCTTTGTTCTACAGCCTGACAGGTATTCAATGAAGAAAAGCTCCACAAACAACCAATGCCTTCACCATATATATGTGACACAAATTGAAACAAAGAGCCCATCCTCTATCAGATTGAGATATTGTATTACATAGCACTGACATCAATTGACTGATGATGGTTAACCAAATAAGCTACCTGTTTGTTTGATTGATGATAGCTAACTGGATAAAATAGTTGAGGTCACTGCTTCGGTTCCAGTTTGCTGACTCATTTCAGCTGGTCCAAATGGACTGGTGTCCAATTCAACATCCTAATGGCTTTAATCTCATCTGCTTTTGATTGGCTGAACACCACATTAGTCGGCTCAGATTGAATAAAGCCCATTTCTTGTGGCGGGGCCTTTCATTCTGTGTGTGCTGCAGTGGCCTAGCATGAGACAGACAGACAGAGGTTTGATTTGAGAGTTAAGCCACTATCACAAGAAGGTGCATGCAAAGGTTCAGTTGACTTGTTTGAATTAAAGTTAGGTAATCTGTATGGAACATATATTTACCACAACAAAGACCAAGTGGAACTATTCTGAACATAGGGACAGAGAGCAGGCCTGACTCACTGAACTGAACACTCACACCACAACTTGTGACGTCATCTCACTGTACACCCACACTAAGAAGCATCTCTCACACATGAATAATTGCACATCAACACTGCAGTGACAGAACTCAACTGTGATAACACATTTGGTTAATTCATGACAGTTTCTCAACACTGCTCTGACATGAAGCATGTAAGAAAGCCTATGGTGCATACTGCTGTTGAGATATTACCCAAGGCATGCTAAGGCCATTTGCTAATTGTTGACAAAACAGTGTCCACAAGACATAACATTAGACAGTTTCAGACAAAATAGAAAAGGTCATGTTTAGAGTGAGAGTACAAATGGCCCAATCACAAGTGTCCAGAAATCCTACTTATGCTAGGCTACTGTACGTGCACACCAGGCCTTTGCATTACGTTGTCGTACGTTGTTTTGCAGCAAGCCCACTGCCGGTGATGCCGCAACATAGCAATCCAGAGGATGCAACAAGAAACTAAAAGACAAACTTCAGTTTCACTTTCAGCCTTGAACCAGTCATGACTATTCAACAAAACAATAAAAACATAACTGACATTGATGTTTCCTAGCCAATTACCAATAGAATTTTGCTATCAGTTTTTGTCTTGTTGCCATCGCATAAAACTATTGCTGAAAGCTACATATTTCGAACTTCCTGTCCTGTTGCCGCACGGTAACTTGCAGCAAAAGATGAGAAAATTGAAAGAACGCTACACACACACACACACACAACGCAACACAGAGGATGTCCGAAATCGTTGATGCTGGCTAAAAGAGCCATTGAGACCATGTTGAACCTTCCGGTGTGTGGGCTTAACGACTGTCTGTACACTATGTACATCTGTCTGCTAAAGGTATATGCATACTGTACGTTTCCTGAGAGGGGAAAGAGGGAACGTTCCAGAGAGAAAGAGAGAGAAAGAGAGAGAGAGGCAGGATGAGTATAATCCTGGGAACAGATGTTGGGAGCCCATCAGAGAGCGTGCAGTACAAAGAGGATATGAATTAGGACAGATATGCTAACAGGAATACATAAGGCCTGAGGTAAATGATTAGCACAGGTTTGTTTTGGCTAATGTTAGCACTCTGAGGTACAAGCTGCATAGATAAAACAGTTCTAACTTCACCTTCAAATGATAAGTATTTACACATGTAGAGTGAGGAGTTGAAGTTGTGAATTAACACTGACAACAATAAAACAGTTTCATACTTTATTCGCCTTATAGCATGGACTATCGCACTGTATAATGGAACATTAGACATACAACTTCAATGACTAACACCTTTGGACAGAGCAACCTCCAGATTAACCAGAAACACACAACATAGTATAAAGAAACAACACTCCAAGCCGCAGCTTCATATTACTTGTCAGCCATATAGAGAACTTCCATACTGGCTGATAAAATCTTCTAGAGGTGGAGTTTGGAGGGTTCATGGGTGACTTTTGACCATTGTTTTGGATTCCTCATGTCAAAATCATTATCAGGTAGGACTTTGGTCCAAATCGAATTGGGGTTTAAATTCAATTAAATATTATATGAATCCCAAAAAATGAAAACGGCCAATTTGGGTACAATCGATTACCTTATTTCCCGGGGATTAAACAATATTTATACAAAATAATGATGCAGGAATACTTATCTTATCCGTTCCTAACTACAGAATCCATTTCGGAACAATCTGAGATGGCGGATGTCATGGCTTGTTGATTTGACATGGAATTACCCCTTCGTCTGCAATATTATATATATCATCAATTGAGGAACAATAAAAGGTAACATGATCATTTACTGACAAAGCACTCCCCCTGGTATAGCCTACAGTATACTACTGTAGCTATAGTGTTCAATCAAGCCAGACCTGTCCTCTGCAAGACCCCTGATACCAGAGAGCTTTTACATGTCTTATTGTTATTTAAACACTTACAAAACACTTCGCTGTATAGAGGCAAATCCCATACCCCAACACTGCTGGGACGCTGGTGAATCCAACTCGTTCTGACAGGCTACTCTCCTCAACACAGGAGATACTGCTACACAGACAGCCCATAGTACTGTGTAAACCATAAGAAACAGCCTTCCACGGAAGGTGTCCTTATGCAAGAGCCTCAGAGCGGAAACTGACAACCTCGTCACAGGCCTCAAGGTTTACATTTGCTCCATCAGGTTGAATGGATTCAGCCATCATGCCCTTGCCTGTGCTTTAAGTGCATCTATATCTAAATCCTGCTATACAGGATTTCAAGTGTTTTAAAAGCAACCTCTTATCTAAAGCATATAGGGAATGGACAGCACCTCAAGCCCTCCACACACACACACACACATATAATACTCATACATGCAGAAACGATCGCACACCCACACACTCTAAAACACGGGGTTGCTGCTACCTGGAGCCATTCATCTCAGCCACAGGAGACAGGGCTGTCCCTCAGGGTCTGGTTAAGAGGGTGACATCTGGATGAGGAACCATCTGTTGGGGGCCCCAGTGGTCGCTACTCTGCAGACAGGCAGGTCTGCTGGCCACACAGCGAGAACAAAGGCGGCTATAATCTGGCCCCTGCAGCCCTGGAGGAGCCCCAGTTTCAGCCCTAGTTTCGGCCCCAGACACACAGCTACGGTCAAGTCTGGAGGTTTTTAGCTCATCTCTTGGATTTGCTTTGCCTGTCTGGATTTCAGGTTGGCTCACATTGCAGTGAATGATGGGCAACCATTTTAATTTCCTAAGCAAACATTTGCTTCCCTTCAATGTAAGGACGTGTGTGTGTGTGTGTGTGAGTGTGTGTGTATATCTAATTTTTTCCAATTCTTTTTCTTGTCTTGTTTGTTTCCCTATTTTAGCTACATCATTAGGTACAGAATGACATTCAAATCCACAAATCATGCATTTCTGTGGGGGACCCATTTAGTCATTCTGTTACCATCATTCTGTTACTGGATGTAAATCCACTTCACTTACTGTAGCTCAACAACTAAGAGAGATATTTTCTAAATCAAGGTCTCTCACTCTTTCTGCAGACATATTGGAATTGTGGTTACATTAAAAACCCAGGGAGATTTTAGTGTCACTGCACAGTTCATACATTTGTTTTACATTTTCAGTTGGAATTGTGAGAAGTAGTCCTTGTGCATAGAGTTGTATAGTTTGTTAAACTTTGTATCAAGGGTTTCTGTTTGGCATACGTTTGAAAGTGAAAAATCGAGTCCCAGGGTCATTCTGTTAGTGTGGAATTGCCCTATAGTAAGTGACCAGGGCAGGATGCCTATTAGCATTACCTGATCCTGGCTAGGTTTAAGTTCCAGTAGTACTGTAAGGCTGCCTGGAGGAGAGATTAGCTGGTGGTCATACTTATACCCAGTAGTATCTCTACTGTCTGCATGCAGTGACAGTCTGCACTTGGCATAGAACAGCAATAGTGCTACGTACTGTGTTCAGAACACCATCTAGCTTTCATGTCAATGCTCAAGAAGCTCAACCAGTAACTTTCATGTCAATCAAACACTGCCATCTTAGAGTTATCATGTCAAAGTTTAGAATGCTACTTAAAATCTTTTTGTAAAATGTTTTTTGTACCTGGGGTTGAATAGGCTCGGTTAGGGTTGTGACTACCCATTTTGGGTAGTCACAAACCTGTGTCTTGTGGAGCTACCAGACTGGTAATCAAACTCTTTTCCCACCAGAGCCACCCTTCCCATCATCCTGCAGTCTTCCCGTCAGCAGTATTCCCTGCACTGTCACGCCTCCCCTGTCACTTGGCTCTGAACGCAGCTCAAATTACACACAACTGCAGTTACTGCCCCACTGTGGGACTGTATTAAAGGGTTTTTATGGTAAGTAATGATTACGGGGACGTTTGGGGTGAAGTGAGCTGTTAGATGATACTACTGGCATGATGTAATGCTGACTGTCAGTTTCAGAGCTCGGTTAGGCTACTGTATTTTAGGGGAAGAGAGGACGGACAGGAGACTCTAATCAGTTGTTTTCCTTATTGGTTTTAGTGCAGACCCCCCTCTGGTGTGTGGGCAAAGTCAATCACAGTGAGTTATTGTGTACTGTATCTATTGCTGTGGCTTAACCTCAGCAAGGATGAATAGATTCAGGGTTAGGGTCAATAGTGAGAGCGTTTGTGTGTATGTGTGTGTGTGTGTGTTAGGGTTGGGCGGTATACATTTTTTCATACCTTTATACCCCGTCCTCAAATTTTACCAGGGTATACGGTATTACCACGAATAATGTTAAAATAATGTCATGTGGAGCTGCCGTATTTCCTCCATATATTTAATCGACATTGAAAAACGGAATTATTTATGTGGTAACTGCTATAACGTATGACATTTAACCTAAATAATCATTTCAATTTGACATCCCGATCACAGCTTGACAAACTAAACTAAACAGTTGGATAGCATAATATGATATCTTTTGTAATAATATAACTTGTCTCATGTCATATAGCATATAGGCTATGTCTATAAAATATACCACCCAACCCTAGTGTGTGTGTGTGTGTGTGTGTGTGTGTGTGTGTGTATCTCTCTGTACCAGTTTTCCTCAATGCTTTATGTCTGTACACCAGAGAAGGCAGTGCTCACATAGATACAATGACTAATGCAGCAGCCTGAGATGCTGTAAACTCACACTGCACAGTAACAGAATGTGATGTGTATGGGCATACGTCCAGACCGCTCAGCTGGACACGAGGGAAGGAAAGGGGAGAGATGGAGGTTGAGAGGAGGGAGGCAGGCTGCTGCTGCTCCCATCAGGGTGTCCGTGCGCTGGAAAGGGGACCAGAGGCGCATTGTTCTCTCAGGAGTGAAATGGCAGTAGATTTTAGCCTCCGCAGCAAAGCGCAAGCTTCAGGTCAATGCAGCATCAAAGGCACAGTGTGTGTGTTAGTCTGTGTGTGTGTGTGTGTGTGTGTGTGTGTGTGTGTGTTCATAAGCCTACAGCATGCATATCAGTCAGACCCAACTGAGAGGAGAACTAAAACATCCACATATCAGAAAACAAGGGCCGATAAGCAATCTCCATGCGCAAACAATTAATATTATCCCAGAGCACTCAAAGAGCCACTCCACCGTGGTGGCTAGCTGTAGATTAACTAGAGCAGTAAGAGCATCTGACAAGCACAAATCAGCCTGTAATTGGCATTACTATTGGAGGCCAGCCAGTAGCATCCTGGTAGTATGGCTAACACAGCTGAGCCTTGACTGTGACCTTTTTACCCATAAGTGTTCTTGACTATGGTCCAGCTCTGTGGGGCAAAGAATGTCAAGCCTTGGGGTATTCACAGCAACCGATACATGTTCCAATGAATACAGCTGCTATTCATATAAAGAGGAGACCAGGATGTCATGTTCAGCTGTTTGAGCGTACAAACTATGTGGAGTTACTACCGAAAGAAAAGTGCTTTTTATGAGGGGTTGTTATCTTGTGCTTATTGAACCACTGAGAAACCTTTAGATGCAGATATGCATATGCAAAATATGCCAACATAATATATACAGTATAATACAGGTTATTTTGCAGTGCTTTAATTGTTGGAAATGTGAATTATCAAGAGGTTGATAAGTGGATTGTTTATTGTTCAATTGATAAATACAGCCTCAAAAGCTTAACTCCATTCTTGTCACAGTCAAAAATGCTCAATGAGTCTCCAGTGTTTTGCATTGGTCTGTGTAAGACCTTTGTAAGCCTTAGTGTTAATTTAGAATGTAAAACCACAGTCATCACTGAAACGGAGATGCAGTATGATCAGCATGTAAACATTATTGTTTGGAGACATCTCCTGATGTTTCTTCCTCTCCCTTCCCCCCTCTCCTCTCAACACAGAAGCCCAGTTCCCGCCCCTCAGTCAAGTGATTGATGGGGAAGTGATTGTCCAAGACACACACACACACAAGCCACTGAACAATGCCTGTTGCCCATAGTAGTTGGTGTTCTCCTATCTCTGGTCTTATCAAAACAGGTATCAGAAGACTCAAAGAAAGACGCCACTGCTGGCTGGCAGGTATGACAATGCCAAGTACCTAGAGCGTACAGCTGTGACTCTGCTTGTCTGGAAGTTGCTAAAAGTCTGAGACACCATAGTTGTGAGGTACCATAAAGTCCCAGTCCTTCTGATTAAATGTAATAGTAGCACGAGCAATACATTTAGACAGTTTAGCCTATCTAGTCTCTACTAGGCACAACGACTCAAGGCTAAGAGATCGACGAAGGTCTTATAAAATGTGATTTACTATTTCCTGAGGACTACAGCCGTATCCCCCTACTAACACGACCAAGGCCTCGTTTTACTGGATATTTCCACGTGATGCACATGGTGAACAGGTGCATTTTCCGGCATGACCTCACTGTACTGTATGTGCAGGCGTGTTGTTGGGGTTCATGGCACAAAATAACTGCTGGGGAAAAAAACACCAATAGCTCTGGCTGCAGCCAACCACATCCCATTTTAAGCACATACGGGCTGTTCCAAATCTGAGTTAAGCAAAATCAGAGCTTGCCCTTTAGTAGTCCTTGGCCTTTCATACGTAGAATTCCCAAGCAAAAATGCATAATCCATAACTGATTAATAATCCCAGTTGGATTAATCCCAGTTGGAGACGCATCTTGCAAAGCTCCGTATCTGGGTCAAAACATATACGGTATATAAATTCATGGTGTTTGTTGCAAACAAAGGCTAAATATAGGTTTCATCATGTCAAGGCATTCCAATCTAAAAACTATAAAAAAAAACTATAATCCATTTCATGCCTCGTCTCATGCTCAGACATTCCACCAGCAGTGAAATAACCATTTACTGGGCTTCATATTTCTACTGGCTTTTGTCACTTCCTCTCTCAATCCATGACCTCTAATCTGCAACACATGGCTTACATTCATATCTATGCAGCAGACACATTTTCCAGCATCACACAGTCAGCTCAGCTGCCATCAATGGGTCACTTACAGTACAATAACTTCCAGATAAAGTTGCACCTGCACAAGGCTAAACTAAGATTGGGTTCATATAGACTCTGGCTACAACTCTCATTAGCTTCACCCTGTCCTCAAAATAGGTTACCACATAGCCATATGCAATGACCTACAACATTAATTGTGTATGCAGCACACCCACTTTCAAACACACATTCAGGCAATCAGGTCTTACCTCTAGAACAGGCCCCGCCCCAAGGATGATCTGCTCCACCCCACTGGCGAATCCCTTTTGGCTGAGGGCTGTCAGATGATGAATGAGGAAGTTGGTGCTCTGGGTCTTGCCAGAGCCGCTCTCTCCGGAGATGACGATACACTGGTTCTTTCGTCTCTGCAGCATGGCATGGTATGCCACATCTGCCACTGCGTATATATGGGGCTCTAGCTTCCCCAATGCGTGGTTATCATACATTTTAACGTATTTGGGGTTGTAGATGGGAAGGAACTGGAAAGGGTTAATGACAATAAGAATACTGCCCACGTAAGTGTAGATCTTCTCCTGGCGGAAGCGCGCACGCAGGCTTTCCAACATGGCACGCTCAGTCAGCTCCGGTAGGGCACACAGGTCGGACGGGTGCTCACCCCCTGCAGGCTGGGGGAGGAAACCCCGCTCTACCATGCGCCGGCGCTCCTCGGTCACCCGCAGCCACATCTGTAGGCTACCGCCATAGTGGATAGAACCGTCCAGGTTCTTCTCACGAAGTAGGAAGCGGTAGTCCTCTCCACTACCCAGGCCACAGCGGTTTTCTAGAGCGTTCCGAGGCCACAGCATCATCCTCTGGACCGGGCAGTCACTTGGGTTGAGGATCCATTCCTCCCCGCCAAACTCCTTTACCTCTGCTAGCACGTAACATTTGGTGCGGTCCAAGCGCAGGCGTTCGATGAGGCGCTCAATGGCCTCAGCAGCCGTGGTGCTCTTGTGGGCACCGACAGGGCAATAGATGGTGCCCTCGGCCAGGGCCCCCGGGTAGACACGTAGGGTGAACTCCTGGTCCTCCAGGCGCCGCCGCATGCTGCCACTGACGTTAGCGACATTAGCGCTGCTAGCATAGCCGCAGCCGCCACCTTGAAGGCTCATATTGGAGCAGCAGGTCCCATCAGCGCTGGCTGCTGCCGCCACCGCACTTCCTTCTCTGGGCCCGGGGGACTGACTCAGGACATTCCAGCTGAGAGGAAGAGAAGAGAGGAACAAAGACGAAGAAGAAGAAGGAAGTTAGAGATGGCAACACAACCATACACAGCAAGAACTTGAAAATTAGTGGTTGAAATATCAGTGGGGCAAGAGTGCTTCAAGACAGACAAAATCAATGGCCTCTTTGTTTTTGATAGTCAGAAGAACCTCTATTATCAGCAAACACTCCTAGCCACCAAGGAGAAAGAGAGTCACAAAGAGACAAATAGACAAGGACAGACAGCTAGACAAAAAACACTCAGGGACAGTAGGAGCTTCATAAATTGCTAAGCCACTGGCCCGGCTTATCTGAGCCATGGTCTGTGTGTGTGTGTGTGTGTGTGTGTGTGTGTGTGGGGGCGTGCATGTGATCTCAGTGCCTTGCCCATGTGCCAAGATAAACAGCTGCCACCTTCCACACAGAAGTGGCCCTAATGAGAACACAATGGTTTAATTCACGACTTCCTTGTTAATACTGGACAGAGTGATCTCCACAGGCTACCATTCACCACAGATAATAGAGTACAGTGCAACTTGCAACACTTATCTACAGTTGTGTTTCAAAACAAATTATTAAAACAACTGAAAGATGCAATGGCTAGAGTGTTGACATTAACCATAAATATGAAAATGGGGGAGAAGCTCAGTATTTGGATGCAGTGTCTGAAAATTGGAGTACACTGCTTTTGATCGGATTTTCGTTATCTCCATTGCATGCTTAATTGAATGCATGGGGTCGCTAAGCGTGATGATTGTGATAACAAGCCAGGTATACTCTGCCATGAAATGTGTCGTTCCACCTCAAATTAGTCTCATCAGTACCCCTCTCTCCCTCTCTAGTCTAATGCACTACATCTTTGTCTCTTGATCTGTGCTTTGCATTAGCCCATCTCTCTCTATGTTTCTCTCTCTCTGAATTTCATCTCACTGTTGTCGATTTGCAGAGCACCATGATTTCCTTAGCTGAAAAACAGAAACACACATTTCCCGCCATGCATTCTCTACCTTTGTATCGGTCACTCTCTCTCTCTCATTCTCTTTATTTCCTTCTTTCTCTAAGCCTCTTCCTGCCTTCCTTTCTCTCCCTCCCTCCCTGGTTGCCTTGTTTGCTCCTGCGACTGGCAGAGGGCCAGCAGGCAGCTCTCTCAAGTGGCTGTCTGTCAGACTAGAGAGCCAGCTACGATCTCCTGAACCCCACTGCCCTACTGGCTCCACTGTCTGTGAGCCATTTCAATCAACTGCAGCCTGCAGCCTCCCTCCTGTGTCACCTCTCTTATCAAAGAGAAAGATGGGGAGGGGAGACTAAGGGAGAGAGAGAGATAACAGACATAAGAGAGAGGGAAAGAGGAGAATACTGTAAGAGCTAGAAGGCAAGTAAGAGAGAGAAAAATACTAAGAGAGAGAGCGAGAGAAAAAAAAGAGCAGATAGAGAGAGAGCATAATCCCCACACTGTCAGTCTCCTTGCCTGAAGGGCCTGTTGAATGTTACAGCCTCGTCTTAGAAAGAGAAGCCCCTAAAGACATCCAAACTGACAGCCTGCTGAAGACCACTCTTTTCACCTTCTTTTGTTGGTTCATTAAAAAAACCGTCTGATCTCCCTTCACTCAGTGTTCCTTGTGGTATGTCACCATCCATCTAACTGTAGCATGGGAGGCCTTGTCAGAGCCTCTCTGTCAGTCAAGCTCACTGAGTCATTACTGCGGCTAAGTGAGTTATGACTGTAGCCAACACTTCCAGTTGTCCGAGCTATAGGGGAGAAACCTACTGGGAGAAAATAGAGATTTCTCAATGAGGATGGATGACAAGGAGGCAAGGAGCAGATGTTACCATGGGAATGTGTGCGCGCGCGAATGTGTGTGTGTGTGTGTGTGTGTGTGTGTGAAAATGCAGCTGGTTACCACTGGACAACTGTCACTCCTATTACTGTCCTTCTGTAAAGTATTTTCATTGTTCAGACCTGCTCTGCAGACAGTAGCATGACTAGCTAAGACATGTATTGTACAGTGTGGTGAATATACAGTTGGTACATCTGAGTATAGCCCTCAAAGTGAGCCATTGGCATTAGAGATAAAAGTCTAGGGGAAACAAAGGATCTTTGGGGAAAGGGGAAAAGATAGGGAAAAATCAGTGAAATGACCCTCGTCACAGCCTAGGTGCTAAACTTGGCTGTTGCTACTGTGTGCACTGACCCCATAAGAACCCAGCCTCCCACCTAGCCTCAGGGAAGGGAACAGAAAATCACAGGACTTCATTCAGGACACCACTCTAGCCTGGAGAGAGTTAGTCCCAGATCTCTCAGTCAGGCGCTGGGCCTGATAAGGGGAGATAAGACTGGAAGCTGGTAGGCCTTGATAAACCAGCACCCAACACAGAGTTGACCCCTCTGGGCAGAGGCAGAGGCAGATTGACAGATGGACCAAAATGTCAGAGGTCAGAGGTAGGGAGCTGAGAGAGCATAGCAGCTCAAGCCCAGACAGACCCCTGGTGTAGCTATTACTCCCAAAACCGCCTAGCTAAGTGCTTGGTTTGCACTCAGGCAACTATGTGTAGGAACTTGAGGTCACTCAAGCCTAGACTGGCTGGCTTTTGGGGTCAAACCCAAGCCTGAGGACGGCAAACCAGCGACAATGACCTTGCATGAACATTTGAGTGATCCTTGTCTAAGTCTCTACAGAGCTTGTGTCATGAAATTACCTCACTGCTATCCAATAAGATTCAGGTAGGGAGGAGAGAAGGGGAGGGTTTGTTTTGTCTTGTTTTGTCATGGTTGACTCCATGGAGCTGACAGTGTGTGAAGATAAGGTTGCAGCTAAGCTTGTATGTGAATAGGGTCACCCTATTGATGTGGCCCAGGCAATGAGGGCCATAAATGGATAGACAAAAAAAAGCTCTTAGTGAGATTGTGCCATTCATCTGACAACAGACAGGCCACCTCTAGGTCACAGTAATTCTTTGTTGTCGCTCAGGTGGAGGGGAACTGCTGCTTCCAGAATAACACTGGGCAATTCCACGGTAACAGAATGACACTGGAATTCCATTTTTCACTTTCAAAATGTATGCCAATCAAAAACCCTTGATAGAAAAGCTTAACACACCATACAACTTAGCAATTGGAAATGGCACACTTCTACTGTGGATGACCAAAGAATGTTCACCATAATTAAGAAAAAACAGAGACTACCATCCACAGAATACGTGACCAGCTGAACTACAGAGGCTTCACTGAAGGTACAAACCACTAGTTATCCTCAAAAAGGATGGTCAGGCTACAGTTTGCTAAAAAATTACCTGAAAAAGCCTGCAGAGGTGTATCAGAGTGATTGCAAGCGGAAAGTTTGGAGAAAAAAAGGATCTGTGCAAGATTTACAGCATACCACCTCATCTGTGAAACATGGTGGATGGGGTGCTTTGATTTGGGCATGTATAGCTGCTACTAGAAGAATTCCTGAATCCAGCAGGCTAGCAGAGCTCACAGAAACTGCGCACACACACACAGCCAGGAATTCAGTGCGTGGGGAATGTAGAGTCATTCAGAGAGCATGTGCGCGCATCTGTGTGTGTGTCTGTCTATCTATCGGTCTATGCCGTGTTTATCTGTCTGTCTGTGAAAAGGTCTTGACTGACCAAGTCAATCTTCAGATTTAAATCCATTTGAACATGCATTTCATTTCCTGATAAGATTTTAGGCAGACCTCCAATCAAACAACAACTGAAGTTGGCTGCAATACAGGCCTGGCAGAGCATCACCGGAGAAGACTTCAGGCAGCTATTGCATTCAAAGGACTGTCAACAAAATATTCAACATGAGTGCTTAATTTGGACATTATATGAATCCAAGCGGGCATCATCCAAGCGGGAAACCACCTGCCCCCTTGATCCTATCCCCTCCCCCTTTCTCCAATCCATCTCCAAAGACCTCCTTCTGTTCCTTACCACCTTAATCAATTCCTTTCTATCCACAGGACCAGCACAACTTTTGGTCCACACACTTGTGATCTCTCGCCTTCACTACTGCAACGCACTCTTGCCCGAACTCCCCACCTCCACCATCAGGCCTCTGCAGCTCATCTACAATGCCGCCGCCCGTCTGGTGTTCAATCTCCCCAAATTCTCCCATGTCACTCCCCTCCTCCGCACCTTCCACTGGCTCCCGGTAGCAGCTCGCATCAGATTCAAGACCCTGGTGCTTGCTTACATCTTAACAATCCCTCCTAAAGACTTCACCCCCACTACCCCCCTGTACTAACCCTAACCCTAGAGACCTCTTCACCTCCACTACCCCCCTGTACAAGTTTTTCTCCTGTTAAAAAAACTGATGGATAGATGATTCACTTACTTAAACAAATGTATTTGCTGTAAGTCGCTTTGGATAAAGGTGTCTGCTAAATACCATAAATGTAAATATGACTCTGTCCCATTACTTATGGTGCCTTGAAATAGGCGGACTATGTATAAAAAGTGGTGTCATTTCTAAATGGTGAAACCAATATGTAGACAAATATCATCAAATAAAAGCTCATGAAAGCATGCGTGTGTGTGTGAGACAGAGAAAGAGAGACAGGAATCCCCAACCAAATTGGCTGTTACCAGAGTCTGGCCAAGAAAAGAGTCAGCTAACAGCCTCTGAGTTTGTGTTCTCACCCATACAACAGCAATAAACACGAAACCTCTGCATTCCATAGCCTCAAACACATCATCTGCACTCTGAGAGAAACATTACCTTTGGCCTCTACATAGTTATCAGTAAAAAGTAGTGTGTTTTTGTAATATCACTGAAATTCAGAAGTAGTGTTCACATTTGATATCTCTCATTGAAGCGGTTGATGGCAAAATTATATCAGGTCACTCGCTCACCATGCAAATTCCCCCACACATTAAACACAAACTCTGTCCCTTTGGTAAGTTTGAACACTGCCAAACATTAAAACACAAGTAAAATCTAGTACAAGTCTGGACTATCCTCTTTTTCTAATCTAAAAGCTCAATGAGCCCACCTAGTCAAGGAACAACTGATCAAAGTCCTACTGTAACTACAGCACGTCATCCCTTGAAAGGTGTGAGCTCAACTCATCAAGATAAGACATTGCTTCAAAAGCCAAGCTTTTGATCAGCCCTGAGAGACAAAGTTCCAGCACCACTTACCCTTTAACCTGTAAGGTAACGACTGGCATTGGCAAGAGTAGAGCCGGTAAATATGAACACAAAGCCAGAGACCAATCCTCCTCCTGTAGTTCCACAGAGTCTGTTTATAGTCTTCTTAAAGAGAGAGCATAGACCAAGACAGACTCTTTTCACTGTGGATAGTAAGATACTGGGATATAGAATAGTCATGGATGAGCTGCATTGTTGGGAGTGTGTTGGAGTTACGGAAAGGGAGTTCTGTCGTGCAGCTGGTTTTGGAGATGTAGAAGGGACGTTGGCTTCCAGGGAACGTCAGACTAGGATAAGGAGGGAAAGGGAGAATTCCTGAATCCAGCAGGCTAGCAGAGCTCACAGGAACTGCACGCAGACACATACACACACATCTGCCAGGAATTCCGTGTGTGGGGAGTGTAGAGTCATTCAGAGACCATGCGTGTGTCTGTCTGTCTGTGTCTATCTGAGTGTGTCTATGTGTGCATGGGTGTATGTCTGTCTGTCGTGTGTGTCCATCTGTCTGTTTGTGTGTGTGCATACTTGTGTGTGTCTGTGAAGTGTGTTATTGCATGTGTCATCTCGCACTAAAATCCAGGGGGAGCATAGACTCCTCTCAGTCCAACAAAAAAATAATTCCCAATTGAGAAACAGGATTGTATCCAAGCTTGTTAAATTCAAAACGTCCTTAGGAAATACAAATCCCAAGAGGATCTTTCATATTTGACAGACCTTCTCTTTATCTTCTAGTATATCCCTCTACCAGATAACTGAGCCAATAACTCCACGTTGAACCAACAAGAAATCAATACTGCTAAAACATCCATGACAACAATTTAACTCTAATCCAACGTAGAGCAGTCTGAATGGAGTCCATTCCAAAAAAACAGATTGTGTACAAATTAGAGATTGCCTTGAAAAAAGGATTTTCAACATCCCCTGGTAAAACTAACCCAGAAAAATCAGAGTGCCACAATGCTATCCTCAGCTGCAAAACAGACATGCAGATTTCCCTCCATGTGCCTTCCTTCTCTGCTCTCTCTCCCCGTCAGCCCCCTCAGCTCTGTGTCCAGGGAATGACAGGAGTGAACGTTTGTGTGTGGGGATTGGCAGCTGGGCCGGAGGGGGAGGGGGGAGGGAGGGAAGGGAGGAGTGGGAGGTCTGTTGTTTCCTGAAATCTGATCGTAACCAGAGAGCGAAGGAGGGAGAGAGTGTGGTGGGAGGAAAGCAAGAAAGAGAGCTAGAGATAGGGAAATGTTTTAAGATTTGAGGTAATATTGAGAGAGGGTGATTGTGTTTCCGTCTTTGTGTGGATCATGCTATCTTGCTTGTGCGTCTACAAAAGGCCTAGACTTACCCCACACACTGAGCCACAGCTGGTTGATACGGAGCATGTGACAGAGACATGGTGCAGAGCAGCCTCCCCTCTGCGCTGTGGCACACTCCCCAGGAGAGATGACATCAGCCTGCCCTGTGCTGCTCTCTCGCTGGCACGGGCCACTCCAGCAACCCAAATAATTCCCCTCCCGACCACAATACCCTCATCTTAATGGAGAATCTGCATTAGAGAAAGCCCACTGTGGGATGTTGTATTGATTTGAGACCCCTCCCAGTATCAGACAGTTTCTCCATGTCAGCGCTATAGAGCCTTCACTCTCTTGGTCTAAATCTCACCTCACGTAGAAAAAGTAGTTGAAATGTAACTATGATTAGTGAGATACCAAGTGAGATATTCTAATAATTGCAACTACGTCTCAAGGCATAATTTCACTTAGTTTTACTTACATCCAGATTCTACAATCAGATAATTAGAGCAAGTATGGGGCACATCAAGGTTAATTAACTACAATGCGTATATGTATATAAATTACAATACTGGCCTAGTACCCTTACAAGAAGCACTCTGGAAACATATTTCAGTAATCAGTAATTACATACAACATGATTATGGAGGGTTCAGCAAGGCTCTGACACATCACTCAGCAAAGCCCTCATTTCCTTAAGTCTATGAATATTACAGTATATGTTGTAAGGTATGTGTTGAGTGTAAGGTAAATGTATGGAATGGAATGTTTTGTATTAAAATGCTCTGAAAGTGAGAGAGCCTGGAGATACCTAGGGCACTGAAAGCCTGAGGAGAAAACACAAACTATTCCTCCATTTTGGTCTATTGAGACCAGCCTGAAACACTATTGACTACTGGTTGCCAAAACTGCTGCTGCAAACACAGAAATAGCTAATGTATGGTCTGTCATAACTAGAGTGACAGTCAGAGGCTGTTTTCCAAGTGGAATATACTACATCCTAATATTGCAATAGGATATAATCTAAAAATGACTAACAGGGAATATAAACACAGACTGCAAACATATTGTACAGCTAGACAGTGAGTATTGTCAGAGGACTTGAGGCTTATTCTGCAGTCTCTCTCCACCCTCTCTAACGTCCATACCCAGATGGGGCCCAACTCAGAGGAATTGATGGATCTATAAGTGCAAAGGAACAAGCCATTATTGATTAGCACTTACGGGCAAAAGAAAAAGTCATCCTCCGGGGGGGGGGGGGTTGATGGGGAGAATATCAGCTCAGTGTACTTACAAAAACACCACTTCAGCTCTGTGGGCCTTGAGTAGAATAGAAATGGGAATAAAATTGACACTCTGATCTCCTACTGTATATATGCAATGGGTCACCAAAACACTGTTCGAAAATGATTCTCAGGCAAGCCACACATTGACAGTCATAATAATCTTCAACATCTGTAGAAAAAATAGAGGCAGTTTCCATCCAGGCTATTGCAGTATGTTAGAGAGGAAATCTTTGCTAAAAGCTGTCTGGTCAAAACATTGGATCAAACTACAAGGTTGCACGCTTTCTTGAATTACATTTATTATTACTGAGAGATTGTGAAAGAAAATATAATTACATTCATTGAGGTTGACATTTCGTGATTTTTATCGAAATGCAATGGTCGTTCTCACCCCTATGCTGTTAGATGAAGGCCTGTCTCGGGCTAAGGCGAGGACCCGTTACCTCTCCCATGCACTGTAAACTAGGCCAACAGAAACACTAGCATGTTTTTCGAGTTGTGACTACCGTGACTTCTACACCAAACATGAGAGGAACTGGCTTGATGAGGTGTGGTGAACTTCAGGATCCAGAAAAACTACTGCTAAGAAGTAATCTTTCCTCATCTATGATAGCTAGGAAACTAAAAATAAAACAGCATACTGTACATTTGGTGTATTCCCTCCATTTTAAGTCAGTTAGTGCACTTACAGTTAGTAGCTTATAGCCTACTTAAAGAGATGGCACAAAAACTCTCAACAAAGTAATTGAGCCAAAGCTACATCACAGGCATTGAGCCAGTTTCGAATCATTTGTTAGTTTCCTGTTAGTTAGTTTCCTTTGTGCTTTGATTTTCACCCAAACAAAAATAATCAATCAATATCAGTCAGACTACATTTCAGTTTTAATTTCCATTCGCTTCATTTTGACTCAGAGTAGTTCAGAGCTGAGTAATACTTTTGGACTGACAGTTGCTCATGCATAAATTGTATGCTATAATTAATGACCAGGCCAAGCCATTTAGAGAGATCAAAGCAAAGCAAATCTGGCCCTAATAACAGCCCTCAGAGCATTGGACAGGGCAGAACCAAACATGTCGCGACCAGCAGAGTGTGTGTGTGTGTGTGTGTGTGTGTGTGAGAGAGAGAGGAGGGCTTATATGTTTTTGACAAAAATACAAAGCCAGTTAAATGTACTTTCCTCACAGTAATGCTTAAGAGGTAATTCAGAATGTGTCAGCCCCTAAAAGAAAACACGTTCAATCCCTCACACAGAACACATGACGTAAAGACAGCACACCATGTGTCCACTCTTATTCCAGAGCATTGACTGTGCTGGTGGTTACTCATTCTATTCTCTCAGCAGTCCTGTCAGAATGATTTTCCATCAATGTGTGCCCTTACAGTATTTGTTTATGGATGGACAAAAGCAGGTCAACATCTAATGTATGTATGTAGAAAAACAGGTCGACTGTCAGTCAATGTGATGCAGTCGCTGGTTGTAAGATAAAGAGAACATTGCTGCAGATGTGACAGCGGAGTGTCAATTTAGAGTACTCTCAAACAACATTGGGTACTGTACATCCAGAAAAACAAGCAAAACAACCATCCTGTCCATAATAATTACCAGTGGTTTGCCTACCAAGGGATGGAATTTGACAGTCAGCAGAGGGATGTTGAATTGCGTGTTTGTCCCCACATTTTGGGCACTGCCTCTGACAGTGGCAGTTTAACTGCAGAGCGAGCATGCATTGGAATCTGAAGTGACATGTAGGCTCTCAAGCGCTCTCTCACCTCAGTGCGATTTGTGTTCGCTTCAAACGCTACGGATGGAAAATTGGCCATTACGGAAGGAAGGAGATAGATGCAGTATGCAGCAGGATAGAGATGAAAGCTCACCACATCCTTGATAAGAAGCGATAGATATAGAAGTGACCCCAAGGCCGACTTCAGTCATTTTTAATCACAAGATGAAGCAGGGAAACAATGGGTTTTCAAGTGGTGCCTTCCCAAAGACAGGAAAAGGGAACCTCTATCTTCACCGTGGTCAGCAAAGATACAGTGAAAAGGGTTCCAAGTGTATCACACCATGCCCCACATACACTACAATAGACCTCCAAGGCCATTCTACTCAGGAAAAACTCTAACACAGAAGAAACATTGTGTACAAATACAATACTACACAGATGCCAAATAACTGAACAAAAGTTAACATGTACTTACAAATGATGGGAGAACTAACAATCATGATCAGCTGAGTTCCATAAAAATGTGCAAGTCCAAAGTCAAGAGTCGTTGTCCAGTCTAGCCCTGTCCAACCCAACCCGGAGGAAGAGGCAGTTTGTGTTTGTTAAAGGAGGAGCCTCTAAAAGCTGAGATCATCAAGCAAAAATAAGAGGTATGCAACCAAACCAGACGTCCTCCGTGCTCAAACAGGATCTTTTTATGGCCTTGTAAACATGGCGGCAACACTGAGGAAGAATTATCCAGGCCTTGACCTCTGACGGTCCACGGAGCCCTGTACACAAGTGTGACGCCATTGACTGCTTTGCGGTCTTTTTACGGATGTTATAGGATGAACAATTCATTTGTAATATGCATACAAACAGTTATCAGGGGTGCAGTTTTAGAGGAAAATCTGCGATCTCACCTAGGCCTGCATTGTTTGAGACTATGCAGAGGCTACTGCAGTACATTGGCAGCTGTTAACTCTGTTTCCCTCTGTCTCTCTCCCTCGCCTTCTATCTCTCTTACTCCAGCCCTTCCACACACATACGTGCACACGCGCGCGCACACACACACACACACACACACACACACAGAGCTATGGAGTCAGAGTGAACTGTGAACTGAGCCACAACTCCCCTCTGTATGCCTCCCACTATCCTCCTTTAACTCTAAGAACAATGGTTCTCTGGTAGGGGGAATGACTCACAGGCCCTCTCCTCAACTTGACATGGTGAAACCATCTCCCTCACTTTCACTTCCATTCAAAAATAGCCAGGAAACACTACGTGTGTCATTTAATGAAATGGTGACTATAGAAGGCCAGCACAATCACCACATCCTCTTCTGACTTCACTACTGTATCTTCCTCTTGTGCTCTCAACCTCAAACTCTTCTGAAAACCAAACTATGGTAAGCTCACATACAAATGAAGCATCAGATATCACGTTATATGAAACCAAAGAGCTCCGTCTGAAAATACAGTATCAACTAAATCACCCGGCAGCCTCCCAGACAGTTTAGTTGTCTCCTCTTTCTCTGTGCCACAGCAAGGTCAGTCAGTAAAGGAAGTGAGGAGACAAAGTAGAGAAAGCCACAGTGGAGAGTTGATTCTGAACCTAGTGAACACAGACATGCAATGCCAGGTAATGATGGGGCTCTGTGGTGAGTTGCGTTGCTCAACCCGGCATTATGGTGTGCAACCCTACTCCAAAATACACTGACTGTCTTTGGGAAGAGAAAAGGAGGGTTTTGGATCATTTCAAACGTCAAAGCGATGATGTATCAAACAGCCTGTTTTAAAAGGGCGATTCCACTGTAACAGAATGATGCTGGGACTCTTTTACTTTCAAACGTACAGTATACCAAACCAAAACTCTTGATAGCAAAGTTTAACAAACCATACTCTATGCACAAGGACTACTTCTAACAATTTCTACTGAAATAAAAAAAAAAAAAAATACTAATTTACTTTAAGAACTGTGCAGATTCAAAGTTTGGTAACAAAATGACCATAAAATCTCCCAGGGTTTTTTATGTAACCACTTTTCCCCAGAAAGTTAAATATCTGCTCCAAATTAAGACTGAAATATGTCTGCAGAAAGAGTGGGGTGTCAGCTATCATATGATACCTTGAATTAGAAAAATCTCTTTTCGTTATTGAGCTACAGTAAGTGAAGTGGATTGACATCCAGCAACAGAATGACGGTAACAGAATGACTAAATGGGTCCCCCACAGAAATGCATGACTTATGGATTTGAATGTCATTCTGTACATGATGATGTAGCTAAAATACATAATAATGTATTATTTTATCAATGTATATATAACATTAAAAAGGGAAATTGATAAAAACTCACAAAACACAAGAAACATAAAAACTCTTAATTTAATATCATTTAAATAAATGACATTTGTGGTTTTTAGTGTCTTTTTCTTCATTATACAAAAAGAAGATATTGGCACCAACACACAGAGACACCCAATCTGCTCCTAGTTTTCCTCAGATAGCTTCTGCAAAATGGAAACATTCTTTATTGTCTGCAACCGGTGTGTGAAGGATCCTAATAATCTTTTTTACGGACACCACACCATGTGTCAGTGCACTCTTTAATGATTATTAATACAAAACCCTTGCTGTCCTTTTTATAGAAGTGTGCTACATGTATGTCATCAATCTCAATGGCAGTTGTTTTTTTGTGTGATTTGCTGGCTGTGTTTTCCCCACTTAACAACAATGAAGTCTCCATTTATTGGAGCATGAGATGAGGATGCTGACAGCTGTAACTACTAATGTATGATTTCTCCCAGTTCTTTGGCTGTCCCTGGGGAAGAACCCTTTTAAGTTCCATGTAGAACCCTTTTGGTTTCCATGTAAAACCCTTTGCACAGAGGGTTCTACATGGAACCCAAAAGGGACAGAGTGGACAGGGACAGCTATAGAACCCTTTTAGGTTCTGTACAACCTATAAAATAAGTGAATGTACAGTAGCCAATTCAAGTTCAGTAATTCCGTGACCGATTTGATTTGGTCATTCTATTACTGATTTGGTAATAAAATGACCAGTTTTAATCACTTATTAATTTATACAACGATATCTTGTAAAAACACGAGGTATAGGTCTACTTATACTTAACTTTCATTATCCTCACTTCTCATGAAGCAAAGAAATTTGAAAATATCTTACACTTTTCTGGTAACAGAATGACCCGAAGACTGGGCAATGACTCTTAAATCATACAGAAGCCAAATTATTACCTAAACTAAATATTAATAATATTGTTGATATTAATTGACAGGAGTCTACCTGTAGACTAGAATGTTAATGACACTTGAAAACTTTTTCTGGTAGATGTTTTCTTAGACGCTTTTCCATGTTTGACAAGATTCCATATGTTTGGCACCCAATTTGATATGCTCTGATACATTTTTAATTTTGATCCTCATGGAACTGCCCAGAAGCACACGGAAGTGACCAGAAGCAACCGTTTCTTCCACACCTCACCAGCGCTTCCAAGACTCAGTCAAGAAACTGTTGCGTGTCAGTTTGCAACTGTCGCCATGGAATGGAAAGGACAGCTGTTCAAGAAAACAATCGCCACATTGAGACTCTAAAGTCTATCAATTGCATACAAAGCCAAAAAGGATCCCCCCTGGGCACCAAAAACAAATGCTGTTCTGCTTCCAGAGCCTCATGTCCCGCATTAATGTGTTTGATATGGACAATGTTTGACTGTGCGGCCGTCTGGGCCTAACATCCCCTGCGCTGTGACACATGGTGCGCTCATAAACAGGGCCATTGTGGTGTGGACTGCACCGCTGGGGTCCCTACGCAGAAAGAATGCACTCCCACTGTTCAATGAGCACATTGTTCATCTGGATTGAGTAACACTGCTGATTTGTAGGCTACATTTGGTTTGCTGTGGACCTTCCCTCCCCTTGTCTCTCTCTCTTCGTTTTTCTCCCTCTCTCTCTTTCTTCCAACAGTGAGATGTTCTAGTGTTCTACGAGGTAAATCGGGGAGGTTGAGTTCCAAAAAAATCCGATATGGTAAGAGCATGACTGCATTTACGAGCCTGCAGTAGACAATGCTGTAAAGTGACTGTGGAAGCAAAGAGAGCAGCTAGAGGAGAAGTGAGTACATAAAATGGGAGATTGATGGAATGAGTTGGTCATTCATTCTCTAATAACCATAATGTTGGGGGCGCTTAGTGGCGTAGCACACTAATGCACATACCACGTAACTGCAAGGTTCCTGGTCGAATCCAACTCTCGACATATCTTGCATGTCATTCCTCCTCTCTCTCACCCATCCTTCCTGTCAATCTCCACTGTCTCTATGCCAAAGCAGAAATGCCCTAAAAACATATTTAAAAAAATAAATAATAATAATTCTTTTGGATAATTCCATAGGCTAAATAGTGTGGGGTTCAGGGTTCGAGAAATGGAGCCATGCTGAAACTTTCTACACATGCTCATATTCTCTTCCCAGGAAATTGATTATGTTATTACATTAACACCTCCAGCACTGAACGCTCTACTGCACCCCATAAACTGTAAGATGGTTAGCACACTCACAAAGAGATCAATGTAGAAACACTGTCTGCAAAGCCTGCAGACCTGGAGGGGCAAATTGGTCAGTTGTAAAGGTGACTGCAAATATGTGGGGATTGGGAAACACATTAACAATATATCAACTATATCAATGTAACCAAACAACCACAGTTGCTACTCAAAACACTGTACATCATGTGTACAGTACTGTATGCCTTTACGACAAGGACAAGTACACAAATATAAACAACAACAAATACTAACCCTAACTATACTTGTCATCTGTCCCACTACATGTGTAAAAAAGAAGTCTATGTAACCATCGACTATGGTACTAGTTCCACAGCATGTGAAGTGAAAGACTGCACCCATTGACCACCAGTCACAAAGTCCCTGATACCGGCAACCACCACTGTGTATGTGTGCTGGACTGTACCATTACAGTAGTCAGTGTTCCATGTACACAAAGCTGCATTGAGCAAACCTCTCCAAGGACTCATCTCCAGCTAGAACCAGTGGAGAGGAGAATGATGCAATGGTGCTCAGTTCAGACTCGGTGTACTTCTCAGAAGCTCAACAAGAGTGAATTACCCAGTTCTGATCTGACAGAAATCACTCAAAAACATCACACACTATTCCTCAGGGAAGTGCCCAAGGGGGGGTGGGAGGGGGCTTAAACCCTGCCCCTTTGCTGTGCCACTCATAGTGCCCTCGTGGATGGTGTTTTTTGTTTCCACATTGCACCCCCTTGTTGTTCGAATCGCACACAGATTAACTATGACCATCAGAGGAAGCATTTAATCCCCTGGGATTATATCAGCGCATCACATTGGCAACCGTATTGGACAGACAGTGTACTCTATACTGTGGTTTGACAGAGACTGAAACTGAAAGCCACTCCCTTATTAACCCACATAGTGTACACACCATAAAACTACAGTAGTCATGATATTTACATTCATAACCAATCGTCAATAGAGAGAGAGGCAAAGGCTAATAGAGTATTATAATGCTGTTAATCTGATCTGTATTCATTGGGTTCAAAGCCCAAGGGCATTTTGTCATGTTCAGAAGCATCACAGCCATTGTGGCATTTAAAAGAGCATTTGCTTAGGGATCATCTGGCCCCACTGGTCACCAGTCATTCCCCTGAAGAGGAGAGGGAAGACATAAGGACGGGGTAAAGAGAGACTGAGGAGGATGGAGATCCAAAATGTGTGTGTGTGTGTGTTAGATATCAGTGGTATGGATTAGGCACACTCCGCTTAACCCTGAGAATGCAGCCATTAGGCCAAACGCAGCTCTCTGCAGGGACTGGCCTGGGGGTATATGTCTGAACATAGGATGGGTAAAAGGTGCTCACATCACACAGATGCATACAATATGCACACACACACTCTCACGCATGCATGCACACACACACACACACGAATACTCACCATGGACAAAACATTTTACATTTATGGCATTTAGCAGACGCCTTTATCCAAAGTGACTTACAACAAATACATTTGTCAAGCAAGTGAATCATCATAAGAAAAAGTAATTTATGCTAGGACCAGGGGCTATTGGCATTCACAATGCTAGAAGAAGGAATAATTACTTCTTTTTTTTAAAAATTAATTTCATTTACAGTAGAGAAACTTGTAAAGGGGGGTTGTGGGGATGAAGAGGTCTTCAGGAGGGACAGTTAAGATGTAGCCTGAAGAGATGGGTCTTCAATCTACAGCGGAAGATAGGTAGTGACTCTGCAGTCCTGACAGCAGTGGGAAGCTCGTACCACCAGCAGGGCACCAGGACAGTGGAAAGCCAGGATCGAGTAGCGCGACTGCTGTATCCACGTAGTGGCAGCGGTGACAGGCGGCCAGCCGAGGTGGAAGAGCGGAGTGATCGGGCAGGGTTTTGGGGCTGATAAACCAGAGACTGAGTGTAGCGCAATGGGTTTGGGAGGAGAGGTAGCAGTGTTGGCGAGAGGTAGAGAGAAAGAGCTGCTAATGTCATCAACCTTCTTTTCAAAGTTGGTGACAAAGTCTGCAGACAGGGAGGAGGGGGAGGAAGTGGGTTGAGGAGTGAAGAAAATGTGGAGAACAGTTTCCTTGGGTCAGAGGCAGAGGATTGAATTGGAATGGAGGTGTAGTTGAGGAGATAAGGTTTTAGGTCATCAGGGAGGCCGGTTTTTCTCCATTTCCTCTCAGCTGCCCGGAGCCCCATTCTACAAGCTTGAGAAACTGGAAGAGGGGTAACAGTAGGGTTGCAGGTATGGAAGGGTCTGGGAAGACAAGGTCGAGCTGATTGCCCGCCTTATGAGTCGGACGAGAGTGGCATAGGGTAAGGCCGAAGGAGGAGAGAAGGTCAAGTACTCCAGACGAGTGAAGCCTCTCTGACTGGATGTTGAAGTCACCCAGTAGTGAGAGCGGTGCACCGACCTCAGGGAAGAAGCTAAGAAGGACATCCATCTCATCTAAGAAGTGGCCAAGCTGACCTGGTGGACGATAGATAACGACAATGTGAAGTTTGACAGGGGAGGTGACAGAAACAGCATGGAATTCGAAGGTGGACATGGACAGGTGTGACGAGGGAAGGTTTATGTGCCACTTAGGCGAGATGAGGAGTCTTGTGCCTCCCCCTCGACCAGAGAGTCTAGGGGAATGAGAAAAGGAGTAGGTCTCAGAGAGGGCTGCCGGAGTAGCTGTGTTTTCCGGTGTAATCCATGTCTCTGTGAGGGCAAGGAAGTGGAGGGACATGAAGCAGGCGTAAGTTGAGATAGCCTCTGCTTTCCAGACCGCTGACTGGCAATTCCAAAGTCCTCCCACGACAGTGAGGTCGTGGTCAGTTGAGCATGGTGGGTAGATTAGATTGGAATGGTTGCGAGGGGAGGTGTAGCGTCGATGCGTCCTCCTAAAGGATGAAATAACAGGAATGGGGAGAAAGCACATTGTGATATTTGCCGGTATAGAGATATAGGGTTTGTGGGCAATACAAGATGTAGGTTGAGCTCAATACACTCAGAGTAGTGAAAAAATAAAAGAATAGAATAAAACTACTTAGTAGTTTGGCCTTCCTCTCAGGCATTCCACGATGGACTCCACAGATTGCCTCCTTCGTCTTTATGTCAGGAGGCTGTCGCTCTATAACCGTCAAGATAGAAATGCAGATTCTGTAATTGCTGATGACTAGCAGGGTAACAGCCCCTCCTACCTAACGATCAGTTAACGACCAGACAGGTTTCACCACTCAATTCCAAATGTATTAGTCCTGGTCCAAGGTGAGCAGGAGTTACATAACTTGCAGAATAGTTTCAGGCCCTCCCACTGGAGATTGACAGCAATTGGCTTCAAACAGATAGCTTTCAACAGAAACTAGGTCCCAGATCTTACGGCAGCATAGCGACAGCAAAATACAGCAAAACTACCAGCAACACACTGACTTTAAACCAGATTAAATTAATTGACTTCGACTGGAGAACAGGCTTCACCACTCAATTCCAAATGTATTGACAAAACAGATGACATTCATCAATAAATCATGGGACTCTATACTGCAGGTACACTATGGTTTACGAGTCCATGTCAGATAGCTAGAGGCCAAATCTGCGGGAAAAAAACACCAACAGTCTTGTTTTATTTTTCCAATACAGGAGTGTCCATGTCACACTATTACAAAATGGGTGTTTTACACAAGGGTCATTCCATGTCAAATCAAAGGACAAAAGAGGATTTTGAGCCATCAAACCAGCAACATAAATAAATCTGGTCGGGTGCTCTTTCAACACTTTGAATCCAGCTCGTAGCCAGCCAGCTACTGTTGCTACTGGCTGTAGTTGCTAGCAGCCAGATGTAATGAACGCAATATTGTGTTGAGAGTTCAGAGCCAATCGCCTAATGCACAGATTAGGCATGCGAGAGAGAGACAGAAAGAGAGAGAGAAGTCTGGCCAGCACTACCGCATCTCTCATTTCCTCTGAGTTCAACCACTCAAACAGGCCAGACACACCCCTCATATACACATACACACCTTGGTGTACAACCATACACATACAGTATTCACACATACACTGTTGCCACAGTAGCTACTTGACATGAACAACAATCTGATGCCTAGACACTACAGCCACACACACAGCAACTCCACCATGTAATAGGCCTGCAATCACTAAAACCCACCTCCCTTCCCCCATCCCACCAAATCCACTTAGAGCCACTATAACACGCTGATTGTTTTTCATCTCACGACAGCTGCTCTTTTTTCTGTCTCTCCCGTCCTAATCAACTGTCAATCAGGACTGGGCCAGACTGGATGCTCTGCCACTGATGAAATCTGCAGGGGACTAAGTTTGATGGACTGAGTGGCTCAGAGTGGTCCCCTTTGCCCCAGCCCCTGAACTGATACACACATACCGCCTGTGTGTCCACACACGCAGACACAATTGCACACAATGCACACACATCAGCACGCAGGCACGCACACACAGGTGGAGAGGTAATGCACCCATTCATCTTAAGAGGGCCCAGGGCACTGGGGAGCACCAAGGGAGCTTACAAGGCCATACTTCAGGATGCCACTCATTTACACTAGCCAATATACTGTACCAGCTAATGACTGACTTGACCGCACACACATCCCAGACAGACAGACACACACACACACACACACACACGTTCTACTGTATCTAAGCCTCAGACTCAAGACAGAAATCAATGGAGACATTGGGCTGACGCACAGATGCACTTTCTTGTCATTTAGACTACGAACATGAACATGGACTTAAGGAAGTGATGAGAGCAGAAGGCTCTGTGTGTGTGTGTGTGTGTGTGTGTGTGTGTGTGTGTTTGTTTTTAATTTCACAGCCTGAAAGAAGAGGTGTTGAAGAAGTGTTGCAGGATTAGGGCTGAGGTCAAGGTGAACACACTGGGGTTTTAGTTGGTCAGAAATGGGTGCGAAAGCCGCCTTGCTGTGAGGACATGGGTGTGAATGAGGGTTGTGTGAACAGTGGGGTATTCAATCACTGATACACACATGCACACGTACATCACACACGTGCACGTGACACACACACACTTCTCACCCTCAGATGGCCAACCTCGGTCATGTTCACACTCTTGGGGTGAACCATATCGGTGTACTGCGGCAACAGCCAGTCAAATCACAGCTCCACTGGAGCAATGAGCCACCTGCCTTGCTACATGCACACAGGCCAATAAGATAGCTCTGTCTGAGCCTGGCTTTACATACACAGACAAGGCAGCACTCATTAGTACTGTAGAATACACTCCTATATGGCTGATATCTCTCACATATTCAAAAGTCCTTTGAGTGAAGAGAGTGGTATTCATTATCACTGTCAGAGGTCATTCAGCTCTATTCTATTCTCAGAGTAATGACACACTGTGAGACAGAACTATGGTATTAGGCCGACAGTAGAATCTAAATGGGTATATGGACCAAGATAGGCCTGTGAACGCAAGAACATCTGGCATAAAAGCACGAACAAACGACACAACAAACGAAAAAAGTTATCAAAATAATAGTGATAGTGAAAGTGATTATGCCCTCTGCCTCAAAATGCACTCCCTTTGGGAGGATGGAGACAGAGACAGTTTAGTTCACACTCCTGCTATTGGATAAAGTATATCTACAGTATATTAAAATAAAAATACAACATTTACAATTCTAAAATCAATGTATCAGTACAGTTATCATGATCATTTTCTTTTTTTCCCCCACAGTTGTCCTCCTCTGACCATGTAACCGATGGTCACAGTGTAACCATCACAGTCCTAGAGCCTGGCAACAGCTACTTGGTAGACCCACACACCCAAACGCACACACCCCCACACACACACACATCTGTCGCAAGTATCACAAACAAACACAACACCGTGAAGGGGCTACATGAATTAGCGGTGCCTTGTTAAGAAGTGCCACCCTTGACTGTGGAGGAGTGGTGCCAGCCAGCCTACCACAGTAGCGCATCTGTGATCAGAGGCGAGACAGTGGGCGCTCTCTTTGAACCACCCAACATCAAATGGGAGACATAGTCAGAGCCTTGTTGGAGACACAGTGGGCACATAAGCTAGAGGGGTGCGTGAAATGTGTCTAAGGAATGAGAGCAAGACTGGGGGAGGAGGGCAAGGTGCACTTTGAAACTCCTGATTCCCTGATTAAGGAACTCATAAAGACAAGAGAAAATCTCATTTGCCCACACTTACATTTCACATATTACTTTCTCTTTGCTTCATCTCAGGGGAACATAAAACATATCTATCGTAGAGGATCATCATGTAAGATCATCTTGACACAATTTAGCTAAAGTTGAGCAAGTTCTTTGTCATGAGCATCATCATGTCTCTCAAAAGTGTTGTATATGAGATTCTATCTCAGCTGGTGGGATAGTAGCCCTCTCACATGACATGCCCCCTCTCGGGTATGAGGAATGGTCCTCTTCTCTGCTAACATCCTGTATTTATAGTCCAGAGTCCCAGATATATACCACTCACACAAGTAGGACACCTGCATTAGGTGTCAAGACAAAACAACTTTCACAGAACCTTCACAGAGACAGTTTAGACTAAGCTTCCGGAGGTCAGTTGAGCTGAGAGAATGAGAGACGGGGAGAGAGAGATGGAGAAAGAGAAAGAGAGTGAGAGATTCATTGGGAGAGATAAAGACAGTGAGTGAGTGAGAAAAATGGAGAGAGCAAAAAGCAAGCACGACAGACAGAGAGAGAGAGAGGAGCAATAATGTCATGAGGGAGAGATAATGTTATGAAAGAGAAGGGGGGGATGGTGGTGAAGAGAAAAGCAAAAGAGAGGGGTGGAGAGAGAGGAAGAAAGAGAGAAGCAGAGCGCGTCTGTCCAGTCATCAGTGCGCCAGCAGGGCTCCATCATTGCTGCGCTGTGCCACACCCAGGCACTGGCCTGCATTGTTCCAGCTCTGTCTGTGACGCAAGCTTGGGGACTGACTGGCTACCGCCCTGCCACTGTCCCACTAGCCACTACACTGCAACAATGCTGCAGACACTTGAGGGAGGAGGAGGAGTATGTGTGTGTGTGTGTGTGTGTGTGTTCTTAGGTATCTTAGTTTATTCTGTTTATGTCTGCATCTTTGTGCATGTATTCAAATATGTAATTTCACTGCGGGGACAAAGCGCCACCCATGTCTGCATCCAGTCCAGATGATCAACACAAACTACTGTCTACAACACAGACTGACCAGCACTGGCCAGTCTTGTACACCATAAAAATACGAGGCAAGTACTGATTATGGATAATCCTTCATTTCTGATGAGAATGACACAAATGCTAAATAATGATCCCTTCCTTATCTGAAGCTGCCTGTCAGTGTGAGAAAGGGCCTCACCACAGCAGACTGAGAAATGTGAAATTATCGGTTGCCTTCCAAACCTAAATGACATGGTGCTAATTGTGAAGGGGGAGGTTTCTGCTTCTGATTACCCCGCAAGCTTTTTTTTTATAAAGGACAGCGTCTTTGCTGTCAATCCAACCAACCACTACTTCAATCAGCTAGCTGCAGGCTGAGACATACAATGTTAACAACAGCATAGCCACTAAGCTACTGACTAAAGCCCAAACAGGCCACCAAGGATCAACTCCCTAGTGACTAGTACACTGAAGCAAAGTGACACAAGTAGCCTAGAAGTAGAGTAGGTTCATTTAGCATTCTAGTAGTCTTTTTACCATCAAACTAATTCTTATTGTCAGCTAGCACTATTTTAGATTGACAGCACCTCCCATCGCAGTGAATAGCAGAATCAGGATTCAGACTACAGTTGTGTGTCACAATGGCCATTAGGGCCTATTGACTTTCTCTACATCCTCTGAGCCTCCTGCTATTGTTCCTGTGTCTGTTTCTGGGACCACAGTCTGACCATGCAAGGTGGGATTTGGTGTCTAGCGACACTAAGCCGCCGACTTACAGAATAAAGAGAATCAAAGGAAGCTTCCTGAGTGGGCAAACATTAACAGTAGTGTATATGGTTGGATTTAAATGGCATCTCCTTGACAGAGATATAGAATTATGCCCCTGTGGTATCTATGTGAGTATATAGTGTGCCTGAGGAATCTACAGTTATTTGCCACTGGGGGCAGCAAATGTATCGGTGCCAGGTGGTGAATTCAAATGTTTTGTTTATTTTCGGGGCAAAGTATACCAAGAGTAGGAGGGCATTGTGTACCCTGAACAATTGTGTTTGTGGCCAGGCCAAGTTGGCCATATACAAAACACACAAAGCTAATATTTTACGCTCTTTGTTGATTAATCTCTTTTAACGTCTCTCTCTTTCTCTCTGAATGCTACTTTTTTTAAACTGAGTATGTATAAAATGCCAGGATGTCATTCTAGAATTGTCTTTCCTTGTAATATGGATTCACTGCATAGTATTTAGCAAGTCCTTTCCGATTTTAGTTCCACAATTCAATGGAGCAGATAAAGGAAGTGGGCAGTAGCAAAATTGTACCAATCACCATGAACAACATGGTTGTGTAGTATGTTGAAATGTGTTGCTTACTGCATACATTTTACTAAACAGTAGGCTCTAAATAGTATGTAGTATGGTTAGTATGTAGTACATACATTTAGTAAACACCAGGCACTACTTTTTGGACATGGCCTTTCTCTTTTTCCACATCTCTTTCTCTCACCATAGGTAGCAGAGCAGTACGGACAGAGCATGGCAATGCCACTGGCTGCTCTCTGACAAAGCCATGCTAGGGAGAATGCCCTTCCCTGCCCGCCCCTCACCAGCTGCTGCCTGATGCAAGACACTCAATGCCAAGTGTTAGCCGTGAGCTCTCATTCTCATCAAAATGGCTGTGTCTCCTCCTCACAAAGATGTATACTGTAGAACTGTGACAGAGCAACATTGGCTGATCTTCATGAAGGAAAACAGGTACAGCTATATAAGTGGATATGAAAAATGATAATAGATTAAGAGATTCCCTAAAGGCACAGCTTTTTACAAGACAACAAACAAGCAGCCTACTAAGAATGAGGCCATGTTGGAATCAAAAGGATTTTTGGATATCACACTAACAATCTGTGCCAATGACACATACTCCTTTTGAAGACTGTGCCAGCAACTGAATATGAATCTAATATCATTGGACAGCTACAGTGGGAAATCCTTTTTAAGGTCTATTCACATTTCTTTAAACATGTCTTTAATTTGAATGCTAAGTGCACAGGCTAACCTTGACAACATTAATCTGAGTAAAACTAATGATGTTAAATATATTCAATAAATAGCTTTGGTGGGCGCAGATGTTAGATATTTTGTAATTGTTAGCGAATGTCATGCAATTCTGACTAAGGTGAATAAAGTGACTTTGAAATGCTTACAAAGTCAAAGACACAGTCTATCATCAGTGCTAACCAAGCCCAAAATGTCATATTATGACAAATCATTTTCAAACCCTTTTGCCTTGTCACATGAGTAGGTGTCATAGTGCACGCAGGCCTGGGGGCCAGTGGGTTACTGGAACAGCTACCTCCACCGGGTTATCTTGTTGTGTGATTGAATGTGTCAGTGACACTTACCATAGGATCGTTTAACATCCATTGGCCATGTTGGGACAAAGACAAGTTCTATTTAGGTTCTCTCCCCATTGTGGTGGGCCTATAAATATACCTAGCATGTGATGCATTTAGCAGTGGTGACATGGTATAGCACGAGAAGAATTGACCTCATCCTGGTATTGTTTTACATGAAGCCTTGTGTGTCGCAGGGCCTGCATGAGCCAATTGCATAAGCAAGGGCATGGATGCAGTGCCAACTGGAGAGAGCACATGAAAATATTCACATTCGCTACAGAATCCTTTGACTGTGATGTCAACTGGTAAATGCATGGGTGTGACCAGGCGTATTGAACAACACCATTTCCTTGGTGCTACCAATCATAGTAGTCACCAAAATACATGTGTACAGGAGTAGCCTTCACCAAAGGATTTGATTTGTTGAAATGGGCCTAGTCATTAATGAAGCAAGTTGTTTGTGTTAGGGGCAGTTCCATGTAAAAGGACCCATGCGGACCAAAATTAGAAATTCATCAGATCAAATTCGGTGTCAAATGAAAACTTAATTTCCCCAAAATATGGACTCTAAGTCAGAAATACATTTCTCAACCATCTTCCATCATAAGAACAGGGATAAGAGAAGGCTTTGACTTCTGGTCCAACATATGGAAAAGCTTCTAAGAAAACATCCACCAGACCATATGTAAAGCTGTTGAGAAAAACATCAGACCTCATCAATGTAAGTACAGTCAACTAATATCAATACTTACATTTCGTTTTGAGTAAATGGTTTGGCTTCTGTAAGTTTAAGAATCATTGCCCAGTCTTTGGGTCATTCTGTTACCAAATACCCACATACAGTAAGTGTAGGATTTTCAAAATTCTCTGCCTCATGGAGGAGGATAGGATAATGTAAGTTAACAAAAAGTAAGAAGTACAGGTAGACCTAGCACATACTTGTAGTGGTTTTACTGATATTGATTTAGCTTATGAATTAGTAAGTGATTAAAACTGGTCATTCTGTTACCAAATCAGTAACTGAATTATTTTAAATTGGCTACATTCAATGATTGTACAGGTCGTACAGAACCTAAAAGGGTTCTTCAGCTGTCCTTGTGGAAGAATCCTTTAAGGAACCCTTTTGGGTTCGGGTCAGGGTTCTACCTTTTCACAGGGACATTCGAAAAGCATTTGGAAATCATATAGCAGTAGTGACAAAGAGACTTCATTGTTGTAGAGTACAGTGGAGAAAGCAAAGCCAGCAAATCACAAAAATACAGTATGCGGTGCAAGTAACTTCCATTGAGAATGATGACATACATGTTGCACACTTGACATACATGTTGTCACATGTATGATGACATTTTTAACCCTTCCCACATTGGTTGCAGACAATAAAGAAAGTTGCAGAGACAATCTCTGAGGCAAATTAGAAGCAGATTAGGTGTCTGTGTATGTATCTACACATGACAGGCCGACTGTCTTTTGGTGCCAAAAATGGAGGCTATTTTCTTTTGGTAAAATGAAGAAAAAAGACACTGAAACCAACCAAGGTTAATGAATTAAATCACATTAAAAGACTTTCAAAGGCAGATTCGTGTTTCTTGTGAGTTTTTATCAATTTCCCATGATTAATGTTATATATACACAGTACATTGATGAGAAATAATATATTACCTTAATGAGTCTGTTATATTTCTACCTTTATTTCCCTCTTTTAGTGACATCATGTACAGAATGACATTCAATTCAATAAATTATGTATTTCTGTGACCCATGCAGTCATTGTGTTACCATCACTCTGTTACTGGATGCTCAACAACAAAGAGATATTTTCAAATGCAAGGTATCATATGATAGCTAACACCCCACTCTTTCTGCAGACATATTTTAATATTAACTTGGAGCAGATATTTAATAGAGTTTTGGGGAAATGTGGTTACATAATAAACCCAGGAAGATTTTAGGGTAATTCCATTACCTAACTTTAAATCTGTACAGTTCTTAAAGTAAATGTGTTTTTTAGTTTTCATTTTCACTGGGAATTATTACGAGTAGTCTTTGTGCATAAAGTTGTATAGTTTGCTAAACTTTGCTATCAAGGGTTTTTGTTTGGCATACGTTTGAAAGTGAGTTCCAGCAACATTCTGTTACCGTGGAATTGCCCTTAGTTTCATTTCAATCATTTAATCAATTAGGCTATAACTAACAATCAAAAATGAAAGCCACATACCTCTCAGTACAACCAACTATTAATGGTCAAGGTGTTTCTGTTGGCTGAGCTATAGCAGTAGCTCACAGGTAATAATCAATCAGCTAATTATCAGAAATTGTCTGTAAAACAGGTGTGTGCTGGTGAGAAGAATGTCTTCCACTGAGGTGAGTCACCGCTGTTACTGCTCTGCATGTGCACTAACGGTTTCAAATTAGGTGTTTTATAGACATTTTTGTCCCAAGCTTTTTAAGCGCATTCACTCAGTATGCTGAATGAGCTGTCAAGCCAATGTTTCAATCCTTTTCTCAAAGGCTTTACACTATCATCTGATTAAAATGTTAATCACAGCAAACTAACATTTCTCAGCAAGGAATCCTTCCAATGGCAATGCTTATGAAACTTTAACTGAATTCTCTCTCTCAAACACCTTGTTGTAAATGGATATGCTTGCATGTAAACTTGATGTTGTCATTTGCCATGTCATAATGACTTTAGCCCTTCCACCCTGCTGGGTAGAATGACATCACTGGTTTTTCATGAGGATTGCCCAAGGCCTATAGCGACTAGTGACATGTGTCTGTAGCTTTGAGTACTGTTGCTCAATGTAGGCAATTTAGAGTTAGAGGGGTGGGTGGGTAGGTGGGTCTCTGGGACAGTGGGCTACCATATGCTCTAGCTCATAGGCTACCAAGTTCTTGTTCAGCAGTCATCTATTTGCTCATGTTTTGTTTATTGCCACATCAAGTGCTGAACCTCTAACCTTCAATATGGGATTCAGCTAATTGAGCCTAACAAACATGTCAAACCCTGTTGCTTTACACAAGACCAAATTAAAGAAATGATATGACCAAATGATGACACTTAACATCCCAAATCTAGATAACTATTCCTCAAAAATACAGTGCTGTTTCTTCAAAATGGCCAAAAAGCCAAATAACCAGTCATTGAGCATGCCTACTGTAAAATGTCACAACACAACTTTACTCACTTATGTTTTCAATTAATAAGCCCTCTTGACCGGTGGCAAACGAAACGTAGGAGCTTGCCTACATGTGGACAGTACATTGTATATCGATGCAAAATAAACTATTTTGCATCGACTGCTCCACCCACCCCCTGCGACATGGAATGCTACTAGTCTGGATACAAAGTAACTAAACCAAATGCGTCACATACACTGTTTGTACATTGGCAGTGTGGCACTGTAGCCTTTATAGGTATTTTTTTTCCAGCATGTTCGTGATATATGGGGGTCTAGTCAATTTGAAGAAGCAAACCTATGGCTGAGAGATTTGTTACAATTTGCATTGTGTTTGAGAATAGCATCAATGACATTATCAAAGGCAACAGAGAGATGCTTCAACCAGTGACTGAGCTGGTGATTTCGACCACACAAAGCAAGCACACACAATTTAACTGTATGCTATATGAATCACACACAGTGATGTTGTTCACAAAATAACAGCCCTCCAAACGTAGCTGTCATGAAATTGAACGCACACGAAAAATGTGTCTTTCACCGTTGCGAGACAGCAGCTTGCAAGATCGAATTGACATTCTCTGATGCCAATATCCGAGCAATAGGGTCAGTAAGCCGATATGGTGTCGTGAACAAAAGCACTGTACTTGTATGTGATGCGACTGTGAAAAACGTTACTAAAGGTTTTACCTGCTCTACTGTTGCTTGAATCTACTCCTCTCCACGCTCCAGAAATCCTTTTCTGATGAGGAAGGCGCGCACTCCGTCTGGTTCCCAATACTGCACTCAAAAACTCATACTAATTCCCTTTAAGGAATGAGAATATGAGGTTTTCATACGACACCCTCTGGTCGGCTTCCTCTACACAACACTTAACTCAATTTCGTTTTGTTATTTATAGTAGTGTACGATAATCCATTTTTGAATATGCATAATTACGCATAAATTCTTCTGTGTTACGTACATCTCCGACAGCTTGGTCTTTTTTTTTCTGTTAATCGGTGTAAGATGCTGAGCACGCGCATTGCGCGCTCTGGCTCACCATTTCATTGTAGGGTGGGAGGGAGCTGTGGTGGGAATGGGCGGAAACGAGGGAGGGTTTTCCAGATAAACACAACTGAACATGACGCAAAGCACACTATACCGGAGCATAATTCAGCAGTTGAATAAAGAAGTCTACAGTATCACAGGTATGAGTGGAGATTTAAGAAATTCACAGAGAATGCAGAAATAGGTGTGGCCAACTCAAAAGTCCAACCCAGAACGATGCCTTTGCTTCGCCCACTCCGTTGTGAAATGCCAGCATGTCAATCGAATTGTTCAATGAATGTCTGCAGGATCTCTGTTCATTTCAAAACGTTGCTCTATCCATAATCTCTGATAAAAAATTAAACTGCATGAGATAAAGTGCCACACTTTATCTCAACCAAGTTATTATGGGTCAAAGCAGCGATGCGTTGACGTTGTCTGTTATTATTCTCCTTCGTTGCCTATTATATTCTCCTACTTCTGCTTCAAGATCTTGCAAGTTGACAATATGGTAATGGAACGTAGGCCACACTGTCATGCAGTATCATGGCATCTGGTAACATGGTGGTGCTATGCCATGCAATTGACATTCACATTTTAAAAGACCATACCCCTCACACTGTATGACCTAGATTCAGAAATTGGTACATAGGTCTCTCTCCCTACATGGACCAAATTTGCCTCATGGGCCTATAACTAACGCCATGATGCGGATCTGCTAAGAGGTTCCTTAGAATAAGAAGTTTAAAGTAGACTACAACATTGAAAACAGCATAGAATGCATCATGAACATTACTAGGGCCATTCACAATGCAATGAGGCTTCATCAGGCCTTAGGTACTGAAATGATAACAGAATTCTATATCGGTGATGCAAAACACATGATGGTCATCTTTTCCAAGTATTCTATTGGTGCCCTGTGAAATATGTGGAGGTGGTATTGTGCCATGGTTTATACCTCGGCATGGCTACTTGCAGCTATAATACTCATTGTTCCAATAAAGGCCTTGGTGGGAGATGAGTCTGTTTCCTGAGCAAGTGTGTGAGCTGCCCTCAGGGTGATAAGTGTCTCTAATGTAAGGGTTGGCAGATCCACTAATTACAGTCTCTGTTTCCGTCTCAGGCTCCATTTAGCTTCAGGCCCATCCTGGTTCATAATAAGTCAAGAGAGAAACTATCACTAATGGTCAGGACCATTTAAACTCACCCCACCAACAGTATGTTTCAATTAATTAACAGTCCGATGGAGATACCATCTATTATAAATGCTGGTTCAATAAGTTCCAAAGAGGAAAGCGCGTCATTGTAGTGCTATTCAGAGAAAATGAATGTGTTTTTGTTGGATAGCAATTAATTGTGATAATGAATATGAGTGACTTTGATTATTTGAGCTGACCTTATGTGGTGTACAGACGTATGTATGCATTGCAATTTGATGTCGTTGAATTCTCAATAAGAAACTGGAAGTCCAATGGAAAGATGAGTAAAGGATGATAAAAGAGGGAGTCAACAGAAATACAGAAACGGTTGTACACACATGTTGGGAAGTGGGTGTTGTGCAATGCCAAATGAAAACATTCCACCTGTTTTTCAGAGGATCGATTTACAGCTCTGTGACATATTTTCCACCCTGACATTTCGAAAAGGAAATCCTCCCTTTGGCTCTGAAAGTTGGAATAGAACTCCATACCAAGGGCCCCATTCCATACATTCAGGCAGACTAGCATCACTGTCCAAATTGTCAGGCGCTTTACATGAAAATGCCACATTAGCTAAGGGCAAGGGGAGGAGCTTATGGGACAATAGGCAGGGGGGTCTCAAACTGCAGGGGCCACAGGCAGGAGGACGAGTGCAGACACAAACAACAGGCCTCTCATGTCACCGGGAAACCTGGTCGGATCAAAACAGCCTTTATTAAGGATGGCCCAAAAACTGTGACAGGACTCACTGAGTGTCTTACTCACAGATGTCAAATTTAATCTGAATATGGAGAGATAATCAGTAGATATTGCCATGAATAGTTTGCATAAAGACAAAGACTACATTATCTTTGCCTGGCCACAGAAATCAACGCTCCATTTCACTAATGTACCACCTTAACCCAGGCCTGTGATTTCGTTTTGTGTCTGAACACCATGGTGGTTGACACTGTACACACACACAAACAATTGGTCATTTTGTAATAGTGTATTGTAATGTAACAACATTGTAACTATCAAGAGGAAGTAAAGCCACAGGTCTTTGAATCAGACATAAACCATTTACCTGCATACAAAATGTGAAGAAGAAAAACACCCAAAGAAGGAAAACAGATTCCCTGCCAGATCAAACCTCACTTACTACTGAGAAGGCTGGCAGCCAGTCCGTCAGGACCCGGTACAGTGGCTCACAGATTTACCATCTCTGGAGTCGTGCCACCCTCTGGGTGATGGGTGGGTACCCACACCATGTGGCGATATTTCACCAGAGAATCATAGCCCCCTCTGCCGCCACATTAAAGTTTATAGGACCAATAAAAGCCTTTAGAGCAGGCCTTCCCACCAGCAGCCAACTAACTGTTACAACATAAGCTTGTTTGGCACTGATGCCAAACAAATTAAGAGGCCACAGAAAATTGGACACCCTTACATCAGTCATTCAACTGTACGGTGTCACAACAACAGTGCTGTTTGTTGAAGAACAAAAACCCCAGTAAAAGTTATGGAATGGGAAAATTAGTCATGAAGAGTCCAATTAATGATTTTTCCCTTATTGAACCAACTCTAAAGACCGAGTATTTAACAGTGCTTGGAAGCAAGTATCAACACTCCGGAACATAAATATCTCACATGAATTAGCCTACATGTATCATGTAATCAACAACATCTCATGCATACTAACCAACTCTACGACAGTTAAAATGACCATTTTCTTTCTCCCTATAAACAAAGCAGTGTTATTTGTTGTTATTATGGCACAGCTGTGGATCTCACCTGCCTGCTTCTGGCCCCCAGCCAATCCCAGGAGAACAATGTGAGGATATTACGATCATTGGTGATAATCCCAAGATCAACCTCCAAGCCTCGGCACAACTCTGTTTTACATAATCAGTAAGAGCAAGCTTCGTTGGAACTATAGTGCAAGAGCCTACGACAATAAGCTTGGTTATATGAGGACATCCAGTAAATAGGCTACTGATAAAATAGTGCCAACATTGAGAAACTATACAATATTCTCTGTCACAGGTTGTGATCCTTTTCCCTTGCAGAGACAGCAATGTTCAATAACAAAGGATTGTGGGTCATAACATGGCCGAGTACACAGCCAGCTCTCAGGCGACGTGTTCCAAAATGAGTATCAACAAGCTGTCATGGTGTCTCTCTTCATGTCTGCATGCACCAGACGAGGTGTGAACTATGGGACCGTACCACTTTGACCTTCTCTTGGGGGGGGGGGGGGGGGTCTACAGTGCTTAAAGAGTATGTGAGGCCCCCACAGGCCAACAGTGGTGTGTTCTCGGGAGAAGCTCTAATGGATTTTACCTGTAGCTTTTATGGTTTCAAACCCCAGCACTCCATAATACCATAACAGTGGCATTTTCAGCTGTGCAACCCTTATTTATTTTGACAGGCGGCCACTGTACTGTACAGTACCTCGGCAATTAAAAACACAACATCCTGAACCAAGGTAAAAGAGAACATTGTGAATGGTTTTGAACAATTAGCAAATGTGTATCTCTTATTGCAATCTTTATGATACCATGAGTCAAGGCTGCAGTCACACCTGTGCTCATTTAGTAGAATAGTGACTCATTTATAGTCACACAGTTCTGCGGGAAACTGGAATCACAAGACAAAGGCCAGTATCAGAATGATGCACATGACATTTTCACCTTTTTTAAATAAACACATATTTCACTATTATTTAATATTTTCAGTGGCCTTTCTCCTTGCTACACTTGGACCACCGCAAGCACCTCGTCTCTGTCAAACACGCTCACTGACGGAGTGTTTATATAAAACAGGTGTCTGTGAATCCCTCTCATTTGCAAGACCTCACCTGTCAACCCCTCAATAAATTCCCTACACATGCACAAAAGCAATTTTTTTTCTTTTGGCTTTATACTCCAAAAGTTTGGATTTGAAATCAAACAAATACTATGAGGTTAAAGTGTAGATTCTCCGCTTTTATTTTATGGTATTAATGTACATATTGGTTTCACCATTTTTAAATGACACTTTTTATACATAGTCCTCCTACTTCAGGGCACCAAAATAAATGGGACAGATTAATATAATGTGCAAATTAAGCATGTTTAGTATTTGTTCGACAATCCTTGCATGCAATAACTGCCTGATGTCTTCGACTCATTGACCCCACCAGATGCTAGGTATATTATCTGATGATGCTCTGCCAGGCCTGTACTGCAGCCATCTTCAGTTGTTGTTTGTTTGGGGGTCTTTTTGCCTGACATCTTACCATCAGGAAATGAAATGCATGTGCAATTGGATTTAAATTTGAAGATTGACTTGGCCAGTCAAGAACTGTCCACTTTTTGGTCCTGAAAAACTCCCTAGTTGCTATGGCAGTATGTGTGGGGTCATTGTCTTACTGTATGTTAAAGCGCCATCCAATGAATTTGGAGGCATTTGCTTGTACTCTAGCAAACAAGATGTTTCTGTACACTTTCTCACAGATGAGGTGGCATGCTGTAAATCTTGGGCAAATAATTTTTTCTCCAAACCTTCCTCTTGCAATCACTCTTGTATATTATATTATTCATCTTATCTGTCTACAAAACAATTTTCAGACCTCTGCAGCCTTTTGTAGGTACGTTTTTAGAAAACTGTAACCTGAACATCCTTTTTGAGGATAACTAGTGGTTTGCACCTTGCAGTGAAACTGGTAGTCGACTGGTAGTCTCTTGACACATTGACGCCTACCTGCTGGAGAGTGTTCCTGATCTGTGAAAGTTGTTTGGGGGTTTTCTTAATTATTCAGTCATTAACTGTAGAAGTCTTCCTTGGCCCACCAGGCCATTTACAATTCCTGAGCTCACCAGTGCTTTCTTTCTTTTTAATGATGTTCCAAACTGTTGTTTTGGGCAAGTCTAATGTTTTGGCTATGTTCTGATTATTTTTTTTCCTGATGTTTCAGAAAAGAATGGCTTCCTTGCCTTTCCTTGACATCTCTTTGGTCCTCATGTTGACAGACACCAATGGCAGACTCCAAAGGCAAATGCAAAGTCTAGAATCAATACTAGACATTGACAGCTCTTTTATGCCTACACACATGCGTGCCCTGAAATAGTAATAATAATAATAATATGCCCTATGCATAAAAAAGTGTTGTAACTTCTAAATGGTGAAACCAATATGAACACTAATACCATCAAATAAAAGCTGAGGATCTATACTTTAACCTCATATTAATTGTTTGATTTCAGATTCCCAAACGTTTGTATGAAGTCAAAAGAAGAAAACATGCTTCACTGTCACATTACTTGCACAGGGCACTGTATCTAGTGACTGTATATAATAGGTGTGATAAAGTTATGCAAACGTAAGCGGATGTGTAATGTGTTTGGGCTTCATATTGAAGGGTTAGAGGGTCCCCAGTGCTGAAAAAGTAATTAATGAAAGGTAAAGCGTTCTGCAGGTGAATTATGGCTTGAATTAAGCAGCTCTAATATCCACGAATGCATGCATGCATGCATGCATTACAGCTTGTTTTCTCCTAATGAATCCATCCCTAAAACTTTATCACCATCCTTCACCTGTCCCAACACCCCCCCCATGTCTGCCCTTTGGTTGCCCTAAGGCCTGAACTGGGTTTAGAGATTTCAGAACAGTTTGAGAAACCTCAGATCCAGCCATGTTCCTAATGCAAAACACATTTCAGACCATGTGCTGCAGCAGCAGCTATACAGTAAATGGCTTAACTCATGTGCTCAATTTAACATCCATGCACACATCAGAGGCAAGTCAACGTAAACAAAATTAGTTCATATGAATAATTCCAAGGCCTTTTTTGGTCTTTGCATGGTTTTCATTCTCATGCGTTCCTTGCCAAGACAAATCGAGGGGCCTTTCTGTAAATGTCTTTTGCCCAAAACCAAACAGTTATGGTATGTTCCTGTTATTTCTCATGCTTAGGACATGAGTGTGGAGAGGACATCTGATTGGTTGATTCCCACTCACACAGAGTATCACTTGTGGACATAGGATGTACCATGGGTTCTAAACATAATTAACCAGACTGTCCAAATACCCCTGAGGCAATATTTATTCTCAAGCATCCAACCGTAGGATGAGGCAGCGCTCTGTTTTGGAGAATAGGGAGGCATCTTCGCACTATATCTACATTAGGAAAATAAATACTGCGGAGACCAATGTTTATCTTTTGCGCTGAGGTTTAGCTGCGATGTGAGAGATATCTTTCCTGGCCTTGGCCCTTGTAGTTCATACGTGGGGGTGTTTGGGGAGGGGGGGAAGAGGGAGGACATACTGTATGGACGGAATGTTTTGTGGGGAACATTTCTGATCCTCTCAAAGGTCTACACAGGACCATTAAGCTGTCCTTGACAGTGCCTGAGTGTCTTTACCTGAGCTAAAGTGATACTTATACCTTAATCATCACACAGATTTGTATTGAGCACCCCCTACTGGCTTGGTGGTCTTTCTACTTGCACTGGTCATCTGGGGTATCAGACAATAACATCAGCATGGTGCTTTTGAGGAGAAAAACCTAACTTTTACAACCCTCTACTTTAAAATGAGCTCAAGTGCCCTTTAACACTGATACTATACTAGATTTATCACTTGGAGCCCAGCTTAGTTAAGGTTAAGGAAAGGTGGACTTAGAATTCATACACTGACACTGAAGAGTAGCAGGAAGGCAGTAAACCAGCTATAAGATCAACCTTTCAAAATCCCCCCCTCTGTTTCTACGAATTAGGGTTCCTTTGGCATGCTCCCACACACACACACAAGGAGGCCATCACAAGTTGAGTTTCTCATCTTTAACTCATTATCGTCATATCTAGTGCCAGGAGTTTTTCCTAACCACATGACTTGACCAGGAAAAACTCCAGGCCCCAGGCATATCAGATACAATACAGGAGTTATCACATCAATTCACAACGTAAATAAGTAAATAAGTCGATAAAACCAAGGAAGCCCTTGATCAAACCAACCAGTTTCCCGATACGAAGCACATGACTACTCATCACTTGCTGTAAACGAAAGAGATAAAGAGGCTGTGAACTGAATTTAATTTTTTATCCGCTGTCTCGCTCGCAGCAGCCTCATCTCTCACAGACAGACGGAGGAGAGCAAAGGTCCGTCGTGGAGGAACATTCCAGAAGCAGACAGGACTCCGGGGAGTGCTAGAGGCTGAGACGAGGCTTCTATCTGCTCCCTCCGCCAGCACATTCCCATTCCCCCCAGCTCTGCACTGTCCTGTCTATCCTTGCTGACCCTGGAACAGCATGTCCTCATAGAAGTATTACTGTCGTGTGCCACATATACACAAACCTGCTAACCTTAGACCAGCTGATGTCCACTACACATACTGTACCGCCACACACACGCCACACAGACACAAACACACTGACCATATGTCAGCTTAGCCACAGATCTCAACTCTCCCATTATACTGGCGCACAGAGGTCACTGATTCATTGAGGCCAGGCTCAACTCTCACTTCTATAGTGGGAGAGTTGCGATATTTAGCTATTAGTCATCCTTGTGAGGAGACACCATTAGGCCTTAGACAGCTAACTGGCAGACAAGGTTTACCTCCATGGTATTTCCCCCGATAACTGTTTTATTGCAGCACATGTACTGGCCCCTGACACTCTGAAATACAGTGCCCTTCGTAAGTATTGGGACAGTGAAGCATTTTGCCCTTGAAATCAAACAGTTATTATGAGGTTGAAGTTTTGATTCTCAGCTTTTTTTTAGGGTACAGTATTTGTGTACATATTGGTTTCACCATTTAGATATGACAACACTTTTTATACATAGTCCCCCTATTTAATGGCACAATGAAAAAAAAGTATTGGGACAATTGGCTTGACAGGTGTTTCTGGTTAGTCAGGTATGTTCTTGTCACATCATTTGAGCAGGCATAAGAGAGCTGTCAATGTCTAGTCTTGATTCTCAGCTTTGCGTTTGCTTTTGGAGTCTGTTATTGGTGTCTGTCAACATGAGGACCAAAGAGGTGAAAGTCAAGAAGCCATTATGAGGCTGAAAAATCTGAAATAATCTATCTGAAACATAGCCGAATCAACATTTTAGAATATCATTAAAAAGAAAGAAAGCAATGGTGAGCTCAACATTCGCAAAAGGCTGGTAGGCCTAGACCTCTTCAGTGGATGACTGAAAACACCCTCATATACACTTTACAGTTATTCAGTTGGACCCAAAATCAGCAGGATATCATCTAGGAATTCCCCTAGAAAAGCTAAATGTTTCAAAATGAACAGCTTCTTTAAGATACTTCAATTACTATCGTACTTACTACTTTAATTATTATTATTATCTAACCCTATACTCACTTACATCTTGTATTGAAAGAGTTGGTAGCAGTCTGAAAGAGTATGTCGGCCATTTCTCTTGAGAAGCAGACAGGTGTACCTTCACAGCAGCACCTACAGTTCCTCTCTCCCTACAGCTGGAGGCTCAATGAGGGAGACTGCTAATGTAGCCTAAACATTATCATTTGTCATCATCAATGACGAATGAACCTCATCTTCACCTGTGCATATCTGTACACATTGTAGCTGCTTGTGGGGGAGAATGGCCTGTGTGTGTGTGTGTGTGTGTGTGTGTGTGTGTGTGTGTGTGTGTGTGTGAGAGAGAGAGAGAGAGAGAGAGAACCACCCACACAATAATCCCAGAAGGTCTCTGACATTAAACAAAACAATGAATCAAAGCTGACAGCCCTCCCTGGTCTTTCTCTGATGCTAGGTCTGTCTGCGGTGCTCCATGCTCCATAATCACTCTTTTATATAATGGTGTCAGGTTACTGCACTAGGCACCAGAAGGTATCCTCTCTCTCACCTTCAAGAAAAATGACCTGCTGAATAGTTGTGTGTCATGCAGATAAAAGCAGGGAGGGAGCGCTTTTGAAATATCTTTACAATGTTAGGGCAACGGGATTTGAGAAAGGCCAGAACATAACACAAATGTAGTAAGATTGATAGATACAGTACATGATTGACTAATTTTTTAAATAGTTTGCTAACAGCAAAGTGTTGAATTAAATTCTGTTCAGCAGCTACCATATGTCATAATGATGGTCACTTGTCTTTGTTGTTTCCTCGATACTGGTGAAAGTATAACATCCTAAGTTAAGGACAAGCCTCATCAATGAAATATGTATTTCATATGTATGTAAATGATTACATGTATTAGAGCGCCCCCTGTGGATCTGCTGAGTACTCACAGCTTTGATTGAGTTTTGAACCTTTAGTCAACAGATTACAGTAAAAATACATTTCAACGTTTGCAAGAAAATTAAGTTCAGTACTTTTCTGGATGTGGAATTGATTAGTGTCAGAAGAGCCTTAATATAGAGATAACAGGAAATGTACAGTACACATGTAGAAATGATGGGTCGATACAGTTACAGGATAACCAATGGGCTGCAGTAATTCACAGTTGGCAGAGCCGCACTGGGCCGAGGATGAATACACTATGGATACAAACCACAGGACTGCTAATAATGAAATCTAGACTTACCGCTGAACTTTCCATAAGCCCATGATAATAACCATCTACATCAACTTAGTTTGATTTCTGCCATGTTTTTCCTGAATATATGTGCACAGAAGAAGTGGATTGTATTACCATTGGGTATGCAATGTTTTGTAACCGATAGTGAAACCCCTGCCATTTCCCCCCGACTTTGTCAGTGCCTCTCCTTATGTGCAAGCCAGTATCACCGGTGTGTTAGTGAAAAACCTTCCCTGCTACCACCAAAGGAGTCTCTCAGTCACTGAGGGGGGTAGTAATCCAATAGTCCCACACATCTAGGTCCTTAGCTGTGAAAAAATAAACTAACAGTACAATCTGGCCCTGGATCTATCCAACAGGGTCTCTCCAATGTAATCTAAACACTGATGATTATGGAGGACAGAGAGTTGGATTTGTCCAAGTATTGAACAAATATACCATCAGTGCCTCTCCCTTTGAACTTGTGTAGATAATAACCAATGCTGCCCTTTTCTCCCATGTAAGTGTATGAGAGCATTTTCAGGTCTCCTACATTTCATAGTATAGCTCAAGTAACACTGCCTTCCTTTATAGAATATAAATATACTATCTATCCCTACAGTGTATTTCTGTGTGAATGTGATAACTGTTTTGCAGAGGATCATTATGCAAAGCTGTTATCATGGTCATACTACTAGACTAATATACAGCACAATACATTTGGACAATGGTTTACCCTCCTATAACTGTAATCTTTTCTAACTAAACTACCTGTAACACCCCGTACATCCAGTGATGTCAGCACTGCACAGAGAATACCCTGTGGTCAGGAGGGAGAGGACAAAGGAGTGACACAATGTTGATGTTGATTGCTGACGTGATTGCTTCCGGGTTTTTCCATCCTGCAAAGAGGGAGATCCGTTCATAAGAAGAAATGGTCAAAAGGTGAAAAGAGGCACAGGCAAGGAAGGCTGTTTTATTAGTCACCGCTGTCTTACAGTCACTGCTGCTGTGACTCCAGTAACTATGCTCAGATGGGTCCAACACACTCATCTCACACACACACATATGCCCACCTTACTAAGAACATCATGCCTGTCAGACTCAAGTACAAAATTGCACACACAAATAAATACATACAGACTTGGCTAGAAAGCACACTCGAGGCCAACACATCTTCTTCGCCTATAGCCTTGGATACGCTTTTCAGGTGCACCTAAAAGTAGTAGTAAAATGTGGAGGCCATTTTTCACAATGGATTTATGCATCAGCTCCTATGTAACTCTCCTATGTTTCTCCTTTTAAACCTCTGAAATGCATGATTAGATTTCTGTACATCACTGAAGTACTTGTACATCACTACACAGACTTCTCTCCTGTCATAACGGTACATTAAGGACAAGTGAACAGCAACAACATTCATTGTCAACCTTTCATAGTTCTCTTTCCACAATACTTTCAATGCTTTCTTCTCTAAAGCACAGTTCCCCTCTGATTCATTAATGCAAACAATGTCATTGACAAAGGCTTTACAATTCAGTCAATTCTAGTGTTACAGGTACATGCAGCGGTTGTTGGTAAAGTGGAGAATCTTCTCGCTGCTGTGAGATAGTTCTAGCCACTATAGAAGTCCTCAGATATGGTGAATGCATACAGCACACACAAACACGACGCACGCACATCAACCACTTCTTTCGTGCACTCACCACACATACACTAACAGTACCATATGTTCAGTTTGCAGGACAAGACAGCCATCAATCTAGCACAACACCTCACAATTCTCAGATACTCTGATAACTTCCATTGAAATGTTTATAATTCTTCACTAGTGTTCAAGAGCAAACATGTCTCCATGACCGTGCTCACTCAGTAAACATTGTTGGGCAGGTGACCGTGCTTGTTCGGTCATGAGAAATGGTTGACTAGGTCAGGTTGAGTTCCTGATTGGAATGACTTGTTATGTTTAAGTGCCTTCGCAAAAGTGTACGATAAACATCAATGCAAGTGCCTCTTATTTCTGTTGGAAAAAACCTTGGAGCGTAGTCTCTGAAATTCTGGATGCAGAGGAGTCAAGTTATTTTACTGGAATTGTAAAGAGCCTTGGCATCTACGTGAAACGAGGCCATCAAAGTCAAGTTGTGTGAATTTGGCACAGCCCCATCGACATCTACTCTGTAATCCTCTACTTTCAGCACTCTGTCAAACCCTCTCCTCTCGACGTCCCAGTTGCAGTTTCTCGTCCAAGGAGGCTTAGTTTCAAATAGGGAACGAAAAGAGGGTTTCTTGGCTGACTGGGACCCCCTATTGGGCTGTCTGTGTGAGTGCATTTTCGCTTCAGTCTCATCTGTTTTTTTCTCAAGTCATTGTCTTCTCATTGGAGAACCAGCAGGGCACTTCTCCACACCTACAAAGGGTGTAATATAGAGTGAACAGGTAAATCAACTGAGACTCTGTTTTTGCCCCAATTCCCAAGGAGAACTCTGTGACTGACAGGCCGTCCGTCCAATGGGGACGCAGGGTGCAGCAGGGGTTACCTGGGAGGAGAAACATGCACGTGACGTTGGAATGGCAATAGCAACAATCTCATTTCATCTCATCTTGTAAAAGGAATGTTATGCAGTATATTGCAAATATATGATGACAGTGGAAAAATTGCATGCTGATGCTGAAATAGGGGCTGAGAGGCTGGGGAAGTGTGTGTGTGTGTGTGTGAGAGATACTCACCTCTCTCTCATGGGCATTGTGGGGTGTGTGTTGAGAAAGGAGAGCTGCTGCTCCAGACTACACACACGGAAGGCCAGGTAACAGGAAGACATGATGAGCAGGATGATACTGAGGAAAACAGGATGACATTGGAAATGAGAGGCTCCATAGAAATCCACATTTCCTCAGTGAATCCACACTACTGTACATGGAGTGTGGACTGTGGATGAAATGCTCTTTTAGTCTAATGCAAAACTAATCTTTGGATGTAAAAGTTATTAAAACCAGGGTAGTCGTATGAAACAATATTGAATTGACATTTCCAAGAAAAGTAAATGACTGAAAGGCACAGTAAAGGTTGTCAATGCGATTTTCAACTTAATAATCAGCATAATCATGACCAGCAGGTGGCAGTATTAGTACTGGTAGTGTATGACCGCTTTCTCAGACGAGTGAGTATAGAGAACCTCATCTTTCCTGCCTCCCTTCCTTGAGGTAATCACCTATCAGATAGGTAAAAGCCATATGGCGGGACCCTTGGTTTCACCTATCCAGCTGAGTTAGATCAAGTGATTACTTCAAGGGAGGGAGGAGGGAAGACAATGCATTTTTCAATGTGTTCAAACAGGGCCCTGTTCCATACTCACAGAAGGATGAAAAACTTGAGCAGCTGGTACTCCATGTGGCCCAGCTCTGACACTGGCTCCGTCAAGAGGATCTTTTCTGACTCCAGACATCTCTCTGCTTACACCAACACAAGACAACATAACACACAACGCAACATACACCCAATCAGCACACTTACAGTAGCACATGGTATTAGATATTCAGTGTGTGTGTGTGTGTGTGTGTGTGTGTTTGTATGTATGTGTGTGCATGCGTGCGTGCATCTACACTCAGCTTTTCCTACAACCTTGAAGGCATCCCTCATTCTCCATCTACAACTACAGGCAAGCCCTGAGTAAAACACATCAAAACCTTCCAGGAGGAGAAAAAAAAAAAGTAAAACTAAAGAAACAAAAAACAAAAAAAGACAGCTGAGGTATTTGGGCTTGAACACAGCAACTAAGGTCAGGTAGTTATCAGAGAAAGTATTTAGCTCTAAACCACAATGGTTAGGGATAGACTATCACCTGTGTAATGAATAACCATACTAGTCCCAGTTATCAGTGTGAGTCAACAGTGACAGTGACTCAAGGCTAGAGGGTGACAGTAGTGAATTGCTATATTGAGCACCTGGCAAACAGCTTGCGTGTGGAAGAAATAAGAGATATTAACTGATAGTCTCTTATTTAAAGATAAAGAAAATCAGGCACCCAGGCTACAATACAGATGGGTCTATTCTGGGCCTGCCAACTCTTGTCTGTGGGAGGTGTGAAGTGCAGAGACATGACAGGGTGTGTGTGTGTGTGTGTGTGTGTGTGTCTGTTTGTGTGTGTCTGTTTGTGTGTGTGTTTGAAAGCGTTGACAGTGTGATAGATAACTGGCTACCGTACAAAGGTGGTCAGGAGTGAAACCAGGTTGCCTTTAGCCACAGAACTGGGATCAGATTACCTTGCCTCACATTCTAATCTTAACCATTAGGGGGTGTGGAAAATGTCTGACCTTGGACTATTGGTTAGAGGCAACATCTATTTACTCCACTGGGAGAACATGGCTTTATTAAAATGACCATCTTGAATGAGGAAAATTATTATGGTTCCCACAGTAAGAAATCAATGTTCATTGATTAAATTTAATTCAAAAATGCACTTTGTTTGTTTGATGTTGTTTTTTTACCATAGCTCTAGAATGATGTCATCAGCCGAGACGGATGGATGTCTTGAATTATGAGGTCAACCATTGAGGTGATGGTGAGTGACTGACACTCCCCACAATGCAGTTAGCATTGACGGATTGGACCAAATACAGCCTGGGACAATAATTGTTACTGTAAGTGTGGTGTGGATTGGAGGGTATTCATAAGTGACAGGTGAGTGGTGGGATCTGTTAGGTCTTACCCTTGAGCGGAGCCTCTGGGGGGTAGGGGGCGTCCACTGCACTCAGGCTGCTGGTAGAGTTCCCCAGGAGGTCAGGCAGAGAGGAGGACACGGACGGGATTGAGGGCTTCCTCCTCCACTTCAACACTGGAGGGAAGTCGGTGACCACGGGAAACTCATCCTTGACAACAGAAGAGTTGAGAGGCAGGCTATTGCTTGGTCAAAGTATGTCAAGTATGCAATGGTTAGCCCCCAAACCCCTGCACGATCACTCCGCTCTTCCACCTCGGCTGCCCGCCTGGCACCGCCACCTCTACGTGGATGCAGCGGCCGCGCCACTCGGTCACGGCTTTTCACTGTCCTGGCGCCCCGCTGGTGGAATGAGCTTCCCCCCACTGTCAGGACTGCAGAGTCACTACCGATCTTCTGCCGTAGATTGAAAACCCATCTCTTCAGGCTACATCTTAACAGTCCTTCCTAAGACCTCTTCACCCCCACTACCCTCCCTGTACTAACCCTAACCCCAACCCTTGAGACCTCTTCATCCCTGTACAAGTTCTCTCCTGTTAATAAATAATTAAAAAAAAAAAAAAAAAAAGCCTTACAACTGCCAATGGCCCCTGGTGTGAGCATTGATTACTTTGTCTTATGATGACTGTTGGATAGATGATTCACTTACTTAAACAAATGTATTTGTTGTAAGTCGCTTTGGATAAAGGCGTCTGCTAAATGCCATGAATGTAAATGTAAATGTCAAATACTTGAAAGTTAGCTTGGCATGCTATAGAGGCTATTCCATTAGATCTATTGTACGAGACAAACAAAATCAAGTGCAAATGAATCTCTCAGTGTCAGTCCAGTATTCAAAAGAAGAGCTGTTTCAACTCCTAGTAGTTGAGATCAGGAGTGGTATAATCTTTGGACAAATCCTCATTGGACTGTGAGTGGTGTATGAAGGGCAGTCGAAATGGCTGAGAATAGTGTATTAGGATTGAGTATTTGAGGTTAGTGTGTGGTGGTAGGGCTTTTAGTTGATTGATAGGGATATCATTGCTTGTCTATCTCAAATGAGCCCATTGTTTTCTTTGAGTAAATACCCAGCAGTGGGATAAGTCAAGAATGCCAGTCGGCCTGATTGGAGTTGCCAGTCTGTTAAGCTTCTTAGACTATGACGCTTATCATGCTAATGACGTAAACTACACTTAAGGGGTAACAACAGTACAAAACAACAGTTTATAGCAGTGGCGGTTAGCTTATCTCTTCACACTATAACAGACATCATGTTAGAGTAGTGTGCTATCAACAAGGAAGGGACAGGTACGCTTCAACATTCATTACAATGTATCTTACTGCTAGGAAAGCCATGTTGAGCTACATAGGCCAACAGTTAATGGGGATATGTCAAACACCAGAACCCAAAGGCGAGACTAGCCAAACTCTCTGACTAGTGTAATGCTAATGTTACATCAACTGCCCTGACCTCACATTCACTATAAAGTACAATAATATATGCTTGTTGTCAGCCGGTAAATAGACAGTTGCAGATTCATCTAGACTGTGTAAACAATGTTGTGTAAAGGAGTAGCGTTGCTCCATAGCTGTCCTACTGTAACGTGTGGTAAGGCCTGTGCTCACCATAGATAAAGAGCTAGGTTCCTCCAGGTACTGCTTCAGGCTAAGGCTCTTCTTCCCATTCACCTGTGGAGGAAAATAAGGTTAGAATTAGCAACATGGAGGATGTGTTTGGTCATTGGTAGAATACAAAGTCCCTATGATAGTGTTATCAGTCTATGGTTTTCATAGAACTCTAACTAACTCTAATTATTTGATATGACCATTGACATGTCTAATCAAAGCAACTCACAACTACCACAGTGTGGCCCCATGCTGGAATTGAACACACAACCTTAGTGTTTCCAAATTGTAGCATAATGTTCCAACCAGCAGAGCCATCTGGAGGACCTCATGTCTTACCTGAAGGTGTGTACAGATCCTCCTGAGAACGTCATAGACACTGTCTCTGGACAGCAAGGATACAAACACATACTGCAAGAGGAGAGACAAGACAGTGTTAGAAAAACACAAGAAACGTTGGTTCTACTTCATTACTTTTATAGAAATAGTGTCCGGCTGAAACTTTTCTTAAACTTTTTTTTCTTTTTTCTTCTTTTGGCTCTATACTACAAAAGTCTGAATTTGAAATCAAGCAATTACTATGAGGTTAAAGTATAGATTCTCGGCTTTTATTTGATGGTATTTGTGTAAACATTGGTTTCACATAGTACTACTATTTTTTGGCGCCAAAAGTCATTTACTCACCGGATAACGTAATAACCAGTTAAAAATTTAGAGTTATTACATATTCCGTTTAACAAGTTTATTATATTATCCGCCAAGTTATTACATTGTGAACAGTTATTACATTATCTGGTGTTATTACATTATCAGTTGTTACGAGCCTAATTCCAGTTCAATTCTTACGAGTTCAATACAAGTTCGGAACACACAGTGTCTCATATTCTCACACTCATATTCTCAAAGCAGAAAAGATTTTCAAAATTTTTAAAAAAAATAAACAAAGAAAGAAAGAGTCATAGTATAGAGGATGGACTCATTATTAACACGCTAAAGTTGTGAGAAACGGAATCATCAACACAATAGATCATGTTTAAATCTCCATACTACTTAGAATGTATGGCCAACACATTGCTTCAATCTATGCGGTATGCTAGTGTGGATATTGGTACCTAGCCACAAATCTGATCTAATGTGCTGTCACTGTCCTCTAAGAACCATGTATGACCACAGGTGGCTGCACTTTTTGAATCCCTCTGTGGAACAAGCCAAATGGATACCCTGGACCCTCTACCTTTGGACCCCTCGGTGGGACTGGATTGCTTCATTTGGTGTTTTGACTGATATTAACTGCCAGCCTGTGTTCCCATGAACCCTAACATTTGCTGACGAGGCTACATTCTGTTTGGTTCAGTGTTTGTAGACATGGTATCCCATGTGGCTAGCTGTTAGCATCAATGGCCTACTATAGATCCAAGACAGTCATACTGCAGTGGGTATCTAATGATGGTTAAAACAATGCTACGTCATAGCTGATTTGCCTTGTATGACAAAGTAATAACAAGTTGGCTAAAGCAACATTGGTCACTGTCCAGAAACACCGCTCTGGGTGTCTGCAGATCAAGATGTAAGCAATATAGCTACATCTCACCTACTATAAGCCTGATTAGATTCCTTCATATCTGCAAACATCAGAGTACCCAGTGGGGCATTAGGGGTTGTTTCTGGACCGGGCCACAGCCGGGCAGCCATGCTAGCTGGTTGTGTGAGTGTGTACCTTCTGACTGGTGTCTGTAGTGATGGCCAGCCCATTAGGAACCAGGCCTGCTGTCCTGTGTTTCTTCACCAGACGCACTGACACCACTGGTATGGCCACCTAGAGAACAACAGAGACATGGTCACCCCTGCCTGAACCAAAACCTCCCTTAGTCCCATGGCATCTAAGCCAAGGCGCAACATTGAGAAACATTGAACAACATTGTTGGTTACGTATTGTCACTTTCTGCAATAACATTATTTGGGCATTGTTATTGCACATTGAGAGACACTAGGCATGGACACTAACAGTGCTGTGACACTGTATTCACCACTGTACTCTTGAACATAGTGAAGAGTTTTCAGGGGATAGCGCATCAATAGGAAGGTAGGATAGTGAAAAAACATCCCAGTAACTCAGCTGACATAAGCCATAAGAACTCTAACACCAACACTCAGCCAATTATAGTCTACTGCCTTATTGTATTTGTTTGTTTATTGTTGTTTTATGTAAAGTGTCTTTGAGTACTGGGAAAAGTTCTATACTTTCTAGCTTTGTGCAAAATAAATGCAATATAAGTAGTCCCACCCAACCAACTAGGAACTAGCTACTGTATGTGACCTTTATGCTACATGAACATACTGTGAGTTGTGCACCCTAGAACCTGAACCTTTGTGCTAACCTAAAGAGTGGCAGGGGGCAGAACAAGTCAAAACAAACATTCAGGAAAAAAGGGAACAAATAAAGGTCTAGTCCAGCTGGTGTGTACACACACATTTACACACGATAGCTGGGTTCAGTGTGCTTTCTCCTCAGACACCAGTTCAAACTGCTGGTTATTGGGTCAGGACTTTGAGCTTCAAGAGCATCCATATTCAAATAAATAATTTCTAATATTTCTTCACTCAATACAGCTGTTTTGTTATTTAAAAAAGCATACACTATGATGATGGTACAGCCCCAAAGCATGGCCAAGTCAGGGTCAATTGGTGTCAGTTCTTTTTTTTTTAAAAAAGACAATGTCTGTAAATGGATAATATATTGGTCGGCTGACCATCGGCTGTCAGTCGATTAAAAAAAATTAGTTCCTATTAGCTGATTAATCTACAGATATTTATATTATTTTTTGCCTTATTTTTCACCTTGCTATTGAGGGATGAGATTTTCTAAAAATGTCTAGACAACAAACCCAGAAGTGGTCCTTTAACAATGATTGGAGGAGTAATAAGGTACTTTATGAGTTAACAATGAAATGATGGCCTGCAAATCAATGGTGTGAATTGCCAGTCCCAATGCCATAGATGAAGACAAATAGGTGCTACTTGCTTGAACCGATCTTCCTTAGTACAACACTGCTGTACACTTTGCTACAAACAATTTAAAAAAAAATTGTCTACTAAATAATTTGTTGATTAATCAGTCAGATTAATCTAATATACTGTACTTTATAGCCCCACACTTCACTATATATCTAGATTTATAGTAGTTTGGGTCAATGCAAGTTGTGCACCTATTATAAGTCTTAAACATACAAATATATTTTCATACTTGACCTTGAGATATCTCTCACTCTTCTTTTATTTGCAAATGTAATGGAAAGGAAGGTGACGTTTCCTTTACTGTAAATGAAGTCAAAAGGTTGTAAAATTGTTTGCTGTTCGATGAGTAACCTGCCTACTGAATTACTTTATTGTGCTTATTTCAATATGGGCATAAAACATGTAATCTCACCTCATCTTCAACATTTACCTAGTAACGTTTTTTTTTCTTTTCCCAGCACAATTATTTGAGCTGTGAAACATAAGCAAACACGCGGTTTCGACCTTGGACTTGACAATAATAGAGAGAAAGATTGAATACAGTGAGACACATTTGCATTTCTTTGTGTTCAGGATGATGAGTGCAAAGGACAGAAGGAGAGTAACCTTCAATAAAGGCTCCACCAGACATCTTTATTCTCTATTCAAAGGGGACCTTTTAGCATTTGAACAGAGGAACATCCATTTAGTTTGAGGGATCTCTAGTCAATAGAAAATTGGGAGGTCAAGTCCATGCAGAGAGAGAACCTAATGTCAACTGAAATAATAATACCTATATTTAGCCTAGCTAATTCAATGTTTATACAGCTATTTCCCTCTTTTGAGTAGGAGTCCCTTTATTGTTTGAAAAGAAAAGCCATTTTGTGTCAAAAGTTTGAGCAGTCATTGCAATTTTCGCCCATTGGGAACTGAGCAGAGAGAGTGTAACTGGAAGAGAAGAGCCAGGGGAGTCGATGGAATACTGGCACAACTGTTTTGCGCTCACCTTGATGTCCTTCCCAAAGAGGTTGGCATAGAAACACAACCAGTTGCGGGAGATGTAGAGGCGGCCCTGCAGTAGGATGTCTCGGAGGAGAGCGCAGGAATACACTGGGAATGGAGAAAAGACACGGATAAGACTGGGAATACACACACCAGTCGACTATGCATGGAACTGTGAGACTGAGATTTGTTGTCTTCAAACTAGCACACACAGCGGGAACAGTATGAGGTTGAGGAGCGAAGTGTTGGTGATGATTTCCAATAGCATGCAAACCACTTTCTAGAAATGCATGTTCCCTGATATATTTCTTCAGTTTGTGCACAGAAACATAATACACACATATGAGAGAGCCTGGACCTGCCTGACAAGACTATGCCATGCTTGCTGTACACAATTTAAAAATATCCTTAGGGGCTTTATCACATGTTGTAAATACAAAGTGATCATGGTACAATATCTTAACACAATTTGAAAAGCCCAGTGACTGTATATGTGATTGGAAAGCATTTATCTGCATGATAAGTTCAAATGAAACCACTAGGGTTTTGAAATATGTAATCATGACCAAAAATGCATGAAATACAAACATGAAATAAACAGGCCAAATGAAAAATGAAATAAACAAAGAGAGAGAGAGAGAGAGAAGGAGAAAGAAGGAGAAAGAGAGAGAGAGTAGCAGCTGGGTATTGTGGAAGGCCTACTGGGAAGAGTTGAGAGCTGAGTGTGATTCCAGTTCAGCCACGTGACTAACAATCATATGCAAATGAGAAAGGTAATTGAGTGACTGAGTGTTTGGTCTAAAACATTCTCTTTTCTGCCATATGCTTTTTAAAACTGGAGTTAAATGAATCTCAACCGCAATGTATGCCATTAGATTCACGGTGATAGGGGTCTATCACCCACCTTTGCTGAAACCTCTGCTCTTGATGAACTTGCTGGATTGTTCTCCTCCTATGTAGTATTGGAAATGTTAATTATAGGTGACAACCTGGACTGGTTGACGTATTTATCAGATAAGCTTAAAGATGTATGCAGTGATTTAAACTTGACACAGTTAATATCCAAGCCCACATGGCTAATTTGAAAAACCCTGGGAAATCTACCCTGATTGACACTACATTGACAAATAGACCCCAGCTATACAGTGCCCTGCGTAAGTAATTGGACAGTGAAACATTTTCTTCTTTTGACTCTACACTCCAAAAGTTTGGATTTGACAGAAACTACTTTGAGGTTGAAGCAGAAACTCTCATAACTCTTGTAATTTCTGCATGGTGAAATCAATATGTACAGAAATACCACTTGTTTTATTTTTTTGCACAGAAATAAGTCATGCTTCACCTTCAATAGGAGGAGGATTGTGCAGGTGACACTCCTCCCTGTCCTCGATTATGGTGATACAATTTACATGCATGGTTTCTCTGCGGCTCATATGCAGGGATAGTTTCCGCACCCACCATTGTCTTTTATATCAGTCTGTGGGTTGGAAGTCTTTGACTTCAAGAAGGGCCTATCATTGTTTTTTATTTGTATATAAAGCAGTTCTTTTAAAACTCCCATTTTACCTCAAATCATAAGCAGGAATCCCCTGAAAAAGAGACCTTGGTCTCAGTGGGAAACCCCTGCATAAATAAAGGTTTAATAAAAATAATAATAATGCACCCATTCAGGACTGTGGAAAGGCATTGGAAATATGGTATCAGGAATGGTTCATCCCTGGATGGGTGGTTCATGTGTGATTTATCTCTCCTTACCTTTCATCAATATCTCCTCCTTGGGCACGGTCTGGAACAGCTTGTGGTACTGGGAGTTGTACTTGCTGACAGTCTGTTTAGGGGGGGACAGAGGAGTGGGGTGAGATGGGAGAGATTCCTCTGTGCTGTATGATCCTGCCCCTGTTCCTCTGTCCCTGAGGAGTCGGAGCCCAGAGACAAGCCCAAGCCCAAAAACACACACACACACACACACACACACACACACCTACTCAAATGCATGAATGCATGCACACACCCCCTCAAACAGTGTTTTATCCCCCTCCTCTGTGGCCTGTGATCCTGCCTTGCTCTGTCCCTAAGGGGTCTGGAGCCCAGAGACAAGCCCAGCTTGGCGCCCGCGCACTCAAGCAAGCACGTACGCACATACACACATACACACACACACTCACATGTATGCAGACACACTGCTCACGCACACAAATGCACGCACACACACCTCCCAAACACTGTTTTATCCCCAAGGTGCTGGTCCGGCCACTCCACAGGGGACCGACACACACTGTCCACACCATCTCTGAGTTCCTCTATGTTCTGACCCAGACACTCTTCCTGTGTCCCACTGTGTCCTGACCCAATTGAATCCCTTCCCTTCCGGTCTGGAACATCTAACAGTGTTCCCTCGCCGTGTGCCCCTCTGTAGTGGTCCGGCAGACAATCCCTTGCCTCTGTAGTGGCCTGACAGACAATACCTTCCCCTTGTACTAGTCACATACACAAGCCCTTCCCTTCGTGAAGTGCATAATCGAGGCTAGACAGAGACGGAAACTCCTGCACCACTTCAACTGGAAACTTCTGGCGTGATCTTCATGTGATCAGGAAGGGGAGTGTTTGTTTGAGTAAGAATATGTGTGTGTGTGTGTGTGTGTGTGTGTGTGTGTGTGTGTGTGTGTGTGTGTGTGTGTGTGTGTGTGTGTGTGTGTGTGTGTGTGTGTGTCGGCAATCATAAGTCAAATAAAGTCTGATCCGTAAAAAAATATATTTGCATACTGTTAACCAGAGGCACTGACTGGTAAAACCTGTATAATGATAAAATCCTAATAATTTCTAAATATATTCCTACAGTGTGCAAATACTGTAAAAATATTCTGTGAGCTTTATCAAGAGGACTAAGTGTTCAATTTATAAAAGTTATTCGTGTTTTGACATATATTATATCATATAGAATGTGCGAGTGTGACAGTTACCACTCCCTACAACACATCTATAAGTTTCCCCTCATGGTACACTGTTTCAGTGGGTGGGGAAACATACAGTATATGGAACTGAAAAGGCCAGTTATTTCCTTATAAAGTAGGATAAAGGTGAACTGTACACAAGTCTATAAAAAGGGAAGAATAAAAGGTAAACTACTTACTGAGCCACGGTAACATTTCTTCACATCCTCATATGACAGGTCATCTATCAGCTGCAGCCTGTAACACAGAGGTCAAAAAGAGAAAGGGCAAGTAAGAGGCTGATGAAACACACACACACACACACACACACACACACACACACACACACACACACACAGACACACACACAGACACACACACAGACACACACACACACACACACACACACACACACACACACAGACACACACACACACACACACACATTAATCAACACTACCAATGACAAGCATGCTAATGGTCCTGTAGCCCACAGTCAAAACCCAAACACATGCACACACACACGACAGGGCGAGGATGTAAATACTTGTGGAATATGAAAAGCCTGCTTATGCAAAGCTGAATGGAGAAAGTCAAGTAAAAGACAAATAGTCAAGCAGCTAACTCAATTGGATATGTCCTGACTGGATATACCTACTAGAACCTTCCACCCCCCATAAAGACACTGTGTTTGAGGGACACAGAGCTCCCACACACTAGTCAATAAGCAATATTTGCTTTATTGTGTTTTATATCCTGTATTCTATTTGCGACTCACATACAATACAGCGTCCTCAGATGTGTGAAAGGCGTGTCATGAATAAAATGTATATGCATCGTGTCAGACCAGGAAGCTACAGACGGTCCCTTTGCCTGTCCTCATGTGCCCCCATGTCCTCACCTCTCCTAGGCTGGTGGAGTGACCCCTGTCTAAGGCTCATGTGACAGGTGACAAGGATCCGGTGGAAATGGCGTGACTCTGTCAGGGGTTGGACACGGCTCTTAAAAAGAGGCTATTTTTGGCACTGCATCAGTTGTAAACAGGGTATTAGACCACAACATTAATTACTGGGAAGAGAAATAGGAGAGCTTTTCATACTCTATGTAAGATAGGTAAATATATGACGTTGATTGTAGATCCTATGTCAGGTAGAGACTCCATTTTGAATAGTCTCAATTTCTACTTTAGTATATCCATACAGTATACTATGACTGCTTCTCTGTCAAGGAGAAATAGGTTCATTGTCACATTAGCTCGAGTCTTTAACCCCTGAACCACAAAGGGATTTGAATAACTAGAGAGACTGACAGTGACAAAGTGGCCTATCAGTGAAAACCGGCCACAACCGGTCTTGTGTAGTGAAGGTCCGGAAACATTCCTTATGTGCCACCGTCAACAGCTGAAATATGTAAGTAAGCTAGTGTGACTCTCATAGGCTCTCTTTGTTGTAAGCAAGAGCGGCTATGGAAAAGAGACTACTAAATGATCCACTATGGGACCAGCGAGGTACAGGGTCACACATACCACTGCTATCATATACTGGACAGTAAGACTTAGGCTTAGTCAAAAACTAGGCCACTACTGGAGTAGGCCACTAGTGAAGTAGATAGTACAAGTGGACACCATCCAGATGGATACCATCCAGATGGATACCATCCAGATGAGTTTTAGATAACCTGTTTGATAACAGCGAGAGTTCAAATTACACACTGGCTATTGGGTATGCCATAAAAATAGTGGATTGGACCAACATTAATATTTTTTACTGTTATTATGAGGGTACCTTTTGAGCTATGGAGATATCCTTATTTCTCATGGGAGCACCCACATCGTTTGAGCCAGTGCAATAAATAATATTGCGAGTATCAACACTTATCAGTCAATACCCTCAAGAAGACATAGGCCATAAGTCTAAGCCATTTACATTCACTTGTTTCCCGAAGCACACCTCCGTTTGGGGTTTAGATTAGAAGAAGATGATGACCTTTAAAGAAAAAAGCGCACAATGAACCCTGCTCTGCCAACCTGCTCTGTCTTGAATCACAAGACTAGGCATGACACACCACTCCTGGCCTTGCCAACATTCCCAGACCTCTCACTCCTTGCCTTCAGGGAAAATGTTACCCTGATCTCAAATCGAGGACAGGGACAAGTTACATCATGAGTATCAAACTCCGAAATCCGCCCCTGTCATCTGTATTTGATCTGAGAGAGGACCATTTAAATGCACATATGCCTATTAATACATAATAATGGTTAAATGGAAAGTATCCGACATCCTTGTTTATATTCTTGTGCAAACAGATTTCAGAGGAAAGCGGGAGAAAGCACAGATGGTTCTCTGCACTTCTTCCACACTGTCTACGAAAGGAGAGCAGGGAGTAATAAAGTTATTGGATACAATCCCTCAGGCAAGGAGTTCATGTCAGATATTCTTCAAGATACAGTAGGTTCTCATGGTGGCTAATAAAAAGTACAAAGTTACATAAGAGGTAAAAAAATCCATCAGAGATTCAAAGTTAAGCCTCACAAAATCAAACCATGGTCAGTGGTCTGCATTGATGACGATTTTTCTAAGGGTGAATATTTTCTGTCTGTTTATATGAGGTGCAGTAGAGGAGTGGAGGGTTAAATTGTTTTTAGATGAAGTGTCAGAGGCGTCAGTGTGTCGGTAGCAGTGGTGGTCAAAGCATTTGTTGTCCTCAAGAGATCCTGGGTGGCCCTCACAGGAGACGGTGGCTTGTTTGAGCATGCACACACACATCCACACACACATCCACACACACACACACACACACACACACACACACACACACACACACACACACACACACACACACACACACACACACACACACACACACACACACACACACACACACACACACACACACACACACAGCCCCCTGAAACACAGCCAGACCCAATTTAGAGCTCTGTCCATTCACTAAGCCTCTATAGCCCTCAGTACTAGAGAGGCCATTCACTATGTGTCCTACATAGACTCACACTGGCTCCCCTGTAATTCCTGTAATTAACAACTCTTTTACAGTAAACTGCCTACCGTTATCTGTGTGTATTTCCATTGGGAGTTTCACATGAAATGAACCATGCGGAACAGAGGAGCCATAAACCAGTTTAACGGGAAAGGGAAGCTTCTAGTATGAAATGTTCCTCCCTGTTATATTATGATATAATCCCTGCTGGAGGCAAAGGAAATCCTTGCTATGATATTTTAGGTGATTATTTTATGTTACGTATCTTTGAGTATTTTGAAAAGTGCTATACAAATAAAAAAATATTATTATACAAACTGAAGAGGTATGGTCCACTTGTGAACTGAAGTGACCAAGGTTGATGAGCGCCAGTTAATCCCAAACTGTGTGTTTGTCCTGCAGCCCTGAACCCCGCTGGCTTCTGTAATGAGGGAGGAGAGGAGGGAGGGAGGAAGGTGAGGACGGAGGAAAGAGTTTCTGCTGGCATCAGGTCTGCCCAAGACAAACAGAGGCTGTACTCTAGCTGATGGCCTGGGCCACAGCAAATCCCACACAGAGATGGCACTGTGTGTGTGTGTGTGTGTGTGTGTGTGCGTGTGTGGGTCTGAGAGGAGTGTGTACGTGCATGTATACTGTAGGTGTCTGCTTATACTAACTCTGAATGCATGCAACAATGGAATCGTGTGGGAGGGAGAGAGCAAAATAGAGAGAGAGAGAGAGAGAGAGAGAGAGACAGTGAGTGAGTGTTTGTGTGTGAAACACAACCTCACGTGGGCATCTCTTGTGGCATTCTCATTAGGGTTGGAAAAAGGTGAGTGGCATGCTGCCCTTTGACATCCTGGTAGCAGAGACACACCTTGGCAGGCAGGTAAGCCGACAAGACACACAGAGCCCACAGGGCGGCAGTGGGACAAGTCAGAGCACATCAGCCATGAGAAAACAACCATACCATACCAGCACAGCACAGCACAGCATACACACACACACACACACACACACACACACACACACACACCTATTATGAAGAGGTAGAGAGGGAGAAAGGGGGGGAGGAGAAAAAAGGGATGGAGGGAGGGAGGGATAGAAAGGAGGGAGAGAGACAGAGAGACAGAGATGGAGGGAAAGAGAATCAAAAAGAGAGGAAAGGGGGGAGAGAGAAAGAGGGGGAAGGAGATAAGTGGGGGGGGAAATCCATGATAATTTATAACAGGGCTATACAGTAAGTAGCCATCTAAATGCCAGCGTGTAGTGTGTGTGTGTTTGACTGAGTAAAAATGTCAGTTTGCGGTGTACAGTATGTGTAGTAATAGTGTGTGTGGATGTGAATAGTGTGTGTGAAAGTGGCACGTCTAGCTTGTATGCGTGCGAGTGTGTGTTCCGTGCTGTAAACAGGCAATGCTGTGTCATGGGGGTCCCTTGGCACTGCCTAGGCTGTTAATAGAAAAACACTGGCATTCCGTAGGGACCTGCGAGCGGCATCGTCCTCCATAATTGAACAGCTTTTAATTAAGACTGCAGGAACCAAAAGCAGGCCAGGGTACAGAATGTTTCCCAACACCGGAGGTACTGTCAACCATGCCGGGAGTGGCACAGGCAACTAACAGAGTGCTACCAGGGTTTCAAGTCCCTTTCAAATGCCATTGATGTGCCAAGTCCTCCAAGCAGGGGTAAACATTGGGGAAAAAATACACGGCAAGTGTTGTCCTTCTCTCACCATACTAGAACTCTGCATGCATGGTGGTACAGTACAGTAACTTCGATGGAGATATTTGCAGTCTGTCTCAATGGGGCAGCCTTACTTCTAGACTATAGAGAGCATTTCCAAAGGAGATTCTCCAGTCCAGGAATAGTCTTAATCTAGGACTGGGAAACTAGCCCAATGTGTGCTTGTGCCTTTCACAATAAAATAACATCTCTGATAGCATTTGATATTCTAAAAAACATTACAATCATGTCAACTCAGCTCAGAAATGCTGAGCTAAGCTGTCGGTCTTAGTCACAGTCTGGCAATCCACTATGATCCCTAACAGTTAAAGGAGAGAGAGAGAAACAGGTGTACAGTGTCTATTTTCGAAGAGAAGATGACAGACATAGCACAGCTGTCGTTACTTCCAGTGGCATGGCTCCTGGCTCTCACTGAGATTTAACCAGCGTGTGAGTGGTGGCTCTGGGCTGTGGATCTGATAGATGGCACCGTGTGTGTTTAAAGATTTGGAGTCCCCCTCCTTTTTTCATTCTCTCTTTCTCCTTATCCCCTCTGTCCTTATTTCGGTTTCTCACTCTCCCTCCTCATTTTATTTCCGTCTAGTATCCCTCTCTTCTCCCCCCCCTGCTCTATGCAATAAATGTCCATCCTTCTATTTTTATCCCATACCATCCCTCTATTACACCCCCCCCCTACCCCCTCCCTCCCCTAGTCTCTCTCAGATATCTGTTACACAACGGGTCTCCGCTCTCCACTCTTGTCAACGTGAGCTAGCTGCACGTGCGGTGGACTGCAGCACTCTTCCCTCTTTCTGGGCATGTGTGATCCGGGCTCTATGCCTCCACAACACTTCTCCTGCAACAGCCTCCTCTGTTGCGTGAGTGGAATGGAGTAGTGTTTGTGTGTGTGTGTGTGTGTGTGTGTGTTTCTGTGTGTGTAGAGTGAGGCGTGGGGAACCTTTGGTAGGTGTCAGGCTCTGGTGCCCAGCTGGTCTCAGCCCACACTCCCTGGCTAGCACTTATCCTGCATGGAGTCTCAGCGGCAGCTTGAAGATGACATGGCGCCACTGAGACAAGTGCACATACAGACACAGACGCCAACATAAATAAGCACACATACAGGCATGAGTTTATACATGCTTACAAGCATGTTCACAGATATGTATGTGCACACACACAAGCACAAGAGACTATTTCAAGATGTACAATTGAAGAAAAATGTATTCAGAGACAATTATACAAAGACCCCCTTATATTTCAGATTTTTCTCCTACGACCCAAACCCAGATGATCTCTATGACTCATTCTGGTTCTCCCTCTTCGGATGAGTGCAGTGAGCAGACAGCAACACCACTGGGACTCACACGTGATGCTGTGTGTGTGTGTGTGTGTGTGTGGATGTTCTAGGGCTGAGACGGAGGTGGGAGGGGGGGGCTATTCATTTTCTTTTCTAATGATCTACACTCTCTTGGTCTCCCTCAGCGCACAGCCTTCTCCTCTTTCATCTGCGTCCAACATCACTCACACACAACCCGAAAAAAGCGCTTAGCGGCTCACAATTTGGACACTCGTTCCGAAGGATGTACACTGATTGCGCTGTGGTAAATCAGGACTATAATAATCACATACTGTCACTGAGATGCTAAGGTGGGAAACCCTTCTTTTCACAATGCTGCCTGGAGAGGTGTTGACTCACTCACTGAAATGAACTGGATCTGAACCAAAACAACATTAAGAAATGAGCTGATCATTAATATATGAACGCTGAGTGGAACTGGTCAGCATTATCGAGAAGGCTCAGGACCGGCAAAGAAAAATCAAATCTTTCAGTAGTAGGAAACAAAAAAAACGTCAAAGCCTTGCAGATAAATGAGGGTCAGGAGGTGCTGCGGGCCAACAGTAGGAAGCATGCTGAACGGTAGTCAATGAACAGCATTCTCACGTACAATAGGTATCTTTCTTGTCCAGGTGGGATAGGGCAATGTGCCAGGTGAAAACAATGGCATCATCTGTGGATCTGTTGGGGCGGTATGCAAATTGAAGTGGGTCCGGTGTGGGAGGTAGTGTGGAGTTGATGTGGGACTTAACCAGCCTCTCAAAGCACTTCATGATAACAGACAACAGACAATAAACATTTAAAACAGACTGTAAATCCCACATAACAAAAACAAAATAAATGGGAAATTATTTTTTATTTTTTAAATTATTTCCCATTTATTTTGCTTTTGTTATGTGGGATTTACAGTCTGTTTTAAATGTTTATCAATTTGCATACCGCCCCAACAGATCCACAGATGATGCCATTGTTTTCACCTGGCACATTGCCCTATCCCACCTGGACAAGAAAGATACCTATTGTACGTGAGAATGCTGTTCATTGACTACCGTTCAGCATTCAACACCATAGTCCCCTTCAAGCTCGTCACCAAGCTCAGGGACCTGGGTCTTAACACCTCCCTGTGTAAATGGATCCTGACGGGCAGTCTCCAGGTGGTGAGGATAGGCAGTATCACTTCCTCCACTCTGACTCTCAACACAGAGGCCCCCCAGGGCTGCGTGCTCAGTCCCTGTTGTACTCCCTCCCTGTTCACCCACGACTGTGTGGCCACGCACAACTCCAACTCCATCATCAAGTTTGCTGATGACACCACTGTGGTTGGCCTGATCGCTAACAGCCTACAGGGAAGAGGTAACTGGTGCCAGGACTATAACCTCTCCCTCAATCAGCAAAACTAAGGAGCTGATCGTGGACTTCAGGAAGACCTCCCATGACCTCCCAGCTGTGATCTCACAGCTGTGCAGGACATCTACTCCGGGAGGTGCAAGAGGAAGGCCCCCCCCCCCTGATTTCTCATATAATGGCTTCGAAAACATAAAGGATAGAATCAACACTAGACATTGACAGCACTCTTATGCCTGCCCAAATGATATGACACAACTAACCTGACTAACCAGAAACACCTGCCAAGGCCATTTTCCAATACTACTGGTTCCCTGAAATAGGGGGACTATGTATAAAATACTTTTGTCACTGTGGAAACTTTTCATAGCTTAACTGCACAAGCTTCTCACTCAGTGTGAGGACTGCTGTTGGCTTCTGGAAGTAATATGGTCAATGCGTGGAGAGATCACCCTCCAATCACCAGCTCACATCCGGTTCCCTTCCAGGGTGGGGATTGAACCAGTGACCTACTGATTGCTGGCCAGTGTCTCTAACCTCTAGACTACCTGTCACCCCCATTGAACAACATATCAGGTTTGAGAGAAGCTTTAAATCCTAAGCAGCTGCCCAGTGGTGAGTACCTCCAAATCCTCATTCTCCCTTGCCTACTCAGCTACTTGTGGAAATACGATTGACTAGCTAGCTCCGTGGTTGGTTAGCAGAAGTTGGCACATGTAGGTGGTACACCTAGCGTTGGGAGCAGCGAATCAACATTGAATATGTTTCTCTGTGATGTAGGTCAGTCAAATCAGGAAGTGACACCGGTGCTTCATTGGCATGTCCCAGCTAATCCTCATCATGACTAAAGGAAAACATCGCTATAAATCACCCTTTGGGGAAAGGGTGGGTCCTAGACACAGTGGGAGAGACACCTCGCTGTTCAGTGTTGAATCATGAGGTGTGATTATATCATGAGTATATCATGCAGTATGCCAATTCAAATAAAACAGGTAGGGAAAAGTAGATAGTCCAATACATTCACACCATGGAGACCTTTAGCTGTGTTTGTTGTGTGGGTATATCCCTCTGTATTCACACCATGGAGACCTTTAGCTGTATTTGTTGTGTGGGTACATCCCTCTGTATTCATATTGTAGGAGACTCCAAAGTGGAGCAGAATGCAGGTCGACTTGTGCTAAAGAGGAGGAGACAGGACTCAGAAAACACACTCTAGGGTCAAGGACATAGATGGTGATATTCAACTATAATGCAGTAGTGTTACTTCTGTTGGACATCACAGAATGTATTCTTGGCTTTTAATTATTATTAATTTTTTTTCAAGGAATACAGAGTTGAGTTCCATCTGGTGTCCCTGTCCTTAGTCTGTGTGCAATGTGGGGTGACCTGAGTAGCACCATCGACCCTGACTGACATAGTGCACATATGCTAGCTATTATTTAGCCTTCAGCAATGCACTACTACATCATGTGAGATGATTCGTCAAGTATGGTAATATGCTTCTTATCACAAGCTGCTCTTTGGTGAGCTCTCACAAAAACAACACAAGGTGACATGATCCATCTGTTTTGCACTCTGAAGACTGTCAGGGAGAGAATTATTCACACATTGAATCTTGAATTAGCTCTTAAGCATGCTTAAATAAAGCTTTTTAATGACCATTTCTACAAATGCTTTAAAGCAACTTTAATTGACTTTTAAAATGTGTGAGGGTTCAGTCCCCTGCTCTTTGACCATTCCATGAAGGGTGATTCTTATCAGCATAGTGATCTATACAGTTGAAAAGGAAAAGTATGAAGTTGCTTCCAAAGGAGACTGGTCTAAGGTCTAAGGTTTTTCCTAGGGCTAAAGTAGAGACTTGCTGCAATGCCTTACCTGAACTGTGGGTGGCAGTGGCCATCCTCATCCTTGGGGGACTCAGCCAGCTCCTGGGGGGTCAGGATGCTGATGTCATCACTCTGCTCCTGGTGCTCCGTCATCATCTTTAACCTAAGGACACAACACAACAACGCAACACTGAGTCACACACTGACAGCCCTGCTACACCAAATGCATGAAATGCATGTCTGTGAAACTAGCATGATATGGAGTTGATAGATGATATGGTATTCAATGTTACCTGCTACACCAGAGCGTGAGTAAAGCATGCAATGTTGCACGGCTGCTGTAGCAGCAGCGTGAAATTAGGCTCGGAGTCTATGGGCTTGTTTGACAAAACTGAATCCAACTTTAAGTCAGGCGAGGGTGTATCTGCAGTCTTAAGTTGGACAATGAAGTGCAATTCTGACTACAGGCTTGAAAACATGGCAGTGGCAACATGACAGCTATAGAAATCCTCAATAATAAAGGGACTCAAAGCTTCATGCAGTTGGTGAGATGTCACTGTGAGGCTCCATAGTGCCTCGCTCTGAAAACTGCGAGAGCCTTGATCTCACAACTCTGCTCAAAATGTATCCTCTCAAATACAGTTCTGTTTACCTCCATGCGTGTAAACGCCGTACAAAGTGCCTGAAATGAGAGGTTTCAATGCTTTTAAGACACTTAAAAACATATTCACTCAGTTTCATAGTATGGTAATGTGTTAGAAACATTGTTAATTGTAGTACATGCATACAATAGCGGTACCTGTTTGAAAAACAACCTGATCAACCGCAATGCAGTCCTAGTTTATATTTGGAGGTAAAGGACAAACGCCAACTCGAAGACATTCAGACTTGACAGGACTCTCAACATAAAACAACAAGTTCAGCATCAGGAATTGATACATTTGAAGTTCCTTGCAGAAACAGACTGGGAGGGCTATTTATTCTACATACATGCACACAACTGTTCACGTTTCTGGTGTAGCAGTTTAAGTTACTGCACTGACGGGTACTTCATGGATTGCGCACACTGCATCCCGGTGTAGCAGCTACGTGAGAAACATTGATAGTAGTCTGTTGTACACATTGGCCTCCATACATACATACATATACCAACTATCTACCAGCAATCCATTTCCACAGTGTGAATGCCATATATAGGGCAGACAGACTGGTCTGTGAGAGCAGGTTGTAACATTGCTGCTCCTCACAACATCTGCCTCACACAACACATCATTTCTCGTTTACACATTTCATTTGTAGTTCTTGGAACTTACCTGGAACCACCCTTGTTTCATCAAAGACTTTGTGTGGTCTCATGAAACAAACTACTAATGTATACCCCTTGCAATCTTTTTCTTTTCATGTTTTCAAGTCAGGTGGAAATGCAGCACTCTGGAACAGACCACTTGACAAAGTCTTTACATTGTTGTTCCATTAAACATGCCACTATCAAAATTATATGAAGAGTGCCTTGGTCTTCCTTGCTTTTTTGATGACCAATTACCAAAGAGCAGCTTCAATGTGCTAAGATATACTATTGTATCCCAGCAGCACTTCCCTTCCTTCTTTTCTTTTCAAGGCCTCTCTTCCTAATTGTTTCTAATTCATCACAATGATGTACTATATGCTTGTTGGGCTTTGAGGGACAGGTGAGAGGGGGAAAGAGGGTAGTGGAGGGGAAGAGGGGAGTCAAGCATGATAAAATGAGAAATAAGAGAGGTTTAGGAAAGGAGGACATGAGAAGGAGAGAAGGAAAAAGGGTGGTATTAGGGGAGGAGAGGGGAAAGATAAAAGAGAGAGAGAGAGAATGCAAGCTTGGAAGTGTTTACAGTGGCCCTGGGGCCAGGTGTTTGTGTGTGTGTGTGTGTGTGTGTGTGTGTGTGTGTGTGTGTGTGTGTGTGTGAGGGGGCCCCCAGAATGGAAAGAAAGCTTATTTAGAGCTGGAAACAAAGGCTACGGGGGTCTCTTGTTATGGTCCGTCTCAATGACGTCAATGTGCAGACTGCATCAGATTAAACAGCATTACGATAATCACCCAACCCAGCATACCCATGTGAGGAGGAGACAGAAAGAGAGCTCTGTTTGTTGACACAGATAGGCTAGCTAGACAACTCTCCTTCTCAACCACTGCATGCAAAGATCTACTGCAATGTACACTAAGGGAATCCAAAATTAGACATGTATTGAATGCAGTATCTTATGTATTTCTGTTGTTATTCTAGGAATGTACTGCATTCTTACAAAGCTAAAATGGTACGGGTTACATACCTTCATTAACGAGTGGGGTGGGGTGGGGTGGGGTGGGTTTGGCTCTTAAGATTTAGTGATAACTCAGGCCTTTATGCTCAAAATGTTGTTTTGGCTGGCCAATCTTTCCTAAACTGCTTCCAGTCAATCCACTGAACTGGTACAGAGTCTAGTCCCTGACAAGAAACACACTGATTCTTTAAGTAATCTTTACTGCCATTCTTACTCTACTTGGAGGGGATGGAGAGAACTGTTGGTAATGGGAATACCAATACACAGGGTCAACTGTAGAAAGGAGGTTCTAACAGTCGAAGGATGAGAGAGATAGAGAAAGAGAAAAAAAGACAAAGAGAAATAGAGAGATGACAAAGTGATTTCTGACCAGACAGAATGTAGGATCATTTACATTTACATTTATGGCATTAAGCAGACACCTTTATGCAAAGCGACTTACAACAAATACATTTGTTTAAGTAAGTGAATCATCTATCCATCAGTCATCATAAGTCATTCCACCAGCGGGGTGCCAGGACAGTGAAAAGCTGTGACCGAATAGTGCGGCTGCTGCATCCATGTAGAGGCGGCAGGGCCAGGCGGCCAGCCGAGGTGGAAGAGCGGAGTGATCGGGCAGGGGTTTGGGGGCTGACCATTGTTTGCAAGGAGGGAGGGGCTGTTCCTTTTGCCACCCGGGAGGCGAGCACCAGGGTTTTGAATCTGATGCGAGCTGCTACCGGGAGCCAGTGAAGGGTGCGGAGAAGGGGAGTGACATGGGAGAATTTGGGTAGATTGAACACCAGACAGGCCTGATGGTGGAGGCGGGGAGACCGGCCAAGAGTGTGTTACAGTAGTCAGGATCAAAATCAGGCTTTAATTTCAGCCTAACAGCTCTGCATATTGAAAAGGTGGGGAAGGCAAGGCAAGAGTGAAAAAGGAAGAAAGAGAGAAAAAGAGAGAGGGAGCTGCTCCAGATAACAGCCACTAAATATAGATGTGCGACCATCATTCAAGCTGGCTGGGAGAAAGGTTGTTGCCTAGGGGGTAACACCCACTTTCCAAGCCATTAGCTGGCATAGCACATGCTCCTTTTACTGGGTGAACAACAGTGAATACATTTCCAAATGTTAATTAGCACATCAAACGAAATACCATTGTTCAACTTTTTCTCTGTGTACAAAAGGAACGACAACTGAGCCAGTTTACCAAGCAAATGCACTGCAGTGTTTAGATACACATAATGCCCTTATCAAAACATCTGAAAAGACCACGCAGTCGTCCTTCAACTTGATAAGAACTCCTCAAGGTAAATATTCAAGTCTCAAGGTGCTGTCCAAGTCCATACTCGCAGTTAGAAGAGATGAGATGGCTTGATGACGTGGAAGTGAATGAGAGATAAGACCACCACTGAGCTTAATCTAGCTATTAGTATCCCTCATTAAGGTCCATGTTTCGTATGTGTTTGATGCATACCACCAAGAACAAGGTCCTTCAATACTTCAATCTGCTGTAAAAGTCCTTATCTCCCGAAGCCCAGACGTCATATCTCTTGTCCTCTATGCTGCATTTTTCATTGCACTGGTGTGGATTGTAAAGATACACTAAAAGACTGTGGTCTATGAGTATCTCTTCAGCCAAGGATGCCAGAGTTTACATCGCAACACATAAAGAGGATTAGACAGCATGACGGAAAGGCAAACATAGATATTACAAACAATGTGATAGTCAATGAGTTTAAAAAGATAGTACTGGGGAAACAGATATGCAAGCGACAAAAATAACTTTGAAAAGGTTGAAAGTGTGCACTGTATATATACACACTACTGTACAATCTGCATGTTTGTAGGGGAGGGGGAAGCCCAGGGGGGATGGGGATGGGTGAGACACACACACACACACACACACACACACACACACACACACACACACACACACACACACACACAGTCCTTTCATTCACAGTGAGGGCTGAGTAAGCAGCCTCAGATTTCAAGTAGTTCTGCTCTATCAGTCCCACTTTAACTAAGGAGAAGAGGTAACCTCAGTTCTTGGCCTGGGCTGTCATAGCTCCTGAGTCTGTATTGTACTGAGAGCAGACAATACCACCAGCATCCATCCACACCAGTGCAGCATAGCTCAGGGACACTAAAGAGAAAATAATTGTACTTTTGGAGGCTGTCCAAACTGCAGCGCTGGGAACGCTGGAGGGTTGGCATACTGTTTTCTTTGGGATGTGACTGGAGTCAGGACTGCCATGGGACAAAGTTGGCACTGGGTGCTGCCTGGACACAAAGGGGGTTTTATATCTCACATCCAACATGACTTAACCCGAAGCAAAACAGAGAAGGTAAAATTTGATGGAAGAGAGATCTCATTGTTTGGGGGAAATATTACATAAGATCATGCGGGTAAATTGCAGAGCACCATTTATCAAACATGTCTCAGTAGTATGATGGTTAGAATAATCACAGTGGAAATAGAATGGAGCAATGGAAGAAATTCATTCTCTTCTTCATGCCAAGACTGGCTCATTATTCTCTGTCCAGTGGCCCTGTCTTCACCATGAAAAAGACAAGAAAACAGCCCCACTAAAAAGCTCTCTAAATAAAACTGGAAAACTGGTCTTACAGACCTAAGACTGTGTTGCACATTATGCATAAATTGTATGAGTCTCTTGTGGGTTCAATCAGTGGAGTTTTAACCCACAGCCTGTAAAAGGTCACTCTACCATACAGTCACGTACGGCTGCTATGCATGCAGGTCTTTCTCTCAGTCACCATGGCAACAGCCTGAGAAAAGGCCGTTGGAGTCGGGTATTTACTTCTACTGGCTGTTAAGACTTTAAAGTGAGTGGACACACCTCGTTTAATGGTCAACACACAGAAATCCAGTGCAAACACAATCTATATGAATAATAGGACAGCTTAACTCACAAAGGGTTAAGATTACACACAAAACAGAGGACCTTGAGAATGCTGCAAAACAAATAGTTTCCAAGCAAGTGTAGCACTCCTATTTCTCTTCGACACTTTGTGAACACAGCAAGACCAGACTGTGGTCACCACTAACCTGGTTTTATAAACAGTGGGAAAAATAGACAATTCTAATAAGAAAATTATTTACATAGTGTTAGAGTAGGAAGCGATGTGTTCAATTGCCTTTCTGAGCTTAAATATGACACATATGAGGATCTGTCTGTTGCCACACCATATATATATACAATACGTCATCATTATCTGGCCTTCTGCTCCAGATGGCTCCAAGTGCCATGTTTAAGAGGAGTGGCCGGCTTTCCATTCCTTTCTTATCACCAGTCCACCCTCTTCACTCTGCAGTCACACACTGCTGGCGACAGGTACTGTATGGGCTCCTTCAACAAGATGGACTCCGATGGTGGTTTCCATGGAGCCCTGATACGTGGAAAGCCCATTTCCAGTAATGGCTGAAAATACAAATATATCTACAGGTTTTTTCTCTAATCATAACAGTGCCATAGAAAGATGATGAACTCTTCGTTGATTTGGTGGTTTAGGCTTAGATGTTTAGGAACTGCAGTGGCTTCAAGCACGGCTTTATTGATTGAATCTTCTACAGAAATGATGTTGATGGTAATACAGGATGACATGTGACCTCAGAGACCAATATTGTCTAAGGTTTATATGATGCAGGAAGGAGCTGGTACTGTATATGCAGTCATCTTTTGCTGGCACAGTCTTGAAGTGAGTAGGCTGCACTGGCCAAAAAAATTTACTTGGAGTGAGTAGGCGCCTGCATAGTATAAATCTAATTTAGAACCGTAATACAAACACATGCAACTGAAATGCAGTATTAGAACATGGTCCTCATTGAGAAATACATTCACCGGCCACTTTATTAGTACCGGGTTGGACCCCCTTTTGCCTTCAGAACTGCCTTAATTCTTTGTGGCATAGATTCAACAAGGTGCTGGAAACATTCCTCAGGAGATTTTGGTCCATATTGACATAATAGCATCACGCAGTTGCTGTAGATTTGGCTGCACATCCATGACGCGAATCTCCCATTCCACCACATCCCAAAGGTGCTCTATTGGATTGAGATCTGGTGACTGTGGAGGCCATTGGAGTACAGTGAACTCATGTTCAAGAAACCAGTTTGAGATGATGTGAGATTTGTGACATGGCACATTATCCTGCAGGAAGTAGCCATCAGAAGATGGGTACACTGTGGTCATAAAGGGATGGACATGGTCAGCAACAATACTCAGGTAGGCTGTGGCGTTTAAACAATGGTACTAAGGGGCCCAAAGTGAGCCGAGAAAATATCCCCCACACCATTACACCACCACCACCAGCCTGAACCGTTGATACAAGGCAGGATGGATCCATGCTTTCATGTTGTTTATGCCAAATTCTGACCCTACCATCTGAATGTTGCAGCAGAAATCAAGACTCAGAGACTCAAGAATCAGACCAGGCAACGTTTTTCCAATCTTCTATTGTCCAATTTTGGTGAGCCCGTGCGAATTGTAGCCTCAGTTTCCTGTTCTTAGCTGATAGGAGTGGCACCCGGTGTAGTCTTCTGCTACTGTAGCCAATCTGCTTCAAGGTTTGATGTGTTGTGCATTCAGAGATGGTCTTCTGCATACCTTGGTTGTAACAAGTGGTTATTTGAGTTACTGTTGCCTTTCTATCATCTCGAACCAGTCTGGCCATTCTCCTCTGACCTCTGGCATCAACAAGGCATTTTCGCCCAGAGAACTGCCGCTCACTGGATATTTTTTCTTTTTCAGACCATTCTCTGTAAACCCTAGAGATGGTTGTGCGTGAAAATCCCAGTAGTAAATCAGCAGTTTCTGAAATACTCAGACCAGCCCGTCTGGCACCAACAACTATGCCACGTTCAAAGTCACTTAAATCACCTTTCTTCCCCATTCTGATGCTCGGTTTGAACTTCAGCAGGTCGTCTTGACCATGTCTACATGCCTAAATGCATTGAGTTGCTGCCATGTGATTGGCTGATTAGATATTTGCGTTACAGAGCAGTTGAACAGGTGTACCTAATAAAGTGGCCGGTGAGTGTATATTTTGTGCTGATGTAATGAAAGGGGTCATGTTCTCCCATTGTGAGCAACACAACAATTCTGCTCTTTCATCTTCCCCTTCTAGATTTTCCCCCTAATTTGCCAGTCAGGTAGAGAGGACAAGGGGTGAAGTCAGCATTGGTGAGGGTGTCTCGCCAGACCAAGTATCTCCTGGTTTCATCTGCCAAACAAAGCTGAAGTTCAGTAAAGCCGGGCAGACAGCACGTTCTCACAACGAAATGTACATATTGGCTGTAAACACTGGTCATCTGCGGTGAACTTGACGCCTTGACTCGCAGTGTTGGTCAACGACATGAAGAGAAAGTCACGTTTGATTTGAATTCTGACATGTCAGAATTTTGGGGTTGAGGCTCTTTTCTACTTGTGCAGTGTGAGAAGTGCTACAGGGCGACATAATGTCCACCAATGGGTATCCAAGATGATGTAAACAATGGCAATACAAGTTGAGTTTGGGAATATATTTATAGAATACTTAAAATAATAGCTACATAATACATTTTAATTCTCAGTTTGGAGCCATGAAATTTAAGAAAAACTTGTGGAACTCTGGCAGGTGAAAATGATCATTACAAATTTCTATTCTTTTTAAAGAATAGACAGCATGAGTGACGTGCTTTTTTTTAAACGCAAGGACCTTTGTGATACTAATACACACCCTGTACAGTTTATACAAAGTTCTGCCTCAAACCAACTGTTGACTTTTGAGTCTTAAATCAGATAATAAAATTCATGGTCATGTTTTGGAAATTAATGGAAAGCATTGTATACTAATCTAAGATATTTAAAAACTGTTGTTAAAACACTATCAACCTTGAGGGTTTATAATGAATGAATGAATGGTACTTACATTCCAAGGGCTGCAAAGAAAAAACTAATTCAAATAGGAAAACAGCTCAGATATAATCTGTTCACAGCGCACACACAGTCTCTCTTTAGTTGCAGATGGCTGGAATACATTTCCATTGACACCTATGCAAATGGTAAGAAAATAATCTCTCCCTCTCTCCAGAATCAACACCATGTATGAAAATGAAAACAATTCAAGAGAAGGTGGGGCACACCAAAACATAAATTTAGTGTGTACTGCAAAAAGTACAATGTGAATGATAAGTTATGTGATGAGTTGCATTTGAAAGGAATTCAAGGGGTGGGGGGTTTAAAAACAAACAACAAACACACAGACAGTTCTATTGTGTAGTTTTGCCTCTAACTCCAAACAGGGGCCAAAATGATTCCAAACTTCCTCAATGAGTGCCTTGTTTGTGTCCTTGAATGATTTCAACACCTCAGTACTCCATGTTCCTATAATGAGCTGTCCAAGCACCGGGGGAACCACCACATTGTGTCCGTCTCAGCATTGTGGAGGGGAACTTTAGCTATAACACTATTCAAGCCTATTGGGGCGAACATTCAACACTAATGCCAGACCATTTTGTAAGGTATGCATTTTGGAAGATGCATTCCAAAAAACAGGAGTCATGTTGGGTAACTTGTAAGGTGCATGATGATAACATTACATTATTGAGTGTGGAGAATGAGGAGGATATCATATGAATTACAACTAATATCTCAGCGAGGCAAGTATATTCTGCTATAATATACAGTGCCCTCTATAAGTATTGGGAAGAGGAAGCATTTTGTCTTCTTTTAGCTCTATACTCGAACAGTTTTGATTTTATCAAACAATTGCTATGGGGTCAAAGTAGAGATTTTAAGCTATAATTCAATGTTGTTTTTTTCAGATTGGGTTCACCATTTAGAAAGCACAACATTGTTTAAACATACTATTTCAGGGCTCCAAATGTATTAGAAAAAATCATATAGGTCAAAATAAAGTACTCATGTTTTGTAATTGGTTACCCTAACCCTTTGCATGAAATAACTGGCTCAAATCTGCGACCCATTGGCCCCACCAGTCACTGGGTGCCTTCTCTACTGATGCTCTGCCAGGCCTGTACTGTAGCCATCTTCAGTTATTGTTTGTTTTGAGGTCTTTATGCCTAAAATCTTATCATCAAGAAAGTAAATGCATGTTCAATTTGTTTTAAATCTAAAGATTGACTTCAAGAACCTTCTGCTTTTTGGCCCTGAAAAACTCCCTAGTTGCTATGGCAGTATGTTTTGGGTCATTGTCTTACAGTATGATGAAGCACCACCCAATGAATTTGGAAGCATTTGCTTGTACTGCAGCAGACAAGATGTATGTCCACTTCAGAATACATTCTGCTACTGCCGTCAGCAGTTATATCATCAACAAGTGTACACGGATAGTAGTGCTTATTTGATTAATTATCAGTCTTGCTTCTTACAGCTTTGCATTTATTTGAAGGCAGTCCACAGATTTGAGGTTGGCTGAAAAGTTACCGGAGCTTGTAGTGCTTATTTGATTCATTTCCAAGGATTTGACAGTATAGATTATGATGTTTTTAATTATAACAACCTATTACTTTACCTGCACCATCACAAGATGAATTGGCGTCACCTTGAAACTCCTAACAATCTCTATGGCAAGAGGCATCATTCACCCAAGTTTCGGCAAAATTAGGCCAGTGATGTCAGAGATAAAGCGTGTGACATACGAACGGACAGAATTTTGTGACATACAAACAGACAGAGACTGACCCATAGTCCCCTAACTTATTCAATCTCTCGTAATAGAGGTTGGGTCAATGTTTAATCTTTCAATAAGGAGGAGCTAGGGCTCTATACCCACATCACCTGGATCACTTAAGTAATGCTATTACTTACTGTTCAATACATTGGCAGAGTCAACAATATTCTTGGCTTGTGCAATGAAAGCCCAGAGAACAATGCTGTGCCAATAACAACTCCTCTTTAAGTCAGTGACACATTGTTGCCATGACTATGGTACATGTATATGTATGTATAATGTATATTTGTAAGTCATTAGTTATAACATTGACATAAAAGATGTCATAATAGTCATAACAGCTGCTGTCAGCTTCTATTGTCCCAAGCATGGGAGCAGTGAAGTCAACTGAACTGTTACAGCGTCCCCTCACATATCCATTTAAAACCACTCATTGAGAAAGTAAGCACAGGACTTAGACCCTTCTGGCAACATTTTCCAGCATCATCAGTTTGCTCCCATGAGCTGGGTTATACACATGGATTCAGGTCTTTTAAACGTTTCTAATTATTAACCATTGGAACCCTTGATCTGTTTAGGACAAGCCTCATGTCATAAGGGGCTAATGACCAAAGCTGCCCATATGTGTCAACGCATGTGTCATTATTGTGGAACATCCTGTGCAAGGTGACAAGTTTCCATTCCCAAAGTACTGGGAACCGTGTGGCCTCTCCGGCCATGTGATTGCATATTTTAAACACAGTAGAACTCTTTAAACACCTTGCTCCCTCTTAAAAAACAAGGCTATGCTTTTAAGAAATTCCTTTTCAGTTTGAGTGCCCATTACGTTTGCATCGATCAAATTATGAGGCAACTTTAACAAAGCGTTAGCAGCAAATGTAAATGGATGTAGGCTAAAGGTTTAACCATAACTGCCATGAGTGTTGAACAATGTCGTTATGCAATTCTGTATCTCTAAACAGATTCAAAATGAATTGAAATACAATTCTTAGTATTGCGATTAAAATGTTACCGTCCGATTTTAATCAGGTGTCATTCGCGAAAAAAACTGGATGAGATTACACTCGTCTATAAAAATAGATACCGTATTTTTGTTTCGTTTACAAACATAGCCTATGATAAGAAATAACAGTTATTAATGCAAAATCGAAGATATAACGGTAATAACTAAATCATGACATAACTGGTCAGACAGGAATGCATGGCAATCATGATAAATCTACCGCTCTGTAACATGGGTTTGACGTGGAAACATACCTTCGACGCTACGGCAGTCCTGGCGAATATGTCATATCCACGGATTTAGAAAAGAGAAAGTCGGTCGAATGTCCACATCGTCTCCGAGAAAGTCCGTGGGGAAAGGTAGAATGGAAGGGGAAACTGTATTAGGAGTTGTCGATCTGTCAACGCAGGGAACGAGCAACGAGCAGATCGAATTTCCACTGGCTACTTGTTGCGCTGAGCATCCACGAGCGCAGTGGGTAGTGGCTTATTTTCAGCTCCCGCCTCCTACATTTTCTACTGTCCTACAACTGTAATCTCCTAGTCCAAGGATGTAGAAGAGAGTACTCATAACTCCTAGCCTATTCAGCCTTATCATTATTCCTAACAATAAGGAAATATCATATTAAGGTGACCATACTGATTGTGGACACAAATCTAGATTATTTGTAGGCTATAGCCCTAACAATAGTGGAATAAAACACAGAGAGATTACAGGACATTGAACGTGTTACAATACAGGAACAATGCCTCCCTTCATAATAAATTTGATGGAGGAAGGATAATTATGCCACTATCTGATTAGATGAGAAGCATCGCTCAAATGAAAGCGGTGCATTGTAGAGTTTAGTCCACGTGCCCCTTGCTGGCTATTGTCAGACGGAGGAAAAGCGAGAGGACCCTGCTGTCCTGAATTCCAATTACGCACGTGCCTCGCATCCCAAACGGGGGTTTTCGCGACCCTGGTTTCGCCATGAAACCAGTGTGCTGTGTACATGGTTGATTGGGCTATGGTGAGATTTCCAAATCTTGTAAAAACATTACATTTTCTATTCGTTAATAATCAGCTTTCTTCTAATTAGGCTAACGAGGACAACGCATACAAATCGGTGAGTATAAGGCTCCACTCGCTTCAGGCAAACACTAGTACAGTTACAGTTTGGCCATTCTCTTGAGATTGTGCGCGTCTGCTTCAGGGTAGGTCATTCATTCGGGTATCAGGGATACCTGGAGGTGTCTCCATAGCAACTGCTGTGAGCGAGCTGGATTGTTTGTATGGTACTTTTATTTTAAACCAGCCAGGCTTGGTCATCTGATTTCTCTAAAAGCTGAAAAGAAGCCCAGCATTGGAAAGTCCCTCTTACTGGAAAGACACAAACAAACACATTGTGACCCATATCCTGCACTCAATCGTAAACAAGCTACTGCATTTGCTTCACTGAGGCTTGCTAGCTGGAGACACCATTATTTCTATCAGCATTTCACTGCTTCCGCGTGTCATTTGTTGAAAAGCCTACTTTCCCAGACACCAAATATCTGCTGTTCTTTGTTGGTTGATGGGCTTGGTGCTCTGAAAGCTCTCAATTTAGATTTGAAAACATTCTGTAAGTAAGACAGAGCCCCTCTGTGGTCAATGTGCTATACTGCATCATAAAATACATATCTTCGTTTCCAATAGCAAATTATTTGTTGCTATTACATAAACATTAATAAACAAAGGCTCAGTCAGATTACTAGATTTGAATACCACACTATTAACATTTTGCTATTTCAAAACATACTAAGCCACCATGAATCTGATTGGTACCCAAAGTACAGTATTAGGCTACCTAATAGGAATGATCCAACACAGTTTTGTAATACACACCATTCAATTCGCTGTGAAATAGGACAGACATGGGACAGGAGTGATTGTCTCATAAAAAGATTTATTTTTTGCCTAAATGTACAAAGGCAAGTTACAGTATTGTATAAAAAAAGAAACGTGGCAATGTACACTTTACATAAGAGAGAAACCCTTGGGGGAAGGAGGGCACTAAAGCAGGGTTAGAGAGGGGGACTGTGGTGGGGGGTAGATAGGGTTACAAGGGGTGGGGGGGGAATGAATCCAAACAAAACATAGCGATAAAAAAAGCTGTAAACATCTTTCTTTCAAGTACCGATGACTGATACTGAGCCACTGTTCTTGGGCTGAGTGTGATTGTGTGTGTGTGTGTGTGTGTGGGGGGGGGGGGATGGGGGGATGGGGGGATGAAAAGAGAACAGGAAGAGGAAATCCCACACAAGAACATTCCCTCCTCCCCCAGGAACACAAGAAACTACCCAAGCACCGTCTGAGAAAAACACCTCAACAATGGCTGTGATGGGAATATGATTAACAACAACTAATTTCTCTGGCTCTGGGTGTCAATGTACAAAAAATATCCCCAAACAAAAATTTGGAAGAAAATAGAATTGAATCAAGCGCTTTTTCCTTATCATTTGAACAATTTGCCACCAGCACAGGGATCTGGTTTAACTATGAGACATAGAACAGCTAAAATGACATTATTACTATATATAGTCTTGTTTTTTGATTTTGCAGTTTCCCAGCTTACTCCTTACAGAATGCATTTAAAGCATTCTTAAAAATGTCTGACCCATCCCCCTTTGTATGGACGCATTTCCAAACATAACAAAAAAAATCTTTGAGAAATGGAATAAAAATCTGTACCAGCATCAAGTCATGGTGAGAGAACCAAACAGTGCACCTTTTAAAACATTCATACACCAGTAACATGAACTGACATCTTTACAGGAGAGAACCAAGTCAACATTGATGAACCTACAAGCCTTATAGTAGTGTTTAGCTGGGAATTAAAATGAACACGTTTGATTAAGAGAACTATTAGAGTAAAAGAGTGACTGACAATGAATGGACTCAAAAGGAGAAGTGCTGAGCACTGTTTAATTCAAGTGTTCAGACTTTTAGCATTCGACTGATCTGTTCATGAATAAACGCCACGTTAGTGCCTTTGAGGTCTGTTTTACACCTCTGGTGCACAAATGCCCAAATCCCTTCTGCTTTGCGAAATCACATTTATATATATAGACAAAAACACCAATCCAATTTACCTGTTCTTATTTGCCATGCAACACTTCTTGAGCACGCAGATCCATCAAGGGTAACACAAGCATCACAGCGAATCAGATTTAATGTTTTCGCGTGGGCATCGAAATCGATGGGGTCCATTAAGAGGAGAGTGGACGGGGTGGGAGAATCAGCCTATCACCTCTCTTTCACTTTACACAGAGAACTGCTCTCACAACCTGTCTCGCTCTGGGGTTTTACCTGTATGTCAGAACTGGCCCTGCATTCATGAGCAGTATCTCATGGAAATTAAAAACAAAAAGAAATTAGGGTAAAATGACATGTTGCAATGTGACTTTGTTGGTATGGTGGTGAGGCTTGGGAGTGTGTGCGGTGAAGGGAGCTAAGAGGGACAGACTTCTGAGGGAGGCGTGGAGTCGAGGGGAGAAAAATAAAAATCACAACACTTCAATTATAAAGCCGTTACACCAGCTGCAGTTTTTCATATTATATCAACAATGGTAGAAAAAAAGAGAAGGCTAAACAGACAAAGAGTAGGAAATTTCCAATAGCATCCAACAACCTTTTTTAAAATAATTCCTCTGTACAATATATACAGAAAACCACATAGTGAGTGCGTGTGGGAGAGGGGGAGAGAATAGACAGGAACAGTGTCCAAAGCAAACGTGCACAGCTTGCTCTGCTGGGGAGGACGTTGTGTGGGGTTGACACATTACAGTGCTATCTTACACCATGCAGGTGCAAATGAGAGAGAGGAATGGAGATGGGGCTGGCCCTGCAGGAGAATATGGGGTGATTCCATTTGCGATGCATTCATTCACCACAACAGTACAGGGCGCATGTCGACTCCCAGTAACACAACACTCTGTGACTAAAGGGTCCTAAAATAAATATGTGGGGGCGGGCTGCCCGTCTCTCCATTGCAGGACAGAGAGGTCCTCTGAGAGATATCGCAGAGCCACTGGAGAGCATCCATTGACAGCCTAGTCACCGAGCTAGGGAGGAGCCAGGTGAGGGCCTCTCCCTTGCCACTATGTGTTCATTGACAGGGGAGGAGCTTCTGATATCCCATCATGTAGTTTGGTTAGAGACCAAGCAGCACGGGCACCTGTGGCAGTGGATTGCAGTTGGTGACTGGACACAGTTCAGTGGGTCCAGACGGATTCCATGTCCAGAACCTGGCATCCAAACCCCACAGAGACATAACATATACCATATGTAAGAGCTGGGCTGCTAGTCACCCCCCTTCAGCCTCTGTAGTGCTAAGTGAGGACGGCTCCAAAACCAGAGGCAGCATCTGTTTAAGTCCAGTCACTGCCTCTGATCAGTGCATCCTTTCTCCACTGCCCAGGGATAAAGAGCTTGGCCTCTTGAGTGTTGCATCTGTACTCATCTCCTCCTCTCCTCACTTAGTCAAAGTACCTTGTCCTACGTCCTCTGCCTTTAAGCCGGGGTCCCTGCCGCGCAATGTACTGGGAGCTGCAGCGGATGCATTGGTGCTGCTTTGTAAACCGGACAACCCGTTCTGGAAGCAAACCATCCCACAGCTGAGAAGACACTGAGAAGAGGTCAGTGTAGTGTTCGTCGTAGCAACAGCCATGGGAGTTTTACCGTTGGGTCAGAGCGAGATGGGCCATGGTCGTCAGCCAAGACATGAACAAAAAAATAAGAAACAGTGAGACTCCTGGAAAATCACACATACAAAAAGCCTTGTACATAAAAAACAAACATGGATATCATTTTCTCTCTGAACTCAAGTAGGCGGATGATAACTTTTTCACAAAAAAAACAAAAAAACATGAACTCTAATGTTCCTCCCCCTGAAACTGAACAGAGAGAGAGGAGGGCTGTTTCTGTCAGTATGTGTGGAGATGAGCAGCATCAGCTTGCATAGAGAGCCCAGAGGTTAGATGGGATGGGGCGATAATGGAGACCCCAGAGTCAGCAGGTCCCCTCATATCCCTTCCTCAGGCCCAAACAACAACCATCTCCAAAAACACAACCAATACATGGGTCCATTGCAATTTCTCAAGAAGTCCCTCTGAACCTCCTCAAGTCAAGCTGCAACACTAAGGCCCAGGTCAGCAAACAAGTCAATTTCCATGTAGTTATTTCAGACGTCATCCAGTCGTCATTCTGTTTGACCTCCTCCCCTCAGCACTCCCAGTTCCAATGGCCACCCCTATGGGCCTCACGCCATCAGAACGCATCAGTCTTCTCAAGCTTTCGTTCCTCCTGTGAGTGTCTCAGCAGTGCAAAGAGGGATGGAGCAGCTGGCTGGCTGGCCGTGAGGTACCAGAGGAGGGAGGCTCAGAGAATCCCTCAGCCAGCCTGGGGGAGCCTTGCTGCGAGGTGGCCATCACAGAAGCTGAGGGAGGAACCAGCAACCGGAACATCCAGGCAGAAAAAAATCAACAAAAAAACCAACGCAAACACCATTGAACTGATGTCTAAAAACCCAGCTCTGCACGCATCCTCATGTGATCCAGTCACATAACTCCAGGCAAGGTTGAGGTCAGCCAATCAGGTCTCCCTGTGGGAACAAAAAAGGCAGGGTACATGGTTATGTAACGGCAATGCCAAGAATTTCACATCTACATTAAATAAAATCACTGGTTCCCTACAGAGAACAATACATACTCAGTAATGACTAAGCAATTAAGTTATGTCTGTTAATATTTTTTCCACCAGATGGCAGTATAGACTACAGTATGATTGAGAGATGTAAACAAACAACTGGAAATCACAAGTCAAGTCTCTATTAACTATACAAGTAACAGCAATGGAAGTAAGGGGACCAATTCTGTCTTACCATTCTCACCTCCGTGCTGGGGGGTACATGGAGGGGGCAGAGGCTTGCTGACTGGCAACGATGGCTGATGAGGAAAGACCTGTTGGAGAGCAACACGTTAGAAAACACCTCCACATACTCTTGATTCAGTATTTCCATACTTGGCATTTATGTGATTATAGGTTATCATTGTGAAATACTTCACAAATAAAACTCATTACAATCATTATCATATTCATAAAGTCAATGTTACTCTCCTACAGTAGCCTATGTTTGGAAAACATCGGACATTTTGAGAATCTAAATAATACACTGTGAATGTTATGTGGGCTTCCGTCACTCACCTGTGGCGTAGGACAGGTCGTACTGTCCTGAGAGCAGCGGGTAGCCCAGGTGGTGATGCGAAGGCATAATGCGCTGCGAGGGTGAGGAGCGTGGGCGGTCCATGTCCCGCTCACGCTCGGCAACAACACGCTCCCGTTCGTGGGGGGTCTTGTCACTGACCGTGGGGGACTTGCTCTTATACTGGCTGGCGTGCTGGTGGAGGATGTCCAGGGCCTTGGACTCAGAGGTTGATTTGCCACTGACTGTGGGACTGGCACGAGAGGCCTTCTCGCCCTCCTCTCCCGGGCCCATCTTATTGCCATAGGGGGAGAAGGAGTAGCCCGCTGACAGGTAGGAACCTAGAGGTGACAAGAGTAGTTTAAAACAAAATCAGACAACATTTGGCCTGGACTATCAGCACTGGTATAAGACCACTTGCCTAATTAATACCTCCAATACCTGTCATTGAATAAGTATGCCTATTAGTATTTATTCATTCTGTTTGAATTGTCAGGAGGCAGTAAATCCTCTCTAAGGCTTACTGTCAGGAATATAAAACTAGATTATGTAATCTCAATAAAAAATCTGTATGAGAAGTAATACACAAGCTCCTTGTAGTGTCTTTTACCAGGGTAGTTCTGCATCATGACGGAGGGCATCCCACGGTAGCCGGGATGGTTGGGGTCATAGCCCTGCCCGTAGGCATAAGCTCCGTGCATGTAGGGCATGTAGGACTGGTGCTGTGCCAGGGGGTTGGAGAACTGCATGTGGGCAGCGGCACGTGGGTCCTTCCCTACCCCCCGGTGCTCCTCCGGAGCAGACGACGTCCGGGGCTCGGCCCCCTCTTTGCCCTCCTCCTTTGGGGTGGTGTCTTTGGACCGAGCCCTCTCCTCCTTGCCCTTCCGGTCCCTCTCTCGGTCTCGCTCCCTGTCTCTATCTCTATCCCTCTCTCGATCTCTGTCCCGGTCCCTCTCCCTGTCTCGCTCGTCCTTCCATCGCTCCTCGTCCTGAGGTTTCTGGGCCTCGGGGTACTTGTTAGGGTAGACATAGGGCCACAGCCGTGAGTCAGGCTCCTGAAAAGAGGGATAGAAGCAAAAGGAATCTTAGAGGACCTCAAGAGTTTAATAAAATAAAAAAAGCTATATATTTTCGTATTTCCCGAAATTTGGAATGCACTTATATATGAAGGTAAGAGAGAAAGAGATGATTTCACATTTTGCATGGGTGGCTTATTTTATTATATTTAATCTCTGCACTCAAAACTAAATAATCAGCTTGAATACAGTATGTTGTAGCTAAATTGCATTTACCTGTCTGTACCACATGGCCTGTTCCATAACTGAGGGCCTCCCTGACTCCATGCCAGCCTTGGGCTCCTCCTTCCCATGGTGCCCTCCCTCGCTCAGCTTAATCTTCAGCCCTTCGGCCTGCTGGGCTGGCGCCTTGGCATCCTCCCCCTTGGGCATAATAACTGACTTGGCCTGTTCCGAGGAGGACGAGGGCTCCTTGGACTTGCCCTGGGGTGGTCCCCCTTTGCCCAGGTCGGTGAGACTAGGGGCCTTAGAGAGGGTCGGAGGTACCGAGGCCTTCTGCTTCCACTCCTCCCCTTTCCCAGAGCCCTCTCGCTCCTTCCCGGCTGCGTCAGCCTTCTTCTCTGCGGCGCGGTGCTGCTCCACCGCTGCCTGCCGTTGCCGCTCCTCGTACTGCTGCCGGTAGGCTGGGTTGGTGTTCATCAGGTGGTTGTGGTAGGCCTGGTCAGGGTGGTACGTGTATGGGGGGACGTAGGCATACTGGTTGTAGTAGAGGGGCTGCATGTACATGTTGGAGCGCGGCTGGATGACTGAGGCCTGTTGTTGCTGCTGCTGTTGCCCCGAGGTGCCCAGCTCCGGTTTGCGGTCCTCCTGCTGCTCCGGCTTGGCCTTCTCCTCAACCGGCTCCTGTTCCTCCTCTTTCTTTACCTTCACCTGGGCCCCCTCCTGAAATGCAGCCCCCGTGGCGGACACCCCTGGACTGGGGTTGGTATAGTTAGGGGAGTAGTAGGCATCGTAGCCAGGGTAGTAGGGGGATTCTTTGCTGGGCGTCTGGGTGGGGAAAAGGGCCTTCTTGGCCCCCTCTCGGATGGCCTGGTCCTCAGATTTGACCTTGACTCCATCTACCCTGCCCTCCCCGTCCTCGCCTGCATCCGAGATGTCCGAATAGGCCGGACTGTTGGTCTTCACCGAAGAGTTGTCAGCTCCGTTCTGCGTGACCACGTGGAGTGGGGTGAGGGGCTGGGGCATTCCACCGCTCTCTATCCGGCTGGCGACGCCTATGGAGGGGCTGGGGGCGTTGTCTGTGAAGCTATAGATCTTGTCTGCTTCTGCCTTGATGCTAGCCAGCCGGCTCTGGTGGGGGTCCGAGGAGCCGTTCAGTAGCCCGTCACTCTTGCTCCCTGGGTCGGAGGATTCTGAGTATGGGCTCTTCCCCTCCTCTGGCTTTCCCCCCTTTCCCAGACCCTTGGGACTGTCCCCTTCCTTTACCACCTCCTTCTTCTTCTTGTCTTTCTTTTTCTTGTCCTTGGAGCCACTCAGGACAGGGTTCACAGATGAAGGGTCGCCTAGCGCTGTGGGCTTGGGCTGGATGGCTTTCAACTGGGGGCTCTTGGGGATGGACTGAACCACTGAACCCATGGCGGGGGAAGACCCAGGGCTGGCTGAGGGGAAGCCGGCTGCCTGTAAGGAGTAGAGCTGCTGAGTTGGTATGGCTGGAGCGATAGGGCGTGCTGACTTCATGCCCTTCTGGGCCAGTTTGTCTGCCTTGGAGCCACTGCCACTCTTCTTGGCCTTGTCCTTCTTGTCATCCATGCCGTCATTACTGGCCTCGTCCGTTAGGCAGGGTCCTTCCTCACAGCCATCCATGGCTATGCCCCCTGCCTCCGCGTCTGCCTCGCTGGCCTTCTTCTTACTCTGCTTGGAGCCAAACTTCCCAGAGGAAGGGGACGGGGTCTGGGCGTCGAAGCCCCTGCCCTTGGGCGTAACAGAGCGGGCTGGGGACAGGCAGCCCTTCTGGGAGATGGAAGCTCCATTGCAGCTGCTCGGGTCAGGGTGGAGAGTTGAGTCTTCCCCGTACTCACTGTCCCCATCCAGGTCCAGCTTGATGTCGTCGTCATTATGGGCGCGGGCCTGGTGGTATTTGAGACCATTGATGTGCTTGTACTTCTTGTTGCAGTTGGGGTGTGGGCAGTCAATAAGGACTGGCGAGGGGCAGTTGCGGTCGAGCAGTGGTGGGGGCAAAGGCTCAGTCTTGATGGTGGGAATGGGTAGGATGGCATGGGGTGGCAGTGGGGGCACTGATCCCCCGCTGTTGGAGTTGGTGCGCATGCGCTTGCTGCCCTTGGTGTCCTCAGAACTGGAGTTGGGCTCCATGTCAGACGCGGGCTTGTTTTTGCGCTTGTTGGCCGACGAAGGGCTGGCCTTGACATCCTCTGTGTTGCTGTTGGGGGGTGTGCGGCGCTCTGACGAGTTCTGGCTGCCCCGCCGGCCCTTGCTGCTGTTGGAGGCGGCACGTGTTTTGCTGCTGCCGCTGCCCTTGTTGTCTGAGGAGTTGCTGTTCTCATTGACGGGTGTGTTGCTGTTGGGCCTCATCCTCTTTCCCCGGCCTCGGCCGTTCCTCATCTCTAAATCACTGGTGGGAGATTCGCAGAACCTGGGAGGGTAGAGCAGAAACAGAAAATTAGGGCTATATGCCATCATCAACCTCCACAATAAAACCTTTTAGCCAGCTGTCCTCCTGAAAAGGAGCCAATACAACAATGCTGGATGTCAAACAATAGGAGGCAAGAATGGTGAGCCACTCAATAGTGCCCTCTCAATCCTGCTATTCTCATTCCATAGAGGGCGGCTAACAGGGATGCTGAGAGACACTCAGATGGGAAATGGCCTCTCTGAGTAATTCCACAACACTCCAATTCAGAGGAAGGTTTTTCATAGTGGGCCTCTGGAGAGGGCCTGACGTGCAGTGGATCCTGATCCTCTCATTATCCCCCCATCTCGACAGGCCCAGTGTGTTCTGACAGATCACCAAGAGCCATGGACTCAGCTGGATTAGGTTGGGGTGACGTGGCCGCTGATCAGATATGAGATAAAATTCCCCTTTACACACCGGCAGACAGGGAGAGGGTGAGGAGAGAGGAGGTGCAGAGCTCAATGAAAAAACAAGGCTATGCATGGGTAAGGAAAGTGCAAGAGTTTCCTTACTGAGTAAAGAGGTGGGCGCATGAGTGAGAATATGATTAGATTTACTATAATGACAACTGGCTATTCTACTGTAAACCACAAGAATTGTGAACCATTGGAGACAATGTGACTTGGAAAGGGGAGGGATGTTTTGTTAAATGCTAATAATAAAATGGCTTGAAGTGGAAATTAACTTGCTAATTAATTACTTTGAAAACACAAAGTTTGTGTAAAACAGAAAGCTGTGTTAATGAAAGACCACTACCACCAGTGCACTGTGGATTGTTTTCCTTCTTCTTATGGTCATGCAATTACATATCAGCTCTTTAGGATCTTAGAAACTGTGTTACATTGTGCTACCACAACTGATATGCAAAACCTTTAAAAGACCCCCTCAAGAGGGGTGAAAACTGTTGTGTCACGTGGTATACCTGGCAATCAGAACTGTTCAGGTAAATTCACACGATTACAAATAGACCGTCAACTTACTGCCAAGTAACTAGAACGTAAATCTGCCATCGTAACTCACATCAGAACCATAACGCTATCACAATACTCAATCCAAAACCGACCTGGCCTGTATTCATTCTCTGAAATTCAAGCCAATCCAAACATAATTAGTTGTTGGAGTATAAGGACCAGGAGGATAAACATGGATGAAAAAACACTGATGTCGTTGCATAAAGGCGCAAAGCCTAAGGGTACTGTCCAATATTATCAACAAATAACTTTGTATTTACGCGTTTATTCCTTGTCATTATCGCTTCACATTATTTTGTGCTTGTTTGCACTTGTTATTAAGCGTTATTGGCACTTACACTCACTGAGCACTTTATTAGGAACATCTGTACACCTTCTCATGATGGAAGTGGTGTAATGGTGTGGGGAATGTTTTCTTGGCACACTTTGGGCCCATTAATACCAATCAATCATCGCTTGAATGCCACAGCCTATTTGAGTATTGTTGCTGACCATGTGCATCCCTTCATGGCCACAATTTACCTATCTTCTAATGGCTACTTCCAGCATGATAACATGACAATGAGTTCAGTGTTCTTCAGTGGCCTTCCCAGTCACTGAATCCAATTGAACACCTTTGGGATGTGGTAGAACGGGAGATTCACAGCTTGAAAGTGCTCCTGAATAATCTGCAGGAATTGCGTGATGCACTCATCATGGACCACTTTCATGGACCAGAATCTCAAAGGAATGTTTCCAACATCTTGTGGAATCAATGCCACGAAAAATTGAGGCTGTTTTGAGAGCAAAGGGAGGCCCTACCCAGTGTTAGTATAGTGTTCCTAATAAACTGTTTTGTGAGTGTGTGTGTGTGTGCCCTGTTCAGGTGAACTTGTGGGTTGAGGTAGAAAATGTTAAGATGTAAGGATTTTCCCTTTGGGTCTTAAAATTTGCTTATTTTTCTGACCAAAATGGTTGTTTATTGATATAGTAATACTTATAACATCTATTTTCATCTTACAATTGTCAAATTTGACAGGAGGGTCATTAGATTGGTATTGATTATATTCCTAATGTAGAGCACAGCTGCATTCATAAAAGTGTTATATAAGTTTGATGTATTATTATTGTATATGATAGATAGACCAATCTCTTCAACTCTGCCTCCTGGGACACTGACTGTTTGTGATGGTCTGCTCCTGCAGCCCTATGATAAAGAGTGTTGCAGCAACACTATCATCCCCTGCAGCTCCTGATAATACAGCGGTTACATGTTTGTGTCGAGTCAAATACCTTACACCCCTTTACTATTACTAATGTACTGCTCAGAAACTTTGTAGCACAGAAATAAGGAAAGATGGAGAATATTGATAGCACTATACAAGGCTGTGCCACACAGCATCCAAGTCTTTGTGCACCATGGGGCACTATGACCCAGCAACACTGGGATGACCTCAGTCAGGGCATGTGTTGTGTAAAAGTCTGTGGAAGGCCTGAGTCTGACTCTGGTACCCCTTCACAGGATCGATGGCAGAGGAGAAAAATCTATTTCACCTCAGTGTTGCAATTCAAAAGCCCTGTGTCAGCGGGGGAAGGCTTGGAGACATTACCCAAGGATATTTCATTAATAATGACTGCATCTGAGCACAGAGAGCAACAATGAGGAAATAGGCCTCAAGAGGCCCTGATTACCAATATCTGTCTGCTTTTAAGAGTCTGTTCATATGCTGTCTGAACGTGTGCGTGTGTGTGTACTGTATACCTTGGTGGGGCCCAGTCGTGCCTGGTGCAGTCCAGGAGGGTGCCAACATAGGTCTTGTTTCTCCAAGTCACGTTCACTACCAGCATTCCTGAGAAAGAGGAAAGAGGGCACCATGAGAAACCAAAGTCCTTGGAGGACCTGTCAGCTCATAACTTAATTAATGTCCCATCATCGCACAACACATCATAAATAGTAATTCACTATAATATATTGCATATCATAACATAACAAATACAACAGCAACTACACAAAAACATGAAGTCACTATCATACAACTTATTGACCTTAAATTAATTCTTCAAAAGCACAACATGGAATACAAACCAAGGCAACATTATGTTCAATCAGAAATGCAATGCAATCTCAGAGCGAAGAGAACGGTATGACTGGTCAGTACTCATTTGCATGTGCTGGCTTCCCTGTTGGAACTGGTGCTAACAAACCAAGCCACACTCAGCTTCCCCACCATTAGAACAGAGCAGTTCCTGATCACAGGCCCTGGGAGCAGCAGAGTACACAGACGCCCATTTGTATGCAGCTGAGAGGCGGAAGAAAAAAACAAACAGGGGATGGTGTCCTCCATCTGACATTGGTGCTGCAGACTGCAGAGGCTCCACAGTAAAAAAAGGTTGTGTTTTTGTGTCGCGGAAGGAAACAGCTGAGGCATATAAAAGAGTTTCCCTGATCGTGAGCGCCCAGTTCTGTCACCTTCAAATTTGTCTCTTGAATGGTTTGTGCATCGGCTGGCAAACGCTTTGATGCTTACACAGTGAGTGGGGAAGTGGGAGGAAGACAGGCACTGATTTTTCTCTGCGTCTGGCTTTTGAGATTGCCTTTTGCTGTGTGAACACTAGGGGGCAGCTGGTATCACTAGATCTTTTATATATCACACACCCCATTTCATTGAGTCATTGGGGCATTGCCTTTCATAATTGACCTGAACTCAGCCGCCTGTTATGCCTTTGCCATTTTCCTCATAAACATCCGTCACTATGATTATGTTTCTAAACACAGCTGACTCTAAATAATGTTGCACTCGTTTTAACAATAGAATTATGGTTCAGTTTGAAGCAGGGAGGGTGTTATGAACTCAAAACCTTGGTCCAAAGCTTACAACCGGTGAAATATATTTTAGCTGTCATTGTGTACAGTGTGCCTTGTTTCTGTCCAAATAGCAAACAAGAGTTTTAAACATAACAATATGAAAAGCTTTGGGAACAATTATCCCATCTGCAAATATTTTGCATGACATTAGCTGTTGTTGGAGAGGTAACCATTACCTCTGAAATTGAACCCAGGTCCATTGCTTGGGCAAGGTGTAAGACAAACTAACCTCTGCCAATTCCATGTAATTTGCTCCAGCGTGCAATGTTATTTCAAATGGCACGCAACTGCGAGGGTTTAACACCAGGGTCTTATAAAGGAAGTCATAGTCTGAGCCAAGGCATTCAAATCTGACTCTGTCCATTTCTGAGCCCATTAAAAACCTCTCATGTAGTCCCCGAAATCACATAAGTGCTTTAAGCAGGTGAGGGAAGTCCCTGAAATCACATATATATCATAAAACACAGGTGGGGGTTGAAGTGTGTGAATAAGTGAATGTGAAAATATGTGTGTATCTGCAGAAAAAACAACAGTGGTAAAAAGCCTCATACAGTATTGCTTTTCAGCAGGTTAGGTCCGGACAAGCCTGCAGCCCGTTTAAAAATCCTCCCTTGTTGGTGACCTCTGTGTGCCAGCTAAGTCTTTGGAGGTAACTGGAGTCAGCCTGCATTAAAGCTACATGTCTGACAGCGGCTTGAAGGCTAATTCAGTTTTTATAAGCTCAGAGAGCTCGCCCTGCCCCGACTGGCTCCCTCTCCATTTTCCCTTAGACTGCAGTTGTTGCTGGAAATACTGCAAAGGTTTTCAACCTCCGCAGATCTGCAATGCCTTTGTTCTTATCCAAGTCTTTAACTTACCGCAGATAGACACTCATTAGAGCACGGACCGATAAGACTCACTCATCTAAACATGTGTTAACAAAATGAGATCCATACTTCCACCGTTGAGCTTGCAGGCCATTGGGGCTTAGTCTTAGACAGATTATGAGTTTAATTGTCACTGAAAAGATTACAAAAGGCGGGGCGGGGGCAGGGCTGTGGCTGATGCATTTAGACAATGAAAAACCCAGCGATGACTAGTCTCCATCTGTTCACAAGTTGGCTAACATTAGCCTAGCTTTAGCAGCAGGTGACCCACACACACAAGCATGGGGGAGATCATCAGTATTAACCTTGCTCACTTCCACACTACACACAACCTCAGGCACTGAACCTCCCCAGAACAGAGCAAAAACAGAGGAGGGGGAGGGGGGGGGGTGATACATGAAGTCTACATGGGCAAACAATACAATGTGTCAGTCTCTTTCTCTCAGTGTGCAGCTGTGTTTTCTCCTCCCAGCGAGCCTGGGGTTTGTAGGTCTTGTATAAGTGAGTGAGTCCTGGTGGAGAATGGCTCATTGTGGAGAAAAACCCAGGCTGTTTTTCATACTTGCGGTGTGGGACTCTCCGGGGCTGTTTTGCATACCTCTGTGCAGGCAATGCTTGCCAAGAGCAGCAAACTGGTGCAGGCAGACAAGCCCAAACTCAGACAACAGCTCTGCTCTCCCAGCTCTTACTCAACCAGAGTAACAGAGCAGATGATCTGATAGGGTTGGGAAGAAGCAGGGGCAGTTTCCTCCTTCTCCATGGATGAGTTGTATCACCTCTTTTGGACATTATACAGTAAAGTGTGTTAAGGAGTCAAGTGGTCTCTGTGAACTTATTACAGTTGGTAAAATGACTGGATTTAGCAGGTGGAAAATTGGCCCACTACCCCCCCCTCCTCCTTCTTGGTATCTTCCCCTCCCCCTCTGCTAAACTCATCTAAATTACCCTGGCCCCTATGAGTCAGACTGAGAAACACAGTGGCTAGAGAAGGAGAGTAAAATAGAAAGAGAGAGAAAAAAATAACACAGAACAAGACATGGAGATAGAAGAAAAAAAAAAAGAAAAAAAAAAGAAAAGTGAGAGTGAGAACAAGAAATTGGTAGAGAGAAAATATCAGAGTAAGAAGCATAGAAAGCAAAAGAGAGGGAACCAGCTGCCTCTAAATTTGTTTCTCAGTACTGTAGAGAACCTTGTAATTTCATATCCCCTTCCCTCCCACTGCCCCTACAGAGCAACAAAGGCCACCTCCGCTACCACCTCCTCCAGTCATGCTCCCCCGCTCCCTCCCCATTAAAGGCCTCCCTAATGGCAACAAAGAGCTGACAAGCTCCCAGAGGGAGCCTGGGGGTCCGGGGCCCCTCTCCTGCTTGGGTCACCAGTTTCATCTCCCCCTGAAGGTCTTTCATTAATGGGCGGGCATGGCCTACGTAATCCCCCCCCAGCCCTCCCTCCCCTGTGGTGGGTCAAGTCTGTAGGTCCAGAGGCCCCTCTGCAGTGACCCTTGCTCCCAGGCACCATTCTCATTTAACTCGTCATATTATATTTTTCCCATTCACTGACTGAAGGTCAAATAGAATAGAGTGGACAAAAGCCACCTATGTATAATGGAGGGAGGCAAAAAGTTGCCTGCTAGTGTCAAGTCACCCACCAGTGCACAGTCCCAGCGAGAGAAAGAGAGTTTATGCTCTTAATGACCGTTTAAAAGGCATTGTGTGTTGACTGCTTTGCGTGGGATTATTCAACATTTTCAACAGTGCTGATAAGAGGAGACAGGATTATGAGTGCATGATAAAGGCCTTAATCTGTGTACGCTCGAGTGAGGAGGGGAGAGAACGGTGCTGATCGATTGCAGGGATAAAGGAACAAAATCCTTTTCCAGTTAAATGGTAACTGATAAACTCCACCATGACTCAGTCATTCTGTGGCAGTGGATAACCCCCTCCTACACACAAACACACACACACAGTTACAACTGTGTTACCTTGACTTCGGCACTTGTTATGGGAGGCCTTTGATGCTCAGCAAAAGCATTGTGAACATACTGTTCCAACAAGTCAAGCATGACCAGTTTGGCACTTGGTAGGTCTCATGAATAACCCCAATGTGGATACTCAGGGCCCCAATTGTCCTTTTAGTTTAGTCGCTGGGAAATAATTAATCAGATGCACCCCAGTATCAAGTCAAATATTCAAAAAACAGCTGCTGTTTCTTAGTAAAAAGAGCAGCGCAAAGAATAACACCAATGGTAGCAACGGGAAATGTTTTTAAATTGGTAGATAACTACTGTAGGCTGAGCCTACTTTGACTTGCTGAGATATTTTGCCTGGACATTGTCTTATTGTTATCCCCAGTATTCGTGAGCTGCTCGGTGCCACTGCATTGTAACATACCGTATATAGCACATCATTTTACATGTAAACCATAGACTAAATACCTCATTGCCGAAGTGTGAGGCACGTTTCCCCAGGACTGTAGAGAGGCAGGACTGTGGAGAGGCAGTCCAGGAGAGACCAACCAGAAGCCGTGGGTAGAATTTTACACACAGGGACAGGGTGGCCTTGGAGTGTGTGTCAAAGGATGCGCCAAGTCACAGATCCGTGGACATCCCTCCACTTTTATATCAGACCTAATTAGGTTAACTAAAAAAAATTTCTTCATTCCACGCACATTTTACGAGACCATGGCTGACTGCCCACGAAATGCCTCTAATGGAATATCGAAGGACATCTACGCTTTCCTCTAAAATCGAGAGGTTATGTTGTCTAAACTAATAGGCACTAAACCTTGTGGTGATCGGTTGTACATTTTATAGAGCCTATCCACAGATATAGATAGCATCATATCAGTTTTCAAAAAAGCTTGCCCCTCCATGGAAAAAATACAATGCCCCCCTGCTAAGTATGTTCTGGCGCCAGACCTGGTAATAACTCACATTGAGAAAGTAGGCTAAGCTTCTTAAGCACTCGTTCAGCCTAAGAACAATTGAAAAAGGTCAAATAGCTAACATTAGCTTTGTGTAACATGTAGCGTAGGCTTACATGCACAATTTTTGTTTGTTGAACTAGTTTGGTTAGTCTTCATGTTAGCAATACCAAGTCAACTTTTTACTTAGAAACCAAATAATTGATAGTGTAACTAGAAAAAAACTTGAAAAAAACTTTAGAAACTAATAAAAAATTACTAGGGATTTTCAACCAGAAGCAGGAACTACATTTTGATGGCAAACTTCGCCTCCCAATTATACAATTATTAAATGCCAAACGACAACATATGTGATGTTGATGAGGTCTTGATCCCGTGGCCACGGTGACTGCCTCCTCTGATTATCCGGGTCACATGACCAGGGTGAGGGTCTCCCCCTAGTAATCACCACACTAGTCATTTAGCATAGTTGAGTGCCTCACCGAATGGGAGAGAGCAAGAGAAGAGAGCGAACTAACACTTCCCTCCCCATCCTCTCATTCTTTTTACTTCCCCTGAGGTTGTGATGTTGCCATGTGCTGTTTGTGATTTTGGGGGTCAGAGAAACACGCCCTTGTTGCTCCCTGTGGTAGTCCTGGGCCCGCTCTCACATTGGCAGAAGCACTGTTTGCCTAGTACCCACACAAAAAAAGTGGGCCTTCTCAAATTTCTACACCTTTATTATAACACAGTTCTCTGTTATTGCGTGGCAGTGTTACACTCCTTCCCCTTTTCTTTTAGGTAGCATAAAAAATAATGAAGTTGTCAACAAGGAAAAAAAAGAGCAGGGTTAGCCACTGGCCAGTGTCAATTTCCATTTCAAAACTGTCAAGTGCTGCTGAGGCTGGACTGAACTGGGCTGGACATATGCTGGGCCTGGCTTCCCGCCACCCTCGCGGCCTGGTCCTAGCCCAAGAATGAGTGAGAAAGACCATGGATGGAGGGAGGCTAGCTGTGGGCAGAGGGAAGAATGATAGAAAAAGAAAGAGAGAGGAAGAGCAGTACAGAGGCCAAAACCACAGGGCTGAGAGTGAGAGCAAAAGGGAAAAGGGCGGATGGTGGCTGAGCAATGAGCAGGCTGAGCCTGGAGCTCGTCAGACAGGCGGGAGAACTGGATGAAAAACTGTCTCTGCAGAGTATACGGCAGAACCCCCTCAGGGCTCCTCTCTGTGTGTGTGTGTGTGTGTGTGTGTTCGTTGTTCGGACCGACTTGCCTATGTAGAGTAGATATTCACGTCAAGTGCCCATCATCATTACATTCTTGGTTAGACGCACATGCTTTTTCTGTCCCAAGTAACATCTCCATGGAGTTCCTGACAGCCTGCATTGGAAGAGTGACATGCTGGAATCTATAGCTCAGAGCTTCTCAGCTAGGAGCCCAGAGCCTCCTCTTAGCAGGCTTAGCAACCAATTGTTTCAAACAGTATGGCAGCGCTCCAAGAATACAGATTTCCCTCCTTTGCAGCTTTCTCCACTGCTCAACTCTCCCCTTCCTTTCGCAAATTTTTCCACCACTCTTTGTCCAAACACCAGAAATTCTCCCGCTAGCTGGCGTGTGTTCAATGTTAATTTAATCTCCAAAACATAACACATTAAATCTAAAAATGGTAGCGTGCAGACGCCTGTAGTCAAGGCAACCCCACAGCAGGAGGAGAGTGGGTCTTGGCCGTTGCTCCTCTACTCTCATCACTCTGCCTGAGGTCTGCCACCAGGGCACTGGCATGGGCACCGCATTGGGTTGGCACACTGCTGCTAGGTTAGGCTGGCATGGAGCGTCAGGGCCTGTCGTGCCGTGAGAGGGAGTGCTGCCGGGGAGGGCTTTTCTGGGCGGCACTTCAAGAGCACTAAACCTTTAGAAGATTTAGAGCTGACATTTGGGCACGTCAGCATGTGGGGGCCTGGTAGGGCTGACGTTACACCAGCTCGACCCCACAGGGTCACGGCCCAATCCCTGCAGCATTGAGGGGGATTTCAGTTGCAGTGCCGATGCCAAATGCCATTCCTCTCCTACCCTCCCTCTCCTTCTGTCTTTTCCTCTCTCACTTCCCAGCATGCAGAGGGAGTTGTGTGGCAGTGTAGTAAATATGTGTGTGTGTGTGTGTGTGTGTGTGTCTCTGGGCTGGAGTGGTCAGGGGCGCCTTCCCTCTCTCCTGCCTGCACTTCAATCTGACAGGGCCAGCATGGGGCTGCTCATTGATCCACACAGCTCTCTATAAATACGGCTTGCTAAAAAGGTCAGCATTTGGTAGTCAAATTCCACTGCAAAGGTTGGCCCCTTTTAGGTGAGAATCAACATGCCTGTAATTAAAGAAGCTGGGGATATGAGACCAGGCTTTGAGTGGTGTAATTGCATCAATGAAGGATAAAAAGGAAAAAAAAAAGTGTATATTATATTGACTAATAATCCGTCTTGCACGACAGAGGGCATACTGTGTTTGATTTGCCTCCATTAACATGATCTTAAGAGGCAACTTTTAGGTAGGTAAAAATCCTACCCGGTCGACAACAGAAATCTTTGGATCCTTAGCTTCAGGCGACATCTTAATCCAGGCGAAGGCATGTTGAGGCAGATGACGTCACCACGGGGATAACCTTACCTCCCTCTCACTCGTCTCACTACGCTGCGTTTCTCCGGTACTAAAGCAGTACTGTTGAGCCTCTGTGTATAAGCCTATTGCTCATCTCACCAGCCCTTCTCTAAAGTTGCTCCCGGCACTTACGCTCTGCATTTGTCAGGTCGAGGGGGGGGGGGGCTGCTGGGTTATGATGAGACCTCGGGGACCGCACGGAGCACTAACACCGCATGAGTAACACGGCAGTGCCACAAACGAGGCACTGAATCACCACAGACAGAAAAGAGGAGGAGAGACTGGGAAGGGATGGGATTGACGGGGTAGGAGGATAAGAACCAGCTAGTTGCTCTCAGCTCCCAGTCATGCATTTCTCCTTCTTCTTCTTCTTCAGGGCTAGCTGTGAGTTAGTGTATTGTGTGTTCATCCAGCCCACTGCAGTGGGGTGATGGAATGCGTGGGAGCACACGGGCACGCTGCAGCGAAAAGCCTCCTGACCCTGGCCGGCGTTAAATCACTGAAATATGAATGCGCATGGCGAGCTGACCAGGGCCATTAGCGGGAGAATAAACGACCAGCGCGAGCTTTCAACCCTCAGGTTTTATGTTTACGCATTTCCTAAAAGGACCGAAGCCAGGGTCAGAATTGAAATGGGGGCTGGGGCAAATCATCCCACGAAAGTATTTATTAAAAAAAAAAGCCCTTCAAAAATGTAATAGCACTATAAGAAATAAGAAAACTAATAAACAGGTAGACTATTCCAACTGAGAAACAACTATTTGTAACACCTATTGCCTACTGCACGCCTGTAATAACATCAAGGTAATAAAGCCCCCTCCTCTTTTCTTCTCAGTTTGGTAGTTGAGTAAAGTTACTAGTTGGGGATGTAACGGTTTCCTCTTTAAAAGCTAACACAAACATTGTCAGAGTCAAAGCTTGCACTTCGAAGTTTGATCACTAACTGGTCGATGTCTACGACCAAAGAAGTCCACCATGCATTTCTGTAAATCACTGCATCACTTTTAGGAAACTAAATAACAAGAATGTGAATTTAGCCTACTTATTTGTTGTAGCCTAAGATTTTCATTTGTCATATTCTCTCAAGTAATAATTTAATGAATTGAGTGAATGCTTAACTTTTTTACCAATAGGTAAACGTTTACGGTGTTTTGGTATTTTTCCATCCATGAATTACAGTGCCCTGGAAATACTGCAAATGCCCCCAAAAATGAGTTCACAGAGGTAAAAATGCCCCAGAAAAAGAAAGTTAATTTCCTACCCTGGCCGAAGCTCCAGATTACTGATTTATTAATGTCTGTTAAATAGGACAGTGTCTGTGTGTGTGTGTGTGTGTGTGTCTGATAGCCCATCCATACTCAGGAGCAGTGCGGGTTGCCTTATTTCCCTTTCCCTAAAACAGCAGGACCGTAAGCGAGTTACTGTAAACAGTCCTGTGTATGTGCCTGCGCCCCCGTGCTGAATCATTAAAGGGAGTCTGCTGTGCTTAGTCCTTCAGTTTAAACACATTAGTGGCCTGCGGGAAGAGCATGTTGGCGCATGCACTGCTAGCTGTGCCTGTGCAGGGAAAGTGCTCCCCAACAACAGACCTGAAGCTTTTGTGAAATGAGAGGTTTTAAATAATGGGTTATAACTGCTGCCGCGTTGATAAAAAAGAAGGGCCAGCGGTGGCAATGTTTCTGCGAGTCGGTGATGGCTGCTCCATTCTCTGTTACAACAGAGTGAGAGAACCAAGCTACAGAAGGTCGATTCACACTGAGAACACAATATAGCAGACAAGACCCTTGGCCCTTAGAATGCTGATCAGCCAGCTCCATTGTATGCAGTGCTGTAACTCAGAGAATAAAACTGCCTAATGCACCTCTTTGAAGAACGCTTCTTTTGCATTAATGAATGAATTATTCATCCAGAAGAGAGGCTTACAATTCAAACCAGTTGTACTAATAGCTGAGGATGAAAGAAAAGCCAACATCTTGCTTTTCCACTATCTTTGACATTTCATCAGGAGGTCGCAGATAAATGGAGGCTGCATGACTTGAGTGGGTGGGCAAATAGAAACACACACCAGTGAACTAGTCCATCATGAAACAAATCACAGGCCAACATAATTCCCTTTATTACAAAGGAGAAAAAAAAGAAAATGCAAATCTAGACCAGTCCTTACCGTCCTCGGTTTCCTGCCACACGATGCCTTCTAGGTTGACGCTGGTACCGGGTTCGCATGGCCCCAAACACTCGGGTTCTGTGGCCAGGGCCACATCCGTCGTGTTGACCGCCACTGAGCGTGTGCGAACCATGATCTGCTCACAAGGTGAGGAGATGTCACTGTTGCCCACCGGAGCCAGGGGATGTAGGGGTGGAGGGGCGGGCGTGGAGACTGGAGACTCCATCTGAGAAGAGATGGGAGAGGAGTTGGATTAGACACAATCACAACAAACATCGATCACATCGAAAGAAAATGTGCTCAGATAGGGACCATTATGTGTGGTAATATGCAAAGTAGGGATTAGATTCTCTGATAAAGTGGGGGTCCGTAGCAGTCATTTCTCAGTTGTTGGCAGAGGCATTTTCCCCTGCTGTGTGAATGCTGCCCATTGAAGATGCAGTTCACAAGCCCCCTAGTGCCCCCCCCCCCCCCTCAGCATACTAGCTCAGCTGGAACCCTGACAGCACTGCCTTACCCCTATGACCTTAGCTCTCACAAACCCACTGAACCCCCCCGAGAGTCTTCAGTTACTTAACACTCCTTGCATCCCACCACCGGTCTACTGCTTCAGCTGTAGGAGTCGCCCATCTAAAGCGATTCTGGGGTTTTCTCCCTTAAAGTGAGAGTAGTCAGCCATGTTCGGTGAGCGTGGTAGCTCAGCAAGCTTATTTAACCTTGATGGTAGGGATCATTACCATCCTCTATGATTATTATTCATGGCTGAGGACGCTTAAGTGCACCGTATCATTAAAACATAAGCTACGGCTGTAATAAAGCACACTTTTTTCCCCTGCAGCCTCCAAAGCCATTTGATTTAGCAAATGTTATTGCTAGTACTCGCTCAGGGTTGCGTGGGGGAGCCAATTTGACAATCTAATTAGCTGTGTTTATTGACTAGCCACACATGAAAGTGCAGCGTTTAGTAAGAGATCTCTTTTTTACCACAAAATCAAACCAAGCTTCGTGGGAGAACAGCAAGAGAGCAGTACAGTGTTCCAAACAGCGACTTACCAAACCAAAACACCAGAGAGAAAAAAAACTGTACAGTAAATCAGTCCACACGATATTTGAGTTGTCAACAATGAGCTCATGGTTTATGCAATGCTAGAGGTTCCTATTTATTTAACTGCCATTACATGAAGTAAGGGAAATAAGTAAGCCTACAAGTTGGTTCTTAGAATCAGATCAACATGTCATACTAGGGTATTTAAACACAATTATGCATAGCACTTCAGAGAGAATTGTTTATGACACTGCAATTGCTTGGTGTTAGCTTACAAAGCAGGGGGGGCATAAGGTGGTGGTGTCTGGAGAGTGGAGACAATCCATTTCAGTCAACCTGCTTTCAATTAACAGCCTTTGGGGGGAAAGCCCATGTGTATTTTGAGGGATTCAGAGAAAGAATATATCATTATATACCGTGTTGAGAAACCAAGCGAAGGTCATGCTGTGACGGATTCCAGATGCACTTTAAGCTGTGAGCTAGCGGAGGAGCTGATAGAGCCATGTCACACCGTTGAAACACGGGGCTAATCAACCAGGAAGTGTTAAATCAAGGCCAAACCACAGATGACCTCTCACTACACACAGAGAGGTGGGCCATTTCCCCAGGGGGGAACAGTCTCTGAACAAACAGGTAAATCTGAACCCTGGCAATATCCTGCTGAGAACCACAAGGGCTGTCAATCAAACCCATAGGGTGTATGAACGCAAACAGAAATCTCATAGCAGTGTCTTAAGCGTTCCTTTGTCAAGAATGTAAACCCTCATTGTGTGACGGCAGTGCATACTTTCAGAGCACACCTGATATTTAGGCCTACGTGGTGGCCTATTTACAGCAGGTAAATGTAGGGTGTAATGAGTGCACTTATGAACTGCGCCCTACTTGGGTATAGGTTTACTTCTTTCAGCATCATACCTACATTATAAACAATCCTCCACAATGGTGCTACACACTGATAACTCTTAACAGTCAAACCTATTAATTTTGCTGTACATAGCACAGAATCACTTAAATAATGGAGCTTCATCTAAATACAATCCCTTATCTGAGTTACAAAAAAAAGAACAAACCGTGAACAGTATTTCACACTAAAGTGAGGATGTTTGAGACACTGCCACTGCAGAAGTGGTGATGTGTGTGTGTACTGGCGATAAAACCACTGTTAATTACTTCCACACCTAGGTGGTGGAAAACATGAGGTATTTACATAACCACCTCTCTGTTTGACTGACTCCCACAGCCCACTCAGTGAAAAGGGCCATTGTGAACAAGCATGTGAAAGGGAGGGAGTTGTAGTAGGAGGGGGGGGGGGGGGGTGTAGCTGAGGACAGCCACAAAAGGACTTTTAAGCCGTTTGTTGGTATTGTGGCTCTCCCTGTGTGTTTCAGAAGAAGCAACAAGCTCCCTAATGAATGGAGCTGGGAGAGAGTGGAGGCTGTAATTAGAGCGAGAGCAGCTGGTGCCTTCGGCAGCCCGGGGAGCTCTGGGATTGCCTCTTAAAGGTCCTTATCGTCAAGGATATCATTGAGCCCATGATGAATATCAGAGATGGTGCTCGAGATGACTGCAAGAGCATCATATGGAAAATGATAATGCTTTGATTGAGCACCCCCAAATAACCACTTCATCAGGGCCTAGGGGAGATAAAGATGAAAAATGCGTTGAGATAGTCATGTGTCTGGCTTCAGAATTGAGTTATTGATTGTTGCTACACTGCGACTGTAATCGCGGCAGTCACAATGTTGTTGCAGAGTTGGCAGGCTGACATACAGAAGAGCTTGTCTATGATTAGCATCCCAGTGAGCGCCACTGCATCAGTCAAAGCCAAATCCTCAAGTCTGGGGAAAAACTCCTGTGGTCGTGTGATCACTCACTCAGCAGTCCTCCAATGCTAAATTCAACATCTCTTTCTCTATCCCTACACTGCTCCACAACCAGCTCCCTGAATTTACAGTCTGGCTGCTAAATGTTCTGCCAACCACCCAGTTTAAGAGGGCTCTGTGGAGTCACGCACTCTCATTCCAGGGCCTTGCTAGGACCGAAGTGTCTGAGTGACTCATCACCCCACACCCTGCAGGGCTACAGGCAAGAGTTCATTCAGCCAAAGATAAACCTTTATCTTATTGTATGTTGGTATGAGGCAACAGCTCTCTCTCCCCTTCTTTATAGCCTACTACAGAGCCCTGCTATTTTCTTTGTGTCCCTCAGAAACTGATGGCCATGCTTAAAGCCCCTTGGGCCCACTCTGTGGCAGGATGTAAAACCTTAGTCATATCTGCCTGTTTACTCAGACTGGGCAGAAGTAACTCAGCCCACAGCCTCAGACAGGATTACTAGGGGATTACAGCCCATGGTGTTGCACCCAGCCACCTGTCCCCCCTTGTGCTGGTCTCCTAAACTGCCACTTATAAAGATACCACATTTTTCAATACCAGAGACTCAGATACAGTCAGGTATTTTTCGCTGTTGTAGGCAAGGCAATGCATTAATAAATGTGTGTGGCATGTTAAGTTCATCATAAATCACAAACATCATAGGCTTCTGAAAATAGACCAGAGAACAGCTTCGGCCCAAGAGGAATTCTCCCAACAGTCGAGCAAAAGCATGCTTACATACCCAAATGTCTGCCCATTCCAAACCAAAGATGCTTACGACTGGAGGGAGAGACCACCAAACAAAAACCAAAAGCGAAAGTGGAGACACCAGGAGAAGACCGCCAAACATAAACTCACCCTATGCTTACAGACCTATTGCCTTGAGAAGAGCAGTGAGGCCCGTCTCTAGCCAGAGGAAATGGATCCAAGAATGTAAATGAATACATAACCTCAGTGGAAGCTCCATCCGAATCCTACAACAAAAACATCCACTATTCCTGGCTGCATTTCTCCTTTTGTGGGCTGAAGTGCACTATTAGTGGTTCAGTGGTCGTTTTCCTTTGCAAAGTTTTCACTTTGCCAAGCCTGCACACACATACACCATGTGCTTTGACCACACCCTGCAACTTAAACTCTCTGAGGCTGAAAAAGAATTGGGTCTTTCCAACATCTGACAGTTTAATCCCAAATATAAACAATTTAAAGGCTTTCCTTTGCTGTTCAACATATGACTTAAGTATTGCAAATCAAAATCGTGGCAGCGTGCTATTTGAATTTGAATAAAATTTAATGAATTTGCTATGGAAATGTACTAGGTAAGAAGAATTCATGAGAGATTGATGAACCATGCCTGTTTCTCCACCTGTCATTGGCTAGCTTCTAAACCCCAGGCTCCAGGTCTCTTGAAGCTCATGGGCATCAGCTTAGGGGTCCCTCCACTCTACTGGTCTGGAAAGCATCAAACAGCCATATCCACTTTCAACCAGCCTGGTAGTGGGGAGAATCAATGCTCCTTTAGTCAGTCTTTCGGCAATGGAAAACAATCAGTCAAAAAACGAAGAGGGGGAAGGGGGTGGGAAGAGGTATGGAAAAGCTCTGAGGCCGAAAGACGACGGGTATAATAGGAATGGAATCTCCCCCCACGGAACATGAAATTAGGTTTTGGCAGGCATGTGTGTTACAGCCTCAATTCCATTGAGTTCACAGAACATTCCTCTGCACCCCCACGCCCTCCTTTCCGCACTGGAGTAAGTGTTTCGGGTTCAGGAACGTCCCCGAGGTCCCCGGGTCAGTGACGTCACCTTCCCCGCATCCCGCTCTGAATTGGAGGAGTTCTGAAGGGGATGACCCGTTCCTGCTGAGGAGGTTGGAGTCAGACAGGGGTTAGGGAGCATAGTTCAGGCCATGTCAAGAGTCTCCAGTAACCACAGGAGAGGCCCCCACACTATGGAAAATACATCTGCCATACAAGTCCCCCCCCCTCCCCCCCCATTACACACATCATAAGGACAGGAGAGAGAGTAGCTCTGCCTAGAGACAGAACTAGAGAGAGACAAGAATGGAGGCACAGGATACAGAATTGGACTACATCTATTCAAGACAAAGAGGCAAAGCAGCTTCTTTAAAAGACTGTAAATTGCACAACAGACCAGAGTAGCTCATTAGAGAAAAAGTCATTTGAGAAAGGCCTGACAAAAAAAGAGCCTGAATCAATGTCTAAAGCAGCATTAGAGGCCAAATAACGCAGAAAAATAATGTGATTAGTAATGAACAAGGAGAACAAAACGACACTCTTCAATCATGTCTCTGAGGCCATATTTGTCTTGGTCCACTGGCCTCCTAATTGTAACTGATTGGAGGCATTCTCCATGTCTTGACCGACCTGCATTTATCACCCAAAGCTGGCATCCTGCTTGCATTGTAGCAATCCCAACTGGACTTTTGCAGAGTCACACACACTCACCTTTCACCATACAGTGACCTTCCCAGTCTCTGACCCTGCCATTAGCTGATGCAGGTAGTAATATGCCTGTTGATAAATGTGTGGCAACCTGCCTAGGGAGCCTTACTATCTGAATGTTAACAATAACTTTAACATGACTATTCAAGGACCTCTTTTATTCCTCAGACAGTATTTGAAACACCTACACTCACACACAACTGAAAAGAGACACCGAGTTTAATCTCTCTAAATGAGCAATAATAGCATGGCATTGAGTGGAGCAAAGTGCATCTTCCATCAATCACTAGTGACCTTTCAACTTAACCCCATTGGTGTTGACATAGTTTAACTAATGTCACGCTATGTTTAGATGGACCTCTCTCTAAGCAGCCTTTCAGGTTAGGATCTCTAATCCCACCGATGTAAACAAGGAGGCAGTGAGGATTTTAAGTAAGGCAATTCAAAGAGGATGATTCTAAACATCCTCTTGTCATCTAGACATCCTGAAATAGCATGTCCCACTTTGATAAAGATCATGAAAGGCTTAAACAATCCCTTTTTTGAAACTGCCAAAAAGTGGACTTGGGCATGTCGCTATAAAATAAACAAAACAAAGGGCCAGGACTATGACTTCTCACCCTTAAATCCACTTCCAGACTCCGGGTCATAACAGCCGTTATCCTAATGGCATTTTTCTTCAGGTTTTATCTACTTAGTAGTTGCCCTTGGTAACACTGTGTGTGTCAATGTGCTTCAGCTGCATTGCTTGAAATACACATCTGAATCAAAACCTGGGAGGTGGAACAGCATGCAAAAACTAGAGACGGGTTGGCATGCTGAACGGCCTCCCTGTGCATGTCAAACATTATAAATGTGGGTTACAGTATTTTAAAAGAGCTTGCCTCAAGATCAAAGGCTACCACTATTCATTCACTGCAAACGTTTGTACTAGTGGTACCAGAGTTCGAATCAGGGGGCGGCCATTTCACACAGATGCTGTCCTTTGCAGGACACTGGGCAATTAATCACTGCGATAGCGATACTGTGTACATCTGGGCCCATTACCCAACATGCCTCCCATCCCGCACATTGCTCCACTGAGAATGCCTACACCAACACTCTGGGGAGAAGTGATGAGTCATGCACTCAGAGCTGGGACAGATAGTACAACTAGAGGGCCGCTCAACACCTGACACTCTCTATTTGACACGATTCACACAGCCACTCAACAGGATTGAAAATAACATTTAAAGACTTGGACACCCAATGACATTCAGATCCTTAAACATACTTTGACCACGAAACCTTACCAGAACTACTTTGCATTTCTTGAATGCTCAGACACACCACTCAAGACACTGTTACTGATTTCACATTGATCTTCAGAGAGTCCCTATCTTGGACAATGTGGTTCAATCCACTATTTATATCAAGACAAACTCAAAGACACTCCTGTGTTAATGTTGTGAGTGGTTACACAGTTTATGTAGAGCTCTAGCCGGCACCAGACCAGAACATTCTGAAGAAGGCCATACCGTGGGGGCCATAAAAACAAATCGGGCACTAACTTCCCTTGCCTATAATTAGAGAGAAGGATTGATTGAAAATCTGATTCATGGAAACCCAAAGCTGTCTGTAATTTGAGTTTCCCTGGGCCCTGGAAGCCGCTCTGGTGACCACACTGGAGGAGCTAAATTGGTAGGTGAGGAGCAGCCAAACCCGGAGGCCTGCCCGTTGGGGGGTGGCAGCCTGCGTGAGTGGTGGGGAGTCTTCTCTGCGCACTGGCAAACAGCATTCTGAGGTTTTCCCCCCTACCCCGTCTTCACAGAACAGGACTAACAGCACTGTCAAAACAAAATGACACAGAAGAACGCCTGCCAGTTTCCTGTGACCAAATGTGGTATTTTAAATGACAAGCTGCATTGTCTGGACTCAAAACCTCAGAGAGACAGAGAAGTGGAAAATGACTAAACGCTAGTATGTTCTGTTTCTTGTCTCCAAGCGACTCTGAGCCCACGAACAAGAACAAACATCAAACTGAAAAAAGGAGAGAGCGGGAAAGGAAAACAACAAAAGACAAGCACCACATTAATAGCGCCGCTAAGTAAACCAAGTATAGCTACACTGAGCCCTCCCTCTTGTAACCTAGATTCTTGGAGGAGGCAGTTTATTCATAATAGCCCCCGCGTCTCATTAGAGGACAGAAAACATCTTTAAAAGGAAGACTCTGCTTGCCAGCATATGGCCGCCAGCAAACAGCGTCTCCCCAAACATGCATCCCACAATTACATACAACAGGCCTATAGCGTTTTTTTTCTCTGCTTCCTCTTTGAGAAAAATGAAACCACACTGACATGTTTTCATGAGCACAATGTTCGCAGGCTTTATGTAGGCTAACTGATAATGAAACAGAGGTGCAGAAGAGGTAGAGTGAGGAGAGCCTGCTATGTTTAAAGGCGTGATTTAACTGAAACAAACAGTTGTAACATTTCCATTTCTCCCATTAAAGACTTGGATCTGCGTGTGTTTAGCAATGCAACCACTTAAAATCCCATATAAGGTTTGTATAAGCAAGGTGTTCTGTGAGTTAAAGAGTGAGGGCGCGAGAGAGCATGCTGTGGGTGAAAGCAGGCGGACCACTGAAAGTGACAGGGAAGGGGTGAGAGTTGTGGGCAGAAATTGTTGACAGTCTTACAGCCCAGCACACCGCAGAAAGCTTCATCATACAGTTCACATCCTGCTATACAACAGCATGAAGTGCAACCAGACTAATTCAATCACAAAGGCCAACCTCTCAAACAGTCAGACACTGCGTCAATATCCTCTTTAACAGACTCTTCAAATCATTATTGACACAATTCAAAGTAAATTACAGTTGGCTCAGCAACCACAATAAAACCGCCAAGATTCTGCATATGCCGTCTTCTTCTTTCTAGCCTACAGTATATGGAGAAAAGGCTCAAAAAGGACTAAGTTGGCATGGTCAATGACAAAGCTTTCTCCAAAAAGAACTGTCATACTCTTCAGTGACCCATTTTATGCTGGGTGAGGATGGAGAAGGTTTTGCAAAAAGCCCCCCTCCAAGGGGAGGCAGATTGAGGCGGTGCCTCCAGACTGCTCAAAAGGACCCAGCATCCCTCCCTCATCTCCAGGCCCTTAGCAACAGCCTCAGACATCTATTCACCTGTTGCTAAGAGGAAAGAGACTCTCTGCCAAGCCCTCTCACATCCTACCAACATCAACAAGGAAGTGAAACAAAAATAGAACTAGGTAACGAAAAAACTGAAATACAATCAAAAACTCTACAACCTTTCAAACCGTTTAATCAAGCAATCCTTTTGAAGGGGGAAACTAGGCCAGAGGATAATTAAAATGTTTTCAATAAAGAGGCTAATTTGATATTCACTATGATCCACTGGCAAATTAAACCTGCTTTGATTTAAGAGAGAAAAACCGGCAACTCTATAGGCCTTACCTGAAGAGGCCATTCACCGGGTCCTGATGAAATCACAGAAGGTGCTTAACAAAAGAGCTGCCTTTCTCTACTGCCAGTGCGAATAATGACAATACAATTGTGTGTGTGCATGTGAGTGAGTGACTGAGTGTGTGCGTGTGAGAGTGAGTGAGAGAGAGAGAGAGAGAGAGAGCCTATGAGAGGAAGTAAGGAGTGGTGGTAACCTCGACAACACCTGTATTTAGCAAGCAGCCAATAGCCTGGGCCCTACAATTCACTGGAGGCCTGGACTGAGTAGGAGGCACTTCACAAAACAAAAGGAGAAAAAAGGGAGCATTGTTCAATAATGAGCTATAGCCAATGGCTGAAAAAGTGACTAAATTATAGGTCACACCGCCAATTACTGGTTCAACAAAATAGTTGGAAGCATTGGCTTGTTAGTGAGACAATAGTAGATGTTATGCAATTAAAACATTATTGTTGCTGCAGCTACGGCTGGTCATAGTCATTACAACAACGATTTTTCTCTATTATAGAACAATGTATCAAGATACCTGCATCACTTTGTCTACTGTTTACTCGACTCTCTGGCGTCTCTTTGCGGTTGGGCTAGGCATATTAGCCATAGCCTAGCTACTCTCTGTGGGTTGAGGCATGAATGGAGAAACATTCTAGTAGCACACTTGTACACTCAACTAACACAGACATCAGACAACAATGGGCTCTGTTCAGAGTTGAAAGCCGAGGCACCGGAGCACAGAGCAGCCTGCCCGATTACGAAAGCACTCAAAGTGTTTCCCAAGCAGCTGAGGCAGGCAGAAAAAAACAAGGAAATGAAGCAAAGCCTTGATTTAACGCTCTCAGGCCCTGGGCAAAACGGCATTGCAAGATTCAGTTCACGAGACGCCGACGTTCTGCTTGTTTAAAAATAAACATGGAAAGGCTCTGTGTTGCAGGGCAGGGCGGTCACGAGCTACTCTGCAGAGCGTACAAAGGCAGGGTCTCTACTTACTGAGAGGCTGAGCTCTTTGGTTAGCCCTGGCGTTTAGGTTACATTTCCCTCCGTTTGCCCTAGTTTCAGCCTGATGGATCGCTGCCAGCTCCACCTCCGATTGCCTCTTGCTTTTTTAGCCCATGCGTGAAAACAGACAATTGGAGAAAGGGAGGAAGGGAGGGAGGAGAGTGTGAGAGAGCAAGAGGGGAGAGATGAGACACACTGAGAAGTGTTTGTGTTCCCTGAGAACACAGCCTGGACTGCTGGGTGTAATATGACCTTAACACCAGAGACAGCGGGGAGGAAAAGCTTTTCTACAGACAGCATAACAATCAAGATAGTGTTTCCAAAGAGAGAAAAAAAGCCTCCCGGCATATCAGTATTCAGGGCCAGGAGCCTGCATGAAACCAGAAGGTAGTAGAGCAATCTAAAAAAGACCATAGATTGCCTGATAACTGCACAAGTGTGTCACGGATAGCTTGGCGTCTATTCAGTCCACACGGAAGTGTACTCATTGCCTTTGTGTACACATTACTGAAAACATATTTGGAGAAAGGATTTCACACCCCTTTCTCCTTTCTCTTGCCTCTCCCTTCCTCTCAAGTAGAGCTAATTTAAAATGTGCTACCCGACAGAGTTAGTGCTTGGGGGAGCTGGCAGCTATGTGGTGTATTAGGAAAGAGGCACGGTTGACTGCAGCAGTACCTTCCTGTCTGAGAACAGGCTGGCTGGCTCTAGCCCAGCAGGTGTTTGCTCCTCTATTCAATAGTTGCAACACAAGCCTGCCTGATGACCTCCCCTGGCTGCCTCAGACACCCTGCCCCCTCACTCCACCCTCTTCCTTCTCTGCCAGTTGCTGGCTGGTTGGCTTGGGGCCTATGCTTGGTATTGTGTGCTGGTGGTAACCAAACTCTGAGGGTCCTGTCAACCCCCCGAAAGCATGGCCACTTGGAATCTTTCACTGCTCCAGACTTCAGCATTTGAAACTCAAGTTTTTCTCATCTTCACCTTTCACTCCCCCCGTACTCACTACTCACGACTGTTAAATATCCGATTTTTCCATTAGCAAAAAGAAGACTGCACTTACATAAAGAAGCTGAAGAATCTTGAGTTAAAAACATTTGTTAAAAAAGGGGTGTTAGCTGTTGCTCGGGAGTTAAGCCAAAGGAATGCCAGACACACAGAGCCTCAGTCAAGCCCCATACCAAAAACACGGTTCTTGAACAAATCCAGACGGTAGACGGAGCTGAAAAAAACAACATGGCCGCCACTGTGGTTAAGTAAACTGTTCCGGGACACCTAACTGAGAGGCCAATCTGCTGCTTTCACTAGACCGTTCTCCCTGCGACATGTTCCAACAAAGTTCCATCTGTGCTTGAGGAAAATACCGGAAATCCCCCCTCTGCCCACCCACCCCTCCCTCCCTTCTTTCCCGCCTCGTCTCCTCCCCACCTCCCCTCCTGACCTCCAGCCATTCCACCAGAGCGGTATTTATTACAATAATAATCCACATTCTTGTCAAGGTCACCCACCGGAGCTCAGTTAGAGGGAGGCAGGCCGGCCCCCGGCCGGAGCAGCACAGATCCAGATAAGAAGTCCAAAGCCTCTGCGGATCTCTCCCCCCCCCCCCCCCTTTTTCTCAACCCAATGCTTAGTCATGCACCTTATCTCTTGCAGCCTAGAGACAGACCGCTGAGCCTGGACAAACAACAGCTCACCACCTCCGCACCTCAGTCAGGGGAGAATACACAGTAAACAACGCCCCAGCAGCCGGCTGGGATTACTTACCCACACAACAACAACACAGAACAGGGCCAAGAGGGTTGAACACAGATATGACAACCAAACACATAACAGCCACTGAGGTAACATACAGCAGCCAAGGTCCAAACATTAGTATAAACATATGGGGTGGACGGAAATAAAAGAAAATAAGAAAACATAGCAACACATTTTCAGCAAGGCTTTGAGGTATAAAAAAAACACTAACCATCTTACTATTATACCAACTATTATAACTGCATCACACAAACTGGTCTAAAAAAGTTGTGTAATAGGCTCTTACCTTTGAGTGAAACAATTTCTATGTCTAATTATATGATTTTCGAATTCTGGAGGCCACAATTAGATAGTATACATTTTCATGAAGAGAGTAGGAGAAAAATAGGTTGAGAGGGACAAAGTGGGGGGAGAAAGGGGCCCAGAGGGGGAGAAGGGAGAGGAGAAATGAGGCTGTCTCACATTCCATGCTGTGGAGACGACAACCATCATGCTCAGCTACAGTCCCTGCCCGGCTCCAAGACCTTGCATCACCCTAGCGCTGCGCCGCACACACATACAGCTATTCATCTGTCCTCTGAAAGGGTAACATTTCCTCTCAGCTCTGCACAGCATAAAGCCCTCAAACAGACTTCTCTCTCCCTCTGTCTCTCTACCTTTCGGAGGGTCAGTGAAGGGTGCTTGGCTGGCTGATACGAGCTCCTCTCATGTACTGAGAGGAGCCACTATAACTGCAATAAAGAAGACAGGCGCCTCTACTCAGACAGGTCCTTTTTATTACATATTGAGTCCAATGCCATAAAAAGCTGCATTCGCAAGGTGAACACTAAGCGGCTGTGATCCAAACCCACCCAGCTCTTTTGTCACTGTTCACTCCCTGGGGTAGATGAGAAGGGTGGAGAGGGGGAAGGGTGAGGAGAAGAGAGGGGGCCCCTATGGGTTCCGGTGACAGGACGGAAGGGGTTTTAACTGCATGTTTAAATCAGCGAACGTGCTGCCGTGCTTGCCTGTGCCGCCTCCCAGGAGAGCCCCCACCACCGCCGACTATTTATAGACCCAAGTTACGTCTTCTCCTGCTCCTGTTCTGCAGCAAGCCCCTGGAGGGAGGGGCGCGCCCTCCCCAAAGAGAGGAGGCAGGCAGAGCCAGACCCTTCTCTAGGTTCCTCCTATCCCTTCCCCCACCCTTATGAAACTCTTATATCCTCCATCCACGCCCCTCGACATTCTTAAGCCACAAGAGATTTAAATTCCCACAGGGCAGCCTGGCAGCCATCTCTGAAATGAGGGAGCCAAGAGTGCAGAGTCAGGAAAGTAGTTAAGAGTATGTCTTAAAAAACACTTAAACCCTGTTAGAGAACATACAACAATGGACAGTACTGTGAAATCAATGGAACAGATAGTTTGCGAAGAAATGTAAAGAAAATATCATTTTAGCAACAGGGCAATTACATAATAAGGTCAACCTTGGCTTAAAAAATAAAGTTAGTTGTTTCACAACCAAACTACTTTCAGAATTTCCCAAAAGGTCTATATTTTAAGTACAAACTTAGTTTGACCATTCTATTTATGAGAATGCATGTATTTCACCACTGTACGGTAGGATGAAAGGCCACATTATATTTGAGAGGTTAGATAACAAGATGGAAAACACTTTGAGAATACTGAACCATAAACTGTAGTTCAGCAGTCATGTGAAGATAGGGTGTTGATAGAGAAAAGTAATGTCACATCCACATCCGTTTTCAGGGAAAGTTATTATTATTATTATTTTTTTTAATAAAATTTGCGCCTTATATTGTATCATCTTTCGACTTTCTATGCAAACCTAACTTTCACAAGGGTCACACATGGTCCAAAATTTGTTTCTCTGTTTTCATAGAGATATTGTTTTCCAGCGTTACGAATGTGACCATTATGGATGTGACGTATATGGATGATACATATCATGACTCACTAGCTAGAATGAAAGGAACATAACATATGCATGTTGTAATGTAAATCTGTCAATCTTAGTACCTTAGCTAGTTAGGGAGAAGCTTTTTGGGATCCTATGAGGATGAATTCCTATATTTTTTTATTAAAAAATATATTCTTAGCTTTGTCTGCAATAAGGACGTGATTATTAGTTGTAAGTTGTTACTAAGTTGTATGTCGTAATTTCAGCAAATCAGATGAGAACACCTGTGGACGGTGTATCCAATGTATATTTTAGACACTCTCACATCCATAACAGAATTTGTCACATCCATAAAGGTCAATGTTGCTCCTCAATGTAATTATGAAAACCCACATATTTATCTTAACTATTGTTTTAGCGTGCAGCTCTGTCAATCACAATGAAATTGAGGTCTTCAAATATATTTTCATACATGCATGCATGGTAATTTTTAAGGACATCTAATCATTTCTGGTTGGACACAATTGGGCCCAGAGTAGCCTTTGATAGCCTGCACAGTGAATATACCGGATAACTGTGATGAGTTGGTCATTTGGGGTACATTTGACTTCCAGGTAACAACAGAAGTGTAATGATGGATTTGATGGATTTGATGATGAAGAAATCTTTCAAATATACACACTCATTTTTCACAGCGTCACATCCATAATGGTCAATTTTCTGTTTATGTAAAATTTTGAACATTTTCATCACTAGTGTTTGTGTGTAGCCAAGCCTTCCTTTCAAAGTGGCTATCAATATTTTACCCTGTGTAATTTTGTGTCTACACTTCACCTATAGGGTTCTACAAATATACACATCAGCATTTTCTTCATGCTTGAAGTCAATTCTGAGAGACATTTTGTCTTTCATTTTCTGTGCAAATGTCATAGCCATAACCCTGGAACTGCCCAAAAGAGGCCAGCTGTATTATGTGTGGTTCTGATGATTCTTTAGAGTAAACAAAACCAGTGTATCGTAGTATTCCAAAACCTCCACTGAGGCATTACGGCACAAAATGGCTGCTGCTTCGCGCATACTTACTCATATAACATGAGGGGTGGGGAATGCTTAAGCTGTCGCTACAGTCTAATCATTTATCTACTGTGTCTCCATTTCCAGAGTGAGTGGAGCCCAGGGCTGTAAGGGGAGCTGTCCGTGCAGTGCCAGGGTCAGACTGGGGCTGGCACTGGGCCATGGGGGCCATCTCAGTGTGTCAGCTCAGTACCAGTAGCCAGAGCTACTAGCTCCCCTTTAATGACCTGCGTATACACAGAGATGGCCTTGCTATCAGCAGGGGGATGTCACTCAATGTTAACCATGGCAACAGCACACATCTCAGAGGAGAAGCAGGCGGGAACAGTGCCCGGCAGCCAAGGGCTGATCATAGAGAATGCTGTCCTGTCCAAGTACTTTCTCGAGTCCAAATACTTTCTCTGCTCTTCTTGTACCATGATATTTATCCCAGATCGCCAGACAACTTGTCTACTATAAAAGCCCACACAGCCAGTGATAATATTTTGTACACACCAAGGACATACTTCTCCCTAACCTTGTTAATCGCTGTTGAATAGCCACTATGAGAAAATAGGCTGGGGACAACAGCAGAGCAGACTAAACAGATAAAACGATAGTTAAAACGAGCAACGGCAAGAATAGGGCTACAATGGACAACTGCCGACATGAAAAGGACCTTGAGATTCCAGCATTGCCTGTGATGGTGGTGACAACCAGACTGCTCATACTCACTATGCAAATCCCTGCTGTCTATCAGGCTTTAAAAGGACAGGGCTTTTTTTCTCTCCCCCTCACCCCACAGAGTGACAAGACGAGAGAGAGAGAGAGGAGGCCTATGGTAACTGTCTGATTAAAACACAGACGTGACAGAGATACAGTAAGCAGACAGCGGGAGGCAGCCCCCCCCTCCCTAAAACCCACAAAGCCCCTCCCGAGTGTCCTTCAGCACCACTAGGGCCACCGCAATGGGAAGAGGAAGGATGGGACAAACTCTTTCCTCTAGCCTGGCACTCCTGCCCCTCTCTCTGCCTGAGTGTAGCATCACACTTTGAAGACCTTGTTAGTTCAAGCACTTAATCTACTAATGCCCAGATAAAAATAAATAATGGGGGATCTGTGTCTGACTGTGCCTGTAGAACAGCAGATCTGCTTATTAGTCCTCTCATGTCAGTCTTAGAGGTGGACACATTTGCCAATATCTTCAGACAATAGGGGTCTTAACATTTTACAAAAGAGCATTGTTGAATGTATGAGTATTGAACATAACGGTCTGCGTGGAACTGACAATGGAATACATTGCGATTTCAGGTAACACTTCAGATTAAGTGGCCCCTATACTTAGTAGTAGTAATGCAGTAATGCTTCACTCTAGTGACAACATTGTTAATGCATGGTAAATCAAACCCAAACTGCTCAACTCCATGACTTACTGCAATTACAAAGCAACTGCTTATGCAGTATGTAACATGTTGTCGCTAGATGAATCACAGTGTGATTACACAGGTAGTGTCAATGTCAGAATGTGAAGTGTGACCCAATTTCTTGAAAGAAAGGAAGGAAGACCAATCGAAATTCAGATTAATGTTTGCCATGGAGGTTGAGGGGGGGAAAAACAACAATGTTCTTTGTACCATTTAGCATTAAACATCAAACTCCTCACATAGTTTGACAAGAAACAGTTGGGTCATCTTGCGTACAATTAACCACAGGAGCAGACAGGGCTTCCATAGTGCTCAGTGTAATCCTAGATGATCTCAAAACCTCTGCACTCAACAGTCTCGCTTTCCTTTTCCACTTCCTGTTTTTGATTAATGTTTGCTAATCGAATCCGGTCATGGCTTGTGTTCTGTGCATGGGCTTTAAAAGACGCAAGCTTGCCTGGTGCTGTTTCATCCCCTGTATGGAGCTTCCTGGATAACCAGTACAGACTCTCTCACACACACACACACAGTTTCTCAGTGAGAAATGGCTACCGCCTCTGGAGCAGATGACCTCTGGTTATTAGTCATGCTGGGGCGCAGGCGCGTCTGTCTGCGTGGGCTTAAACACTGCTCTTCTGCAATGCCTTCTCAGAGCTTCCAACACCAGCCAATTTCCTCCTCTAATACTAGTCCTTATGAGGAACAGCGACAGTCTGTTTATACTGCAGTTAAGCCATTTCACTTTGAGCCAGAGGATCAATTTGTAGGGCACAGAGACAAAAGGAAATGAGAACCTGCTCTCTCTCTCTTTTCACCCCCCTTTCTCTTTCTCGCTCAGTGAAAGAGAATGGCCAGTGAGCACAGAATGGAGTGAGAGAGAGGGCGGTCACTGATCCTGCTCTGGCTTTGTCCAGGCAGTCCTTTAAAGTTGCTTCTTTGATGAAACTTTCCTAAGCCCAAGCCCGAGTTCAGCGTTGGTCACGGAATGCCTCAGCTGGGTTTTAAAAAGCCCCACTGTGCAGTTCCCGCCATTGCTCCTCTCCAACAAGAATAGAGTTCCATTTTAGGGGCAATGTTAGAGCCACCGTTGGCTTTGTCACTATATGCTGTGCTGTGACTGACCTCTATGGCTGCTCTGTTGTCTTTTTTCCCCTCACAGTGCTGGTTGGTACAATGAAGAGAGCTATGATGTCACACATGCTCAGGCAGTGCCAACAGAGTAATGAGAGAAAATTCTGGGCTCGCTGTGATTGGAAGGGTTTTGACTGAGTTCTTTTGGGCTTAAGCCTTTGACCGCTCAAGTGCAAGGAACAAAGACAGCAGAGGGACCAGCTCACTGGAATCTTAACTGTTCATCATTTGCAGAGCCTTTCAGTGTGTTTACTGACAGGACTAATTGGATGGGCAACTGCCTAGAGTCCTAATTCCCCCACCATACCCACTCCACACACAACGCAAATGAAAACACACACACACACACTCTAACCAGCAGTCGAACTCGGTGGCCATTAGCCACCACTGTGAGGGCAATTCGCAAAAGGGCGATAAATCTGTTGAAGGGTAAATAAACGGGATTCTAGCAACAGCTAAAACTCTGCACGGAAACAGTGCTGCTCTCCAACCAACCAGGCATTTCTCAAAGGCCTCTGGAAAGAAAGAAAAAAAGGAAGGTAGATGGAGAAGAAAAATAAGAGGCTCCTCTCACCCAGTCCATCCCTCTCCCACTTTCCCCTCCTTCCTTCTTAAGGGCAGGTAGTTGGGGGAATGTGAGTCATGGGGATGATTTAAGTGCAGCGCCACAGACAATGTCACCCAGGATGGCGTTCTGATGAAAGAGCAACTCGTGGCAGTTCTTCTCCCACTAATGACGAGCCGGGACAAATCAGACAGGCAGGGATACAGGCCTCTCCTTTTGATTAATCACCGGATTTATACCACGGAGCTTGAGAGGAGAGGCGGGGGGTGGAGAGGGGGGGGGGGCTCAGGAGGTGGGGGGCTCAGGAGTTCATCCCATCAGTAAAGCAAATTCCCTGTTCTCTCTTCCACTATAGGGGTTGCAGAAGAGGACCCTCCCCCCCCCCCCCCCCCCCCCCGTTTCTGTCATTCATTATGAATGCTTTTCAAGGTAGAAGGCCTAGTCCTGCAGAAGTGGACTCTGCAGCTAACTGAGGCTTCAGGTTTCTCAGGGGAGAAAGATGGTGAATCGGTAAATTTAACAGAAACTGTTAATCAAATCTGCCTGCATAGACAGATTTGTAAATAATCCAGGATATAAGTGTTTTCTTTTGACCTCCTTTGACCATGCAAAGCACTCAATCTTTGAAATCAATGTATTGATTTTCGTCTAAATGTGCACCTCAGTAAACTACACAATTGTACATGTGGTCTGCTTGGTGAAACCAATATTCATTCTGCATTGTGAAACATAAACTTGTCAATACCTTCCAATTGGCAAGCGGGAACAAAGAAACAAACATAAGACACACACCTACACACACTCTACCACTCAGGCCTCTGGCTTTCTAAACCAAGCTCAATCCATCAGAGTTTCAGCTGCCTGACCCAGCATCAGTGATGAAATGGAGGAATGTTCAAAATGAGCAGGAGGTAACCGTTATTTTTCCATAACCATCCAAAATACACTCAAAGATCTGGGAATTGCGCCTTCTGAGGCAGAACGAGAGTGGGCAGAAATGTAGTGATTTGTGAGATGACGACCCCCACCCTCCTCCCTCGCTCCCTTCTTCCCTCCCTTTTCTTTGGAGTGGGGCCATGACTATGCTTCCTAGAATGGCGCTATGGTCTGAACTCCAAGAAGGTAGGGGGGAGGGGTGGCCTTCCCCAGACACCCTCAACAGTCATGCTCTATGTTTGTCAAGTGGAACAATGCATGAGGGGATGGGAAGGGGCTGACAGAAAGAGAACATTGTTACCAGGCAGGGTTTTCTTCTTCTTCCTCCTCTCCGTTTCTCTCATTCTCTCTCTGTACCATACTACACTGAAACATTGGGAATTAGCCTGCCCTCCCGCTTATGGGCTCTGATGGTAACCATAGCTACAGATGCTCAATAGGCTCTTGATGTGAGGGGTTTGATTCCTTCTCTTAGGGGAGGCCGTTTCAACATCCTCTGACTGGAGTCAGACTATTTTCAAAATTACTCTGAGAGCTCAGACAAAATGGAGTCAATTATGAGGCCGCTTACTTTGGCTAATGAACAGGTCATGCTTGGAACACTCAGCTTTTTCCCCTCTCAATCCCTTCATCTCTTTTTTCTCTCTCTTTCTCCCCTCACTCTTTTTAATCACAGCGTGTTTTCACAATGCCCTGATAGAATGGCTTGACGGATGGCTGGAACATGTGATGTTTTACAGTTGGGTTTGTTTCCAGGACACTGGATTCCAGTATGCTCAGCTAGGGTGCCAGGGGGCCCTGACTATCCCTCATGATGTCCACAACCGCCCTATCCCCCCATTCCAGACAGGCACAATACCACATTGTGTAGCCTACTCCCTCCCTTGCTGCCACCAGTCTGGATCATTAGGAATGTTGGCCATCTCTTTCCCCTTGAGGATGACAGTGTTCTTTGTGATTTCCCCTCAGTGGCGTAATCTCCCCTTTAGAAAGTCCTTTTAGGGTGAATTAGCTAGGCCTGTATTCAAAGGGATGAGTGTCAGGGAGGTGGAGGGGGTGACACCAGTCACATGGGCCATGGCTGTCGGTGTGGATTAGCATGGGAAAGAGAGGAGCCTTTCATTTCAGACCCACCTCACAGTCTTTAAAACACAGGACTGTGTCCCTGTAAGTGTGGCGTTGTCTTTGGAACCGCTCTCCTTTATTGGTTTCACCTATCCTCTAAAGGACAATGGAAAAAGGAAGACATTTAAGGCTAGTTGGGCTCCAGGGTTTCTGCCCAGGATTTTTGAACAACGGGACACTGGATTGCATTATCAAAACTGACCCGCTTTGATTCATGTCAAAAAGCGCAAAAATACAGCTAAAACACGGAATTAACTTTTAACACTGATGTCATTGGCGATCAAAGATGGTTACTCTATCATTATAGGCATAAATATCTATTTAATTTGCTGAAATGTTTACGTAGTGGCGAAGTCTAGTCAACATTCTTTGGGGAGAACCCTGGGCTCAGTCACAGAAACTATCGGTGACAGAGCTTCCTTACAGCTACTAGGAGACACACTTTTGCTCCTTACTTCTCCATTCCTGTTTCCTTGCTCCTTGGGATTGCTCACCATTTAAGTCAATGAAGGTGAAACACAGACTGCAGTGAATTCCGCTGTTTAGCATTCCACACACTGAGCACAGTTGACCTCTCAGAGGGTCAAAGTGGTGGATAAGAATGTTCTGGAACATGCAAGGGATGACTGGGTCTGCCTCAGCTACAGAGAGAGCTGCGAGGGGCAAGGGGGGAGAGCTTCAAAGGCACCGCAACATATGTGGCGGCTTATGGGAGGGCGTACAAGCCATAAAAAATAGTCTGCTTTCGGGAGTGCGTTTGAACACACTTGTGCAACTCTCACACTATTAACCATGCCGGTATCAGGAATTGACATGTATCCTCGTCTATGAATAGGACATGGATTCACAAGTTATCTCTACATCATAACCTGGTTAAAAATGTTAATAAGAGATAAGAGCCCATGCACAATGAGCTGCAAATTTAGCAAAGTCGTAGTCAGAACATACAGTAGTAGCACAATAAGCACACACCCTATGACAGTATGAATCTATGGGCCCACTAAAATGGTGTGCAAAGACCGTTTTGGTAATTTGGTGTCACCGCAAAGTGCATCTGCCACGACAAACACAAACTTTACACCAGAAGAGCAGTAAATGGGAGTGTTCAGACGGTTGGCAAGGGGACTGGGACAATTATCTATTCCATGTTGAATAATTACCAATAGGCAAAAAAAGACACTTATTTGATCATACCACAGCAGTTGTCAGGGATAATCCCTCATACCACCAGTACATCCTCTACAAAATATATGGAAGTAGTGTATTTTCTGGCATTACGACTTTATGTACACTATATTCCCTAAAACATTGAAAATGATGCAATGAAATGCATAAAGGCAACTGAAGTAAGACTAAACCAAAGTGGCAGTTGACAATGGTTATGACTGAGGGTTGTGAGCAATAATGCAGATGATGTATGAGAAAAGTTGCAAGAGGTTAATTAAACCTACAGCGGTGGTAGACTCAGGTTGATTTTGGCACCACTCTCAGCTTGCTATGTGGTTAGATTATGATATCACAGACAGTTAAGTTAAATTCATACCGTAACTGTAACTATGGTAATTGTATTTGATAAAAATGGAAATAATTATCCGAGTCTCTATCAGTCTGAAGTGAGATAATGGTGAGAACAATTGATATCCTCATCTCGTATTCAATTATCTCCACCCACACATTGCCGGAGACCTGCCCTCCGCCTCTATGCTAACTCGAACTTTGCTGAACGAAATTACCAACTCAGTGGCCATGGCCACGAAAAAGTGTTGAGCAGATCAAATTGGGGCACTATGACAGTAACATTAAACCTATGACAGTAAGATTAAACCAGAGTGAAGGCCTATAAACAGATAAGCACACACACACACACACACACACACACACACACACACCCTGTGGCATTAACATCCAGGATACAGATCAACCCTGACCAATAACACATTCCACACCTGAGGAGGGTCCAGTGGGGCCCAGCACATGATGACTTTACAACAAGTCAACCTCCCTCAGAGGGAGAGGCCAGAGGGGGCGTTTAGACCAACACCTCATAAATCTCCAGTACCTCTACCCCCACCCCACCCCACCCGACCCCCATCAGGCTTAACCCTCACAGTGCTAACAAACAGGCTCAGTAAAATGGATGCTACGGAACAGGACAGGGAGGAGTAAACTTGGCTGGGTTCAATATATTTAGTCTAGTATTGACTAACCTAATCTGTGTGAGATGAGAACCATGGCTCACGCACTCATCTGCATCCTAGACTAATACTGAAAGATCAGATTTCAATACCCCACCCTCTCACACATGTTCACACCAACACACACAGACACACACTTCCATCTGGTGTCTGAAAGCTCCTTTACTATACCAGAGTGCTTAAAATGACAAGTAGCTGATATTTACCATACAGACACTCAACAATAATAGCAAACAAGAAAACAAGGGCGGACATATTTGTCAGAATATCTGAAAGGAAGATTAATAGGTTGGGGGGGGGGTAAATAAACACCAACAGCACTGTGTGAGAACAAGAGGAGTTTGAGCTCGCCATGCCACCCAGAGGAATACCCGATGAATCCAGCGAGAGTGGAGGAACCAGACTTGATTAGTTCACCAGTCTTCCTCTTGTCCCCTCCAGTGTGTACTATACACCAAGCCCTGGGCCTCTGGAATGCACTGTGCCTCCAGTAAAATGAGCCCAAATGAAACCCTCACAGCACACTGTTATTACACAACAGGCAGGCCTATGTTTACAGAGTCTTACTACATACTGGCTTTTTGTGGAAAATGCCTCATCACAACAACAATTTATCTTCGTCTTCAATCCATACTCTGTTAGTCATATCTGCTTCTCATTGCAAGGCACTAAGTACTGTCAATGCAGGATGTGTCATTTTAATGCTATAAGACTAGTGTGATTCCGGTGTACTCATTCGCTGTTAAATATGCATGGCAATCCCAAGCTGCCTCAGAGCACTCCGAAACAGAGAGTAAATAGCACATCTAGCAGCTACTAAAAAAGGAGAGTGGGGGGGCTGTGGGGGGAAAGAAAAGCTGTGTTGCTCTCTCCCTTTCTTGGGCTTGGATTGTTCTGTCTTGCACGCCTGGCTCTAAAGTTTCAGATGTGATGATGTCATGAGAGACTATGAGCGACGTGTAGCCCTTCTGAAACTCTAATCTGAAACGGCACACGCTTTAAACATTTATAGCTGGTGCATTTTTAACAGCTAATAGAAAATAGAAAAGACTCACTTGTTTTTTCTCTCTCTCTCCCTCTCCCTTTATCCCCATTTCCTGAGTCTGGACTGAAAGGGGGTCACGGTGAGCACACCTGGGGAAGGCCCCTCTCAGTGTGGAGTGAAATGCGATTAGGAATGGAACAACACGCCTGTCATCTCTCACAACATGACAAAAGAGGAATTTCTCTCTTTCCCTCTCCCATTACCATTGGACTTATTTATTTTGCATTATTTTCCCCCTCTCCCTTTGCCTCTCTCCCTTTACCTCTCAACGTCTTTCATTACATTCTTTTTTTCTCCCTCTTTCTCTCCCTCCCTCTCTCTCTAAGGTGTTGTGAAGCTGCAGGACTTCTCTGCTGACCGGTTCCTAATCTCATTAAAGGAGCCCTTCCCTGTGACACTGACCTCATCAGAGGTCAACTCTGACCACAAAGCCGCCCTGCACGCCTGTTAACCTGTCAGCGTACCTGTCTGACTGAGCGACCACTCTGCACCCCCCCACCCCCCCCCGCAGTATTCCCAAAGCCACAGCTTTCAAGCTCACTCTCTTTGGACAGCTAGACAGAGAAAGAACATTATTTCTGTATCCCAAATACTACTTTTAGATACAGTAGTGCCTATATTTGTAGATAACTATCGAGTGTTACAACAACGGTTGTATTAACATTCAACATTATGCAAGTTTAATATATCTCATATTGAAAGAAATAGAATCAGTAAAGGCAGGTGAAATATGTAGGCCTGCAGTAGTAGACAGATGGTCTACAGATGGCAGATAATCATCACAGCAGACATTGTGATTTGGGTAGAAAGGAAGAGTAGAGGTTCTATTGCTAGTCAGTGGAATATGCCAATGGAGCTATTTAAAGGCTATTGTTCTGCCTTCATGCTGCCGCTCCTCTGGTTGACAATTATTACTCCATTAGCGGTGCAATAACACTATACCACGACAAACCCACATTGGATAACAGAATCAGGTAGATAAATGGAGGAATAAAGCATTGCGGTTTTCTCCAGCCTTGACCTGGCTTAACACATCACTGAGTACACACAACAGCAATGTGGGAGGAAGGTGGGGGCAGAAAGGCAGTGGCAACCAGGCTGCCAAAGAAAGGGAGAGGCTGAGAACCGGCTTACAGATTTGTTCACACTTAACATAAGTCTATACATGTGTTTTTACTCAAATAATATTGTAACACGCCTTTGCTTATTACATTAGTCATTGCTTTTGGAACTGCATAGTAATGGAGTTTATGTTATTACACAAGTGGAATAGTGACTGTTCCATAATCCACTTGGCTAGTAATACACAAATCACTCATAACTCATGTAGCCTATCATGTTAACATGTTAAAACAGTGTTGTTACTACAGTACAGCCTTACTACACAGACGGGTCACAAAGACTCTTGAATATTAGTCATATTCACTATTTGCCTTTCATTTTGTGTGTTGAGTGACAATGAACAGCTTAGAGCAGTTTTGTTGACAGCGTAGGTTAACGTGTCAAGGGAACAGGAATAATAGCCTCGGTGAGTGAGTTATTGTGTTGTTGCTAAGCACAGAGGCAGGTCTTGAAAGCTGACATGCAGGTAACCATTGGTTTGATGTTTCAGCTTAACTGCCACTTCCTTGGCTCTCAAGACACCCTGTAATACCAGCTATTTCTCTAGACTTTAAACCTAACTAGAGCTCCAGAGAGGGCAATAAAATTGGATACACAGCACACAGCTGTCAAATATCTAACTATTTCCTACCTAAGTATTGTAGTCCGTGCAGCAGTCATCTGAACACGGTGAATACTGGAGAAACTTTCTTCGCCTCATGTCTTTTTACTCTCGGCTTATAAAAAAGACAGTGAAAAGCAGCAACTATGTAATTGCAGCTCCAGGATCAGGGGTCATACCAAGCTCAACATGACAACATCCTCTCTAGACTATGTCTGAGATCTCTAGATCGTTTCAGCTCAGTTGAATTCAATTCAATATTTTTAAGAGGAGAAGACATGTGACAACGGGACCTGTGTGAGAGTGATGTGTCCTTAGACAACCATCTTGAGTCGCCTGTGCACAAGTTTCACGCACACCCTTCCACAACAGACTCAACACCACAGGCGTTCCCCGACCGGGGGATGGAGAGAGAGAGCTTAAAATACCCCCAAGCACCCAGTGTTCACAGTTTGTGCGCCGAGGGAGTTTTAACTGCCTGACATTTCAGAGCTTTTACGCAGGGGCCTAGGCAAGATTACATTCAGGAACAAAAGGACACACAGAGGCCCACAAATCACTTGCTCAGCCCTCGTGTAAACAGAGAGAGAAAAGATCCCCACAACCTGGAACATCTCCTTCCTGTGTCAGGGCTAGAGCAGCGGGGAGGAAACAGAGGGCTGTCCCAAATGCTGGGCTGATCACGGGGGGGGAAGGGGATCAGCACAGCTTCACAGAAACCCTACATGAGGCTCCCTCCACCATCGTCAGTTCCAGGAAAGGGGGGATTTTGACCCCCTCTCGGGTAATTCTAGTCTAAAGTCCCCCACACCCCTTCCTTCTCTTCTCACTGTGACAGCTTTGTTCTGACAAAGCACATGCTCTCAGGGTTCAGCCAGCAATGGAACTGCCTCACTTGCACTGGGAGTGGAGTGGCTTGATTGCATTTGACTTAAGTTTTTCCATCTGTGTCTGTCTGTCTCTTTAGCTCTGTCGATGCTGTGTTCCCATCTACCCTCAGTAACTAAATACCTGTTCCTTTCCAGAGAATGTGGGATTGATGAAGAAAGAAACAGAGGGTCCTGTGTATCCCTCTCTCTCAGTCTACGTCTCTCCCTGCGCCTCTCTCTACAACTGAGATGGCTTTGAGCAAAGCATAGGCAGCTTCAAACACCTCATCCATTTATACTACAGAGCTCTCTCTCCTCCTCTCTCACTATCTCCCCTCCCCCTTTCCCTCAGTTGCCTGCCTTCCCCCTCTCCCCCCTCCTTCCTCTCCCCCTCAAGTGCCCTCTCTTCTAGGCAGCTGCAACAGCATGGCTGCCTCTCACAGGCACTCAGAGAATGAGTGAGCAAGAGAGAGAGAGAGACAGACACACACACACACACGCACGCACACACACACAGAAACTCACTCACACAGTAGATAAGAGCAGAACTGACCCCCTCTGCCCATTGCAGGCCCACTGTAGTAGCCCAGGCTCTCACTGGCAGCAGTCAGTCACAGATCCAGGCCTCCCTTCATGTCAGCTCTCCTCTGTCTGGCTGGGTTGTGCAGTCTTTTTTTCCTCTCCTCCCCCCACTATTTTCTTGCTACTCACGCATTGAGAAGCGAAATGAGGCGCGCTGGAAATTTGCTGGGCTGACAATGGAGGACAGCTGCTCTGACTGCACAAGGCTTTCATGAATTAGCAGTGCGAGCAAGTCTCACTCTCTCTCTCTCTCTCCCTCCCTCCTTCCCTTTCTCTCTCCCCCTCTCTGTCGTCCCCTCCCCCACGCCTCGTTGCACAGCCTTCCAGACACACACGCTGCTTACAGAGCTGAGAGACAGAGAGGGAAGGAGGGAGCCAGCTCTGAAAGGGCTTTGTTTCTCCCAGCTCTCTGTGATCGTTTCCACAGGCCTGGCCGCGCCGCTGTGTTGTGTGCCCTCAGAATTCCTCCCCCCTTTAACAGTCACTCACAGGTTTTCCACAGGGCTTTTAATGCTTCAACGTGTGTAAACATCACACATTTATTCATCTCAATTGCTTCAACAAAAGACATTAATGAGAGCTACTCATTTCACTGTTATAGTCGCTTTAAATTATCACAGACTAAGATTTGTTCATGTGCCTGATAGAAAACACAGATGGGAATAGTGAGACATGATGACATACATTTTCCTCTGTATGAAGGAATAGAAGTGAACCAATAACTCTTATCATCAGAGAACACTAGTATGATCAACTGAAACATGAAAATAGCTGTGAATACAGGGGGGTAAAAATTTGCCTTTGCATAGCCATACCAAACATAAAGAATGTTTCAGACCGAGCCTTGCGTGTGAAGTGCCTGTGGTTTTTCACTCCCAAAATCACACACTGCTAAACAGAGATCTAATCCTGTTTCAGCATAGCTAGGCAGGATTATGCCATACTGGAAGCTTACAGCCCCAGGAACGCTTGCTTGCTCGCTCTGTGATGGCGGAGATTACCTCTGGGAAGAATGTGTTCCTTCAAATAATTAAGTGTTATGAGAGAAATGACATCTTACAGCGCAGCTGTTTCCCAGAGAGCGGCCCATCAGGGATTGTGTGCTAGGAGCTCAAATAAGGACGCTTGGCTGTGGGGATTTGGCAAAAATGTAGCAGCCTATATTGCTTTTCTCTGTCTCAATCAGTGCTATGCGTCCGTCCCTCGAAGGTGGGTAATCCACACAAAGCCCTGTGCTAGATGAAGTGTGTGTGTGTGTGTGTGGTCATGTGGGATTCCAGACATTTTTGCATCTGCCTGAAAACACCACTGAAGACAAGCTTGGGAAGGAGCAAACCTACTCTTAACAGTAATTTAAAACCAAGCAGTGAAGAGAGAGGAGGAAATGTGAGGACAGTATTTTACAAGGTCACTGGCTTTGAGCATAAAAGTGGGCATAGGCCTAATTAATCTTACTGTCAGCTTTTTCGAAGCCAAAGATCAAGCTCTTCGAAAACAATCTGTTGTAATGCCTGGGCTCTCTCTTGTCAAAGCATTTGACTTATAAACACAGGGCTCTGCACACCTCAACAGTTCATTTGATGTTGTGATTACAAAATGGGGGAAAGTGCAAACTACAGCCACTGGCTAGAGCCAGCACACTGGAGGTCAAGGAGACAGCCGTTATGGCCAGCATGGATCTTAATATTATATGTGTCCATGAGGCACACCCACAGCTCGACAGTTTTCCTGTATCGCCGTTCAACAGGACTATAAACTTAGCAGCTCTTGCCACTGTGACCTATAAGCCTGCATACTAGTCTGACCCCTGGACTTCTTTGTCTGACAAAGTATGTGCCTCTGTCCATCCGTCCGTCCATCCATCCATCCATCCGTGAGTGAGTGTGATCTAAAATGTCTCTAATGAGCCTGTCTGTATAAGCCTTATTCATGCTTCATACTTGGCATTGTGCTAAGTATATAATAGTCTTCAGTATTTTGCAGAATACTATACAGTTAATGGCCAACTGGTTTATACACCAAGAAAGAATTATTTGCAAACGTGAAAACAAACCGTTTTGATTCTTTGTATTCTAAGTTCCATCTGTGAGTAGGCAGAAGGCAATGTGGGGGATATAGAACAGATCTGGGCATTAGAGCCAAACAAACAGATGTCTACAAGAGGGCCTTCAAAAATGAGAGAATGTGGGGGACTCTGAAGACAGAACAAGTGCTTGCGACCACAGCAAATTCCAAAAGTACTCGGCAATGAGAAGAGTGAACAGAGATTGAATGGATTGTGGCCATACTGCACTATTCTCTCATTTGCTGCATACCAAATGGATCAGGAAAGCCTTCATTGAGAGCTTGGCCAAATGTTACCTTTAAAGTCCCCCTTCATAGTCAGGTAAACTTGCTGCAGGATTCAGAGTAACTGTAGCAATTTACAAATCAATTCAACATCAGTAAGTAACATAAAATGCACCCTTCAGGCAAGCAAGAAAAATCGCTATCAACTATCATCACCTAAATCTGGAAACATCAGACAACTGCTGCATTTGTAAAAAAAAAAAAAAAAAAAAAAATTTGGAATGATCTCAATACTGTCCGAGGTTGAAAGGAGGAGAAAAGAAAACAACAAAATCAAGACAGAGCAAGTCTCTAGTCTACTCAGTGTTGAGACAACAGTTGTTTTAGGGTCAAGGTTCCCTTGTCTCACAAACACACAGGTTATTTTGATAGATAGGTAGTCTGAGCTAAGCATTATTGTGCCTCTTGCTCTCGTTCTCTACCCTCACTTTTCTGCCTCGTGCTGAGCTTTTGCCCTTCGAGCCATTTTATGTGCTGTAGAGTGGAGACAGAGGGGCAGACATGTGGAAAACAATTAGTGTGGAGTGTTTTTACTGGAGTCCCGCGGGGCTGGGGCGCTTCAAACGGCCCAGTGGCAGCAACAGCACTGCTAGAGCTAGGCCAAAAACACAGCCCCCACAACAGCCAACGCTTCATAAGCCTACTCTCCACCTAACAAAACACCTCTCTCTCACTCAGACAGCCTAGGCATTCAGCTATTTGAGCTATCCACCAGAATAAACTCTGAGCTTGGAGAAGAATTCCATTCTGGCAAAAGTATGTGACAGCTGTAATGCTGCAAAATTACTAGATAATGCACTGCACTCATGAAAGCTTACCCGCAGTACACTCCTCTTGGCTAATTGTCCAAAAAGACTCAGAAAAATACTGTCAAAACCTTGTGGACTGCATTAACTTTTTGACCTGGCCAAAACGACTGCCAGGAAGCTACCTGAAAATGATAACTGCAACAACACCAGCAATGCCATAAAAGCCAAATGAGGGCCTCATTAATTGTACTGCTCACACCCAAACTATAGTAAGCATAAAAGATAAGGCAATTAAGGGTTTAGCAAAAATAATGGAATGAGGAGGGACTTTGAAAACAGACCAGACATCACAACTTCACTGCAGACTGCACAGCTGAATGAGGGGAGAATTTAAATAGTCTCTCTTGGCAGCATCTGTAGGTCCTGCACGGCCAAACTCATTTTCAAACAGACAAAAAAAAAACATGCAAATAACATGTCCTCTGGATAGGAGATAGCCTAGAGTGTGTTTCAGTCTCTTTCTTCAAAGAAAGGGGTCTTGGCTGTTTGGGTTAGGTCTTTCAAGTAACAAAACTAGCTTCTGGGGCATATTCAGGTGAATATTTGTTTCCACCGTGAAAATGATATGCTTATCCAATCTTGACAAAAATGACTGATGCGTGTGATGAAATGCTGAAAGAATTGCAGCTATGGATGTGATTCATGTTTAATGCAGAACAGCTGACTGATTGGGGTGGTTCTTTCTGAGTGGACCATGCCATGGCTGTAAACGGCTACGTAGAGGAAGAAGTTTGCCAAAACTGAAAACTTGGCAAAGGCCTTACACTTTCCGTCTGTGTTTTCAATTATCCGCCACCCTGTTTCAAAGGAAGTCACAAACACTCAACTTCAAGACATGCATCCACTTCAATAGCTCTCATTGAGAACTCAACTGTGTGCACAGAGAGGAGAGAGCCTGCACTGACCACAATGGGGAGGTTGTACATTCTCTGAGAAGGGCTGCGGTGTTGGTGGCATTATAAGCTTGTGATCCGTGGGTAGAAAAGACTGCTTTCTTCTTAAAATGGCACTACACATGACAAATGGAAATGTCTCCCGGGAAGACTGAGTGGAATGTTAGCCTACTTCTCCCATTTGACTTGAGACAGCCGGGCATTCAAGATTTCCTCTTGCCTACTACATTTCCAGCCACTCTAGTACACACTGTGAATGCAAGGATGTATTAAAGCCTTGTGTGAGAGTTGGAGCCAGGCTTCTGCTTGATGAAGAGGAATGGCTGTTCCACTACTGCGGAGGGAAGGCACTGCCCTTCCATTATACACAGCCGTATGGGGCAGCCATTTGAGAACTAAACGAGATTGGAACTTAAAAAGCTAGCTTTGTCTGACCTTTGCTGCCCAGTTTGCTGCAGTAATCAGAATGTGACTCAGGCATCTCGGAGCGGATGGCTGGAGAACGAATGGTGGGACTGACCTCTAAACACAACCCCCCTCTGTCTTTGGATTACACACACTGACAGGGAGGGAGGGGGAGGGGCGGGAAAGTCTGGACTGGAGGAGAAACACGAGTCAGAGGTTGTTCTCATGTGAGAGCGAGCACTACTTGATCACAAGGGAGATTACAGATCAAAAGGCACATTTCTGTGAGGGTGTGTGTGTGTGTGTGTTTATCCTATTTTTGTTTGTCTCTGCTTCCTCTATATGTGGAACATGCCTAATGCTGTAGTTGTTTGGCTGCCAGCTCTCTGTGGCTATGTCTGGTGCAGGCAACAGCAGGAGCCCAGCAGGACCCACCATGATGACATTCCAGAGGGGCTGTGTGAGGTGTTTCTGTGGAGAAGGAAACAAGGTCTGCACTGCTTCACCTTTCTCCTGCTGTGTAGATAGATTAGATAGATAGATAGATAGATGTCCCCCAAAACAACACACATGCGCACAAAGAGCCTGCCTGTTGTATCAGCAGAAACATCAACCCCATGCTACAAAGAGGAGAAAAAACAAGTCCTCCCTTGGGTAAATAAATGGATGGAGGGAGGGGGGGGGGGGGGGATGGGGGTTTCAGAGCCAGTCATTAGTTCACTTGAGGTGCCAGTCATTAGGTCACTGGCACCTCCAGACCTTTCTGTCCAGAGAGAGTGGACACAGAGAGGGGAGATAGTCCATGTGTTGTCTCCCTCTCTCCCTCTGCGCCACCCCTCCTCCACTCTGCACAGCCCTGACTAACCCTGAGCCGCCTGTTTAAGGAATGTTCTGTAATACAATAGCACCAGTCACAGGCCACCATGGGCACAGAGGGAGGGGGAGACAGAGAAAAAAGAAAAGGCATGAGAAGAGAAGAGAAGGGCTGCTACTCCCAGGTGCACAGGAGTACTCCCGTCATGCTATAAAGCCCTGGATTTAGGTCCTGTGTAGTCCCACTGGTGCTGGGCCTGTGAGAGCACTAGAGTCTGCCATTTCACAGGCACTACTCACACCCAGACACATTCCCTACAGAGTACTTCACACTCCACAGAGAGAGGCTAGAGAGAGAGGAAGAGCTCCAAAAATACCTATTCATTAAAGCACTGCTCCAGGAGTTAATTTAAGCAGTGAAAATATAGATTGTCCAATACAGATGGGAGGAGAAATCTACCAAACCCTCACTGCCCTATCAATCAAACTAAACCAGGGGGTAGAGGAGAGTAAAATCTTTGGAATAGCGCCTGAATGAATCATGTCTGAATCCACTGAGGAGAGGCATGGTTGAAAGCGTTAAACCCCATGTGCTGCATTATCAAAATGTCGCTACAGTAGCGTCAATTGAGCTCCACGCAGGGTGCAGAAACCAGCAGTGTGGTAAGTGGCTGGTGTTGGTTCAGAAATTAATGCTCATTTGTGAACACAGCATTTTCCAATCCAAGGTTGGGCAGAGCTTCCTCTACAACTAAGAAGCATTGCTAATTAATTGGCTGTGTAAGAGAAGTTAACTTGAGTTTTGGCAACTAAAATGAACCTCAACTACTGATTCTCAACTGTCAAATCAAAACGCCCCTGTATCAACTTTATGCAAGCAAAAGCAGACACATTTTGGTGTTTCAATACAAGTAACAATAGTAATACATTTTAATTGAATGTACTTTTCATTAACATCTAAGTCGCTGTTAAAAGTAGGCTACTAGACTCCATAGAAGACATTTGAAAAATGACAAGGCATTTCAGAAGAAAAATAAAGAAACTATGTAAGCCATGAGTTTTTTAGGACAACACATTATCTATGGAAGGGGGGGGGAGGCTATGGCCAAATCAACAAAACTACCAAATGTAGGCTGCATTGTTAACAAGCATTGATAAGCTAGCTTGGCCAATTCATAACGGTTTAACAGTTATACAATTAAAAAATGTTGGGATAATCTTTGTAAATATGGGAATTATTTTGCCATTTTATTTTTATTTTTGCCAACTTAAAAAGTAAGTTTTCAGCAGACTATGGGAGGCAATTGGGAGCAAGATGCTCAACTGGCTATGAAGCAGATTAGAAACCTGACTCAATAGACCTAAATGTAGACTTTTTTTAGGTAAAAAAAATTCAGGGCATTCAGGGTTTAACTCAGATTTCAAGTGCATGTCTAAACAGAAGGAATGACTGATTGACTTTTTTCTCTAGTGGGGTTGGGATATTTTGTCCTTTTGTCCCAGGATTTCCTGGTCTGCCTGTATGATCCTAAACTGAGTGAGTCTCAACTGCTTCCTCTCCTCCCTCCATCCTTCCTCACCCATCCCCCCACTCATGCAGAGAGAGCCCTAGTGTGATGCACTGACTGTTCAGATAGCCTAAGGCGGCAGTCCCCAAGCTCAGAAGATAAGCAGAGAACCCTCTCAATCAGGACCAGATGGCTCCTCCATTATAGTTGAAGTACTAAACAGCCTTGATTTAAACTTTCCTTTACATTTTGGTTCTACATTAAGTTGTAACTGTCATTCGTAATAAGATTGTATAAGCCTAAACATTAAGTGATGGAGTTGAATAAGCACCGTTCCTCCATTTGCCACTGCAATATGCCTAACCCTTTTTCTCTATTACAGTGTAGGGGTGTCACGGTTTATGGATTTTACCAGCCCTGTTCGGTAGGGCCCCTCGGTATGCGGTCTGTGGTTCGTGTGAAGTGCAACTTGGTATTGCATACATTGAAGCTAGCCATGCCCTGTTGAAAATGTATTCCAAAATTGCCCAATACTGTAGGCTAAAGGAGCCTAGATTGCACGTTTTGTTCATCAATATGTTCTTATTTCACAGTTATTTGCAAATGTTGCAGCTGGGCCATAACTACCACTGAGGACACAGAGGTCATGACCTAAATTTGTCAAAATCATAGACATACATATTCCCTATGTAGGCTATATTATATCTGTATCCCCTTATTTCATATGAGAAATCATCGGTAATTTAGTCTAGTTATTGTAAAAAATTACAAACACAATGGGCCAATCACTGACTTCCATGTGCGCAAACATACATAGTGTGTACTACAAACATTCTTTTCTAAACAGCCAAATTAGCAGAAGCACACATTACTCCACACCAGATTAAAAGTCACACCCCTGGACAGGGCACAAAGGGCAGTAATCAATGCAAAAACAAACTCTGCATTTGAGAGAATCCGTCTCAATAAGGCACTGTGCACACTGGCTGATATTGATTATACTTGTAATCAGTGCTTATGTCTTTTCAACAGGTGATTTGTAGATCAGATCCTGCACATTGCAGACAAAGAAGATTTTTTGTCCTGTCTTTTTTTTTTTTTTATGTCAGTTTTGGGGGCATAAGCTTTGTTCTACTGTGAAAATGATTTGGTCTTGTTTGAATCGACATGAGTGAAGGAGCCAATTCTTCTGCCGAGAGCATCAATGATTGCATCAATGATTGTTTTTGTCAAGATTTGAGAAAATTTGCTGGGCACATTTGCTGTGACTTCCAAATGTCCTGGGATGGTTTTCATTTTCCACCAAAAACAGCATTGTAACTTTGCAATGACAGTCATTCTGCTAATTTGCAATGACAAAGTCATTCTGCAAATTCTGCTAATTTCAAGCATGCTTTTGATTGGAACAAGCAAATAACACCTCCATCTCTCCAAAAACTCTTGTCTATTTAGGCTGAATTTAGTCACAGAGATAATTTCGTCTCGTCTCGTTTTAGTCAACCGAAATGAACAATTATTTTTATATTTTTTTTATTGGTCTATTAAGTCAGTTATTATCCCATCTTTTGCCACGGAAAAATAGGCATTTGACTTATATTTTCGTCATACATTTTATTGACGAAATTAACACTGATATGCTTATGATATTAATTAATTGCATTGAAACAGATTGTTAGATTTTGGGGAGGGGTATTATCAAAGTTGTCCAAATAAAAGCAAAATAGCAAATTTGACAAATTACATCAAAATTAATTATTAAATTACATCAATACATCAAAGATACATTAATTTCATACAGTACGTAGCTGAGAGTGCATCAAAATGCAGTTACGAATGTAGACTTATTTTCTAGCTGGATATCCTCCTGAACCCTTACATGGGTTGTGCATGACCTTGGTAAAAAAGTTTACCCGAAACTGTCATGAGGCCTGTGTTGCAGTGAATGTTTAGCAGTAAATTATTTGTAGCAGCTCTATCTATTCGTCTAGAAGTGCAGAAAAATAGATGCACTTTCATTCAAATAATATACATAAATACAATTGTAAATTTGTAATGTTTTATGATGAAACTGAACAAATCATAAAATAAAAACATTTGGGAAAATAAAACATTTTATAGGGCCCTACACAGGAGTGGGAAATAAAAAGTCCAGTACTCCAAACACAGGCCTTGTATGAGAGTCACACAAGCCGATAGGCCCCCGAACTGTGAACTGAACCGTGACCCAAAAAACAGGGCTTGGTGAACCGTTACACCTCTATTACGGTGCCATGAAAACATTATTGCAGTGTAGGATCGATAGTGGGGTAACTAGCAAGCTAGAAGTTAAACAGCTATTGAGTGAGCCACTAGTCTGCGAGTGAGCCATTTTTGCAGTACACTGTGACATTACAGTAAAATACGGTCGTTACTAAATTACTATGTGAACACGTTAGTGTTGTTAATACAGTAATAACAACGTAAACACTTAATGTAAACTGTTACCTTGTTTTATCTAACTGAGTGCTGTCCGATGAACACTGTGAAACCCATACTCTTGACATGACTTGGATATGAGTGGCCAGTAATTATGTCTAATGGGTAACTTTAGCTTGGAAGTGCCCCCCAGCTGACTAATCCATCCTTAAAAAGTGCACACTGTCAGCAAAAAAATCTGTTGCCAGGACAAGACATCTGACACTGCCCCTGGAGCTTAACTTTTGTCTTAGTGCTTGGCGGTGACATATGGCCGACAGGTGGAACTGATCTCTTGGTGCAAAGCCTCTTCGCAAGATGGCTTTTCAATACTGTCCAACCTCCCTGTCAGAAACCTTATCACATCTTTGTCACATCTTTGGCATCCAACACGCAGAAACCTTCCCCCAGCATGTCAACAAGCAACTGGTAGCCTTGTAAAAATGAGTCAACCCATTTGAGTGCCTGAGAACACCTTCAGGAAGGTTTGCAAACACCCAACAGTTAAAAATACTTTGACAAATGCCTGAGCAGTAACCCATTGTTGAAATGGTAGGCAGACATAGCAGGACCAGCATTTGCAATATGCAGTTGGGTCTTGCATACAAAAACGAATTTAATAATTCACAAGTTTCTGAGCTATGGGGAAAATACATCAGTGTGAAAGACAGATAGCATTACTGAGAAGGAAAACCATGCACTAACGCTGTGTTGCATCCTGTGTTGAAAAATGACATGTGCTGTTACAGGGCAGTGCAAAGTTGTAATACCCACAAAGTGAACCGTTGCTCACCACAATTGAAAGCATGCATACATGAAAGTGATGCATTAAAATTGCACTTCACTTGTGATGCGTCAGACATCCTAATGTTCCAGTATCAAACAAACAGCAGCCAAACATAAGTGGTTTAGAATAGCTTATTTTTTACCTTTTCACTTTTCACTTTCTTCAGGTTCCTGCATTCACCGTTGTCCACCTCCTCTGGCTCACTTTTAATGGCTAATGTTGGGACAATCCCTGTGGAATCCAGGGTGATATTCCCAAGTTGCTCAGCTGTGGCTAAGTCAGTATTTTGCGTGCCCTCAAACGGGCTGCTGCGAGGCGCCCCCAAAGGCAGAACCGCATCTTTCTCTGTAGTGGCCTCTACTGTAGCCACAACTTCACTTTTCTCCTTCTTACTTTTCCCTGAACCCCCCTCTTTATCTTTCTTTCCACTGGGAACATTGCGGGAAGCTTTGCTGCTCTTCTCAGCACCTTTCCCAGAGTTGACATTTGCTATGGGTCCTGTGCCAACAGCAGGGCCAGTGCCCTCACCCTGGGTTCGCCCCTGGGCATCTTTCTTGGTCCCATCTGTGGCCGAGGCCTTGCCACTATCCTTTGAGTTTTTATTACGCTTAGATTTGGATTTGCTCTCTTTGCCTGGAGCGGCAGGCACGGGGCTAACAAATTTAATGTTATCAGGCAGAGTCGCTACAGCGCTGGGAGGGGCAGCCATGCCCCCTCCATCTTTAGTGCCAGACATCTCAAGTTTGTCCTTCTCTAGGTCTGCGTCAAGGTCAATAATCAGATTGCCAACACCGATATCCCACTCATCACCGCTGTCGTAAGTGTCCACCGCATTTGAGTCCACACCTTTCCCGCCTGCAGTGCCACTGCTTAGGGACATCTTAGTGCCAGCGGCCCAGGCGCACCACGGTAAGGTCTGACCTTCTCAGACTACGGGAGGCAGTGGGAGAAGGGTTACAACAGCCTTAGGGTCGTCTCGGGTTCCCCTTCCCAGTTACCCACATTTTTGCCCTGTAAAGAGAGGGGAAAAAATTAAAAGTGTGAACATTCTGCAGTTAAACGTCAAGTTCAAACATACAAAGTATCAATTTCAGAATGCATCCTATTTTCTGTTTTTTTCAACCACTCAAGCACTTGTCAGACAATGTAAACATGCAATACGCAAGAGGCAAAGTATCCTTGACTTGAAAGGTAATTGAAAAATAGTTAATCATAAGCTGTAACATTAATGATAATGTTAAAACAATAATAATTAAGCTTCCTTGATGCTCAATGGTTCAGGGAGAGAGAAGCCTTTGGGTTTAGAAGCCACATGGCCAACAGTGAGCTGGGCTTTGCCAGGGAGGGTGAGGTTTCCTTAAACCCCAAACACATATGGAGTCCATTTCCTCTTTAACCAGCAGGTTGACGTCAGGCAGGACTAAAGAGACCTCTGAAATCATCAAAGCTGCAAAACCCTGACCCAGAGATCAAGCTCCGGGCTCTTCACTCAAGCTCTCCCGCCACCGGATATTTAGTCTAATTAACACCATGACATATCAATACTGAGGTCAACAATAGCACGAAAACAAGGTTAACTTCCAGTACTGTCGTCAAAGCCCATTCCAAGTCTTCAGATTTCCTCTCAGTGTTTGAATGTGCCATGGTGATAGAATAAGGCTACTAAGGAGAAGAATGGATGATATGTCAGCATTCATTTTTTGTAGTGAAGGTCTTAATGAGGCAAACATGTTATTGTCACCTCCATCTATAGTGGGACAAATAATCATATAATTATTCAAAAAAATAATTAAAAAAATAAAAGATGTACCTTTGTGGTTGAGAAATGTCTAAACCAGATAGAAAACGCTTAGAAATTATTGTGGAACCATTTCATTTGTTCCTATGTTTTATTTTGTATTCTATATTTTCAGGATTGGTGTGAGTCCCCATTGGACACATTCATTTACCTTTAATTGCTTATGTTCAGGTGCGTACTTAAGGTTTCATTAAGCATGGATGGATTAAGCACTTACTTTTCAAATGTCTCTGCCTCATGAGGAGTGAGAATAATTAAAGTGAACAAAAGTAAGTCCTATAGGTAGACCTCATTGTCATCTTACGACAGGTGGCGTCATTCCTACGTGACACTCAGAGCCTCGACTGACCTGTCTTGTAAGACATGGAACCAATCTTCAGATCTTCCGATTAGAAAGCATCCGCGATAAAATAGATCCTAGTTTGTGAGATTCATGCGCCCTCCCATTGCCTTCTGAGACTGCTATTTATGTTACAAAACCATAAAAACTCGATATCCATCGCTAGTTACCATTGTTTGAAGTCACTTTTAGAATAATGTATATGCACTGTTTAGTTTGCACAGCTGCGGCATAAAGTACATTTGTTTCATGTGATATGTGAGTTGCTCAGCTGGCTGACTCACTGAACAATCTATGCTAGTTTTCGTGTACATGTCCAACCTAAATAGTGGCTGCACCTTCAACAACTAAAATCCTTTGCTAGTTGTAAGGTCATGTAACTAAGAAATTCACTGGAGAATTGACAGATAACTGACAGTATTGTTTTAGTTACGAGAAGTCATTGTAACCAAGGTAACGATATGACTGCCCATTTTAGCCGAGCTACTTTTGATCTATCCCATGACAGTTTCCGAGATACGAGGTAGATCAGTGCAGACGGAGAAGACCTACCAATTACTTGTAGTGTTTTTACTGATATAAATTTAGTTTATGAATTAATAAGTGATTACAACTGGTCAAACTGGTCAATGACCAAATCAAAATCTGTAAAGTGAATTACTGAAATTGAATTGGCTACATTCACTTTTTATTTGGTTGTCCCTGTGGAAGAAACCTTTTAAAGTTCCATGTAGAACCCTTTGGATTTCACTAACCCTAACCCTAACTCATACAGTAGTAGTTACAAACCACGCATCAACATCCTCATCTCATGCTCCACAAAATAGAGACTTCATTGTTCTTGAGTACAGTGTATATATAAATATAATATGTAGCGCAAGTAACTGTCGTTGAGAATGATGACCTACATATTGCACACTTCTACAAAAAGGACAGCAAGGGATTTGTCTTCAACATTAAAGATCTCACACATGGTATAGTGGCCCTAAAGATTTTTAGGATCCATCCTGCATCGGTTGACAATCAAATCCATAAATCATGCATTTCTGTGGGGGGACCCATTTAGTAATTCTGTTACTGGATGATAAGAACCAAAAGAGATTTAATCAAACTCAAGGTATCATATGATAGCTAACAACCCACTCTACCTACAGACATATTTAAATCTTAACTCTCTGGACCACAGAGTGGCGGTCAACGGCCGTTCTATATATTACTAGAGCGGCCACGGCCAGCCATCACTTTCACTCATAAAATAAAGCAATTTAAGAATACAATAATTAAACCATGGGAGGCCACTTCAACAAAAACATATGATTCTATTTTAACATTTGAGTGGAAAAAACATTGCTTGCTATAGGAAAAAAATCTATTTTCTTTTTTTGCGACCATTTGACTTGGCTCTGTGAGGGGAAAAAAAGGAAAGTTGGTCGCACCAGGTGTGAGCTGAGAAAACAGTGCTCATTGGTCTACATAATGTTTTTATAACACAACATGTTTGATATTCATACAACCCTCTCATAGCCAATGAGTGACCTCAGCCAAAACATTGTTGTTCATTTCCCTGACAAGCAAAGATTAAAACCGTTGCTATTCCAAAACTATTCTCTGGTAGTTTTCACCTGATGAAATGAAAGCCATAGGCCTACATGAAAACATTCACAAGTACCCACCAGAGTGGCAGGTGATCACTGCGAGATTTATCCGCAACAAGGAAAATGTAGGTCTACCCACATTTAGTGCTTGGCAGGTGTTCATTTTGGACCCGGCAAGTTGTTTGGCTGTACAAGGACACTGTATCTCAGAGCGGAGAGAGAGATAGGCTTTCACCAAAGCAACACAAAATGTCCATGCGGGAGATGCCTTCTTTTTTTTAAATGTTGGTGCGACCAAATCATGTGTGTTTAAGTGTTTATTTCGGCTGTCGCGCGCCTATCTTCCCGTTTTTCTTCCCGAACTCTCAAAGAGTTCCAAACTAAAAGTGAGTAACAGACAAGCAAGAGGAATAGTCAATCTTGCAATTTCAATTTGTCACTACACAAAGGAAACTAGCTACCAGTGCTAGCTACTACTAGCTATCTAGCTGCAGAAAAAAGGCATGCAAAACTGACTAAAAACGAAACTATAAGTTAGGGTTAGCAAATGAAAGCACCTTTATTTATTGATTATTGTACCTTTGGTGATCGATTTGTTATGCGAGTGTAAGAAAGTAATTAAGGTGAAAGCCATAATGTAGCTGGGCTAGCTAGCTCATGTTTTTCATCTGTAGATTATATTTTTTGCCAAATTTTTTAGCAACTGGCAAATTGATTGGTATCAATAATGACTCGACTGCCAGGTTGATGTCTTGTTTTCTTTTAGTAGTAATGAGTTGTATTGCTGTCCCATTGATAGCCATATAATCTGATAGTGTGGTTAGGATTGATGATAAATTGTGAAGGGAATCTTATATTAAAATAAATATTAGATTCTTAAGTTTAGCCTCATCTTTAAAAAATAAATTAACTTGTAATTTACATTTATCTTTAGATTTTGAATTACTGAATCATTTTAGGCAAACACCCAGTAAGCTGTAGGTATGTTATAGAATTATTATTTAATTATAGAATTATAGAATAATTGGGGTCTAAAGGGTTCATTTGGAGCAGATAAGAGTTTCAAATAAGAGTTTGGGGGAAACTTGGTTACATAAAAAACCCAGGGAGATTCTATGGTCATTCCGTTACCAAACTTTGAATCTGAACATGTTCTTAAAGTAAATGTTTGTTTTTTACATTTTCAGTTTGATTTGTTAGAAGTAGTCCCTGTGCATACAATTTTATGGTTTGTTAAATTTGAGCTATTACGGTTTTTGTTTGGCAGATGTTTGAAAGTGAAAAATCTGATCAATTTTTGGGATTTTGCTGACCTCTAAATCACCTGCTAGGAGGTGCCATGAGTTTTGTTAAATTGCGTAGAAATGATAATATTTGTTAGAAGGAACCTTTTTATCATGAATGACCAACTTTATAGTAGTCAATTCGTAGTAAATGATTGATAACAAATGGTGTTGCCCTTCCGACCGACTGCAATTGAGTAATTGAGTATCCCCAGGCTAGGACATTCTAGTCCATCTAGCACACTTAAGAGATTGCAGTCAGCCTTTAGGTCTGACATTTAGATCTTCAGACTAATGTGTAAGGGCAAAGCAGTTCGCCGTTGCCCCAATTCTTAACCAGTTCGCTCTGAGCTATTGGTATTCCTCACACTAGACTGTTTACATGTGACAGACAAATAAAGACGGAAACAAGACTGAGGCATTTATGAGCTCTAACACAAAGCCTGCATTGAGGGGGATCACAGCCCTTTGCCGGTTTTGCTTTCCTAACACTGGGTCAAAAACAACTCGTGCGCAGGAAGAGGAGCATTTCTTTCACAAGCCCTCTTTTCAGGCCACTTATCATATGAATGCGTTGGCGTAACCCCTTCACCCCTCATGACAATGAAAGGCTTTTCACAGAGAAGAGAGCTTGGTGGAGGCAGAGGAGGGGGTCAGATTCACCACTATAGCACACAGCTTAGGGCTACTGTAAGGCGCAAAAAGGGCTGTCATGTCATTATTGACTTATCACAGAGCTAATTAAACCCCTGGCTGTGTGTGAGAAAATAAGCTCCAATTCAATTATTCTATTCACTAGCAACACAGAGGATCACTTTGGATGTTTGCATAGTCTGATAGAGATGCAAGTCACATACAAGTGCATTTTTAACAGGCTGACAATTGGTTCAATTCAGACAACCTTTTGATTAGTGCATCACACAACCTGATGCTACTTCCTATTAAAAGAAAAAACTGAGACATGAACAAGTGGATAAGCCTAGGTCCTCATTGCTCCATCTGCCTCAGTCTGTGTTACTATGAGTACTACAGAACTGCTCAACTCTGCCACGCTTGGTCAGTCAACGGCAAGGTGAAATACTCTGAGCTTGATTGTGTGAAGCCATATGGTCAGACAGGGTGAAAAACTCAGTTTTTCTAGTCCAATCCTTTAGTTGGTCACAGGGCTTGAGCCTGCTGAGACATGCTGGCATTCCCGCTAAATGCAATCCAAACACAGACCTAAGTGATGAGCAATACAGTAACAAAACAGCAAAAAAAAAACAACTGAACTAAATAGAATTTGATGGCAAGTGCTTGATAAACGTCCAGCTGTCTGACTACCCATCTGAAAGTCAAAAAATAACACTGCTCACAAGATAACTTAGAATGTAAGACCATATCTTAAGCTACTTGTCTTGAAATGACCCCGTAGATTATTTTGTGGCATTCAGAGAGGACGCAAGAGCTATTCTGAGCTACTGCCTTTCTGGTGAACTGCCTCTAATTCCACACTTAATTAAACCATCCGTAGTCTGAGGATTTCAGCAGGATGAGACATGATTACAAAATGTCCATTAATTTCACTGCTCTCCTTCTATTGTCATTCAGTAACATCCTAAATGAAAACTGCACCAAAAAAAACCAACCGATATCCCAGATTCTGCAGTTATTTTAACTCTCTAGCCCCCAATAGAATTCTAGAACATGCCTGCAGGTTACTGGGGTTTTGCCTTCAATGATTCTATATTTCTGTCTGAAATGGTGAATAAGTCCAAATCTAAGGATAAATGTCAATGACAAGTTCATTTATTTTTAAAGATGAGAGGCTAAACTTTATTTGCATATTAGAATCCCCTTCACAATTTGTCATGAATCCTAACCACACTATCAGATGGTATGGCTATCAATGGGACAGCAATACAACTCATTCCAACAAAAAGAAAACAAGAAATAAACCTGGCAGTCTAGTCACTATTGATACCAATCGATTTGCCAGTTAACATAAAACTAATTTGGCGAAAAGTATCATCTACAGATGAAAACATTAGCTAGTTAGCCAGCTACAGAATGGCTCTCACCTAAATTACCTGCCTACACTCACATCAATTGTGGTCACTGACACTACAATAGTGATCACAAAGTTCCTCCATCAAATAGAGACTGCCTGCACAGTCCAAGATACTCCACCAACAGGTGTAGAGCCACCCTTTGTCACCTCTTTGATTTTTATTGATTGCCTAGGTCTTGTGGAAGTTTTTGTCTTGGTCCTATATCAGTTTTCTGTATGTTGGTGGTCCATGTACAATGTGTCACTGTAGCCCTTAACTAGGCTAATTGCTAATAGTTGCATCATATCGTAAGTGAGCAAGACTTTCATAAGATCATCCCTGTTTCTCAAACAGTCATTTAAAACCATTATTATTACTGGGCTGTGAGTTGAATCCATTCCCAGATATCTAGTTTCCCACCAACCCATTATGTTTTGTATTTGCTGTTACAAATCCTGCTCTGCTTCATTACTGTGGCAACATGGGAAAATCCTGATTGACAGAAACAGTGGCAAGCTGTTCCAAGGGATTCTCTCTCTCCCTCTACAGAAGTTGGCCATTTCAAAACCACTGGGTCATGAAGGCGCAACACAGCTTACAGTCACAGAAATAATGCTACATAGCCTAGATCTCAAGAGATTAACATTTCTAGTTATATGACAGCATGTGGAATTCTACATCAATTCAAGGTCATAGCTTGAATACATTTCAAAATGTTATATACAAGAACTAACTGGAGTGTAGTGGGTTAGCAACTAGACTGCGAGTACTACTGCCGCCCAAAAGATTCTGTAAGATGTAGCGTAGAATATGAAGTGAAAATCTGACAGACAGATGTTGTCCTTGGCAACAGAGGGAGAGAAGTAAGACACTTTACTCAACTGTCAGAGGAGTGGAGAGGATACTGCTTCGAGAAAATGTTGACAAGAGCCGTGTTGAGGGGTAGCTATATAATGCTCACTGAACATGCCACCTCCAGTTTACAACAAACTCCATGTTCATGTGTGCTTGTGCGAACATTAATTGGGCTACGCTCAAGAGCTTTCACAAGCATATGGCGCACACACGTTTCATTCCACTGATCTTGCCACATCAAACATTTTAATTACATCACATTCCGACAGATCATTCCTTTTCATTTACTGAAACTCCATGGAAAATATGATTCTGTTAAAACATCTTGATGTAGCAAAAGTAAGGCTCCCACCAAATACAGGGAGATGCAGCTTTGCAGCAATTGCTTTTGCAACTCATTGTGTACTGAGTATATTCTCCAGGCTCTGGAGAGCTCCACTGTAGCCCCAGAACAGGTTGTCCTCTCCACTCCAGTCAGTCACACATAAACCCTGGTGGCTCGCTGTACTGCTACTGGTGCCCTTCCAGTGGCTGTAAATAACAGCTCTAAACTAATTTAGCTTTCCCTGCCACATGCCAGTGAGCCGTGGGAGTGCGCAGGGAGGAGAGGCACTAGTGAATCTGGGCAGACAGACTCCCACCCCCTCCCGCCACTACAAGGGCCTAATTAACACAGGCATTCGCAGTGGACGCCTCTGCCTGATGAGAAACGTGAAGGGAAAATAAAGCAGGCACAGGGCAGGGACGACTCTCGGAGAGATGACAGACGGAGGGATCAGATCGATTCCAACCACGGTTCTGTCAGGCCCTCTTTGGTGCTTTCAAAAGGGGGGGGGGGGGGGGGGGGGGAGACAGCCAACACAACAGATGACAAAAAAGCTAGCGACGGAAAACAAGCACGAGAGATTACACAAGAGAACCTCTGACCTGATTGTGGAGAGCTCTCTCCCTCTGTGTGCAGTGCCGCCTTTCATTTTTAATTCCCCCTTCACTGCAGAGTAATTGAGGATCTCTAATAAAGAATGGGTTTCAAAGCCTGCTGGCGGAGAGAAAAAAAGTGACAGGCTCTGTGTGAATCAGAGAGAGCGCTCTGAAGAGGTTTGGTGGGGGGGGGGGGGGCAGAGGAACATCCCCTTGGTTAGATTAGGCGTTGCATCAGATGAAAGTGCCGCTCCTGTTTTCATCTTCCTTTTGTTTTTTTTTATGAAAAGCGAGTGTACCTGATCTCAGTGAGCAGATATAGCCCCTCCGGTGTGACAGGTTGGGGGAGGATTTATCGAGCTTTTGCTCAAAGATGATGACACACTGATGAGTGAATACAGACGGCCCAATTGCTTTTGCAGACCTGGACCTGGTCTGCTTTCCACTCGGCAGGAATTGATTGCTCTGCTATTGACGTGACTGTGCTAGCGAACGTGCTCGCTCACTCACTCCTACCAGCTCATAACCTGGGAGCTTCGCCTGCCTGCATTATTCAGCTCTCATTAAAGGAGACAGCCGGATCCCAAATGGCCACTGGAGCTCTGCTTGCCAGCCTCATAACTCACCGGGTTACACCATCAGTCCTTTCATACAGTGGCCACCTGAAGCAGCCACATTAGCACCTGCAAGGGGACATTTGATCACCCCATGCCCTCTCCAAGGAGGAGGTCAATGGAGCATAGGGAATTGAACAGCTGTCCCGTCTTGTAGGTCTGGGTTGCCCTGTTCTTAGTGCCCTCAGAATAATTAGAGGGAGCTGGAAACAGTATCTGTACTTCACCTACCGTGCTGCCCTTACCAGTAAGAGTGTAGTAAGCTGTTCACACCCCACGCCAGGTTAATTGTTTAGATGCCCTGCATGTCTGTTTGGATCAGCGTCACTTATCAAATCAATCTCATGAGGCTGCGTCATAAACATAGATAAGATGCGAAAGATAATCTGTAATAATTTCCCATGACCTAATTAACCCATTTATCTTTTTAATTTTGAGTTTTTGTTATCACTTTTACAAGTTGCTCCTTGTACATGTGTAGTAACATATGTGCAGTACTTTAGTGTGCAGTGTAATGTGCAGTACTTTAGTGATTACTATGTAATAACCTGTTCATACAATGTTATTACTGATTTGGACTACGGATGGTTTGTGTTAATACTGTGTAATAACAATCCGCTCAACTCCAATGCACTATACTAATATACAATGTAACATGTTAATACAACTTTAATACAATAGTAATGATAGATGTACTACACAGGTGTAGGGGCAACTTAATGTTAGCCTAAGTGTGAAAAGTGTACATTTTTATATCATAATCGATAAGCATTCACTGAACCTGTACACACTGCCACCAATGTAGTGTATTTAAGTACTGAGGGATTAAAGGAAAATCTGAAAAGGCAATGTTCCAGTATATAATTTTCCAACCCATCCGCAACATTCTGTTTTCACCATTCTCAAACATCTCTCATTGAATCAATATTTCCTGAATAAGAGAGCAGCAGACCATTTCCCTCTGGGTAGGGAGTGGATTCCAACTGCAATTTGTCATTTCAATAACAGTCTGTGAAAAACTGCGTTTGCACAGTGTATCCATGGCAACAGACTCACTGAATGAGAAATTCCATTTTGATCCCAATTTCGCAACATGCCAGTGGTGATGAAAGCCGGCGCGATAGATGGATAAAAACTGACCCTGTCTTGATAACATAGCCTCCGGATCAGAGACTAAGCAGCTCTGTGGCTGGCACCTTTAGCCCAAAAAGATTTTTTTGAGCACTGCAGAATAACAACTCAATAAGGACTTCAGTTACATGTGCAGGATCTGGCTAATGAGTAATTTCGCTGTGCTCGCTGGTGAGGGACGGGTATTCCATGCAGGGATCCATGCCGTGGCCAGCCCATGTAATTGGATTGTGTGCTTGAGCTGCTGACTGAAATAGAAATGTGTGGGGCAGGCTCCAGGTGATCGGAATCATCAAAGAGCCTGGCCGACATCTCAGGGTTATCTCGACAAAATGTGAAAAGTGTGGTGGGCACCTCCAAGTGTCCAAGCTGCACACCATGGTACTCTTTAAAGGGTACTCAGTCTCTCACTTGTACTGTTTGAGTGCTTTGTCGAAGTGTGTGTTAATGTGGTCAACCTTAAAGCTATACATGTCCCTCTCTATCTGGTCATTGCAGATCTTTGCTATTTATTTCAGCTAGGTCATGCTGGTCTAGTCTCAGCACAATGTACAAAGCCTTTACAGAGAAGGTTTTGAAATTGCCCCTTGTAGAAATGAAATATTTCCTTTTGCTTTCATCTCCATTCCCGTGGAACATATACATATGAATAAAGGAGGGCAGTCGGCATGCATCAGATTTCACTCCATCATGATCGGTGGATGAGTCCGAGAGGGAGAGAGAGAACGATTTGGCAGGCAGGATGAGAGCCCCCTTGGGTAATAGGTTCACAGAGAGAGAGTGTGTGCAGCCCCAGCCGCCATGTCGCAGATCATTTCCAGGCCATTTACACACTGAAACCGTGCTCTCCAGACGCCTCTGGCCAAGCAGAGGTCCCCACCTTCACAGACCTGACAAGTTGCCAGATTGATTTTCCCGGAAGTGTGAAGCGCAGCTATGGAGAATTTGAGGGAGGCTCCATCAGAAACCTAAGCCATGAACTACTAGAATGGCCCCATATCACAGTGGTCCATGGGGACACAGAGACAATCTAGAAGATTATTCTACCTGAAGGATAGCAAGCCATTTTCTCCTGTCACTCATGCAAGTTCCGACTGCCATAAAGGTTCAAATGATCGCTCCTCTACATTGGAGGATTCCCACTGTGCAGTAGCTCAATGACAGTAGCTCAATGACACCGCTGAGGTCTCTGAAGCACAGCCCAATCAATTTTGTCATGTTCTGCTCGTCTCCAAGATATGACTCTAGCAGTGTTGATTACAATTATGTCAGAACGTGCAGCTGGTTGAGACAGGGATTCCTGTACCATCACCGCATTGAATATGCAGGCTAATTTGTCAGTAAGAGAATAGAACAGCTGAGATGTCAGTGTTCCTGATAGGCCTACAGTACTACACAACTACACATCGACAACACCAGTCACTGCTGAGCTTAAGAGTAGATTAAAGGCCAGATCAACAACTTTACTTTACATAAACTTGTTGAAATTTGAACTCTATGCAATGATGCTGAGAAATGTGTGATGGCCTAAAACACATCCATTGACTGCTGATATGATTACCTTCAAGGTAACTTTTTCATAATAGTTCAGTCAACACCAAAAGATGCATCCACAAAGATATCCTTTTAGAACATGACATAATTGCAAGCAAGGTAATCAGGCGCATCATTCAAATCTTCTATGGGGAAAGTAACAAGCTGTCAAATGTGTGCCAGTGGATGTGCAGAACAGTCACTTTCCCATTTTAATGGCTGGATTCCATTAAAGTAGGATACAGGCGTTACATCTTGTCATGACTCAACAACATCTAAAAAGGTAGGCCTGTCTAATGGAGACAAACTACTCCTTCCCACAGACAGAGCTAATAAACTGGCAAAGCTGCCACGCAGATCAATGTTTGTTACGATACACCAGATCTGTTAAATATGCATTGCTATATGCAAATAGCACTGCTGCAGAACATCTTGTCATATCCCCAGATAGCTAAATTATAAACAAATTGAAGGATTTGAGCATTCTGTGATTTGTTTAACTGTTCTGAAATTATTATGATTAAGATCTCCTCCTTATCCAAGAATCAGGTTATTACCTTTGGCCAGGCCAAGGTCCCCAATTTCCTAGGCATGCAGAGAATGGCCAAAGTACTTAAATCTCATCCAATTGAACAGGCAAATTCCCCTGATGAGATTACAGACTTGGGAACTTGTCAATGCTGCTTTTCATAACGGTGCCCCTTTTGACTATGACTATTGTACCTCCCACAAAGCCTGTGAGAGTTTTCAGAGCATTGGATTGAATATCAACCAAAACAATACAGTGCAGTGGTCACGGCTGTGTCATGGATGTGTCGGGGAGTTCAATGCACTCAAACACCACTTAAGATGTTTTACTAGACCTGAGATCAGTGTTCAACAATCTACCTATAAAGCTAAGTCTGCATTTCTCTAATACAATCCTCAAACGCTATCCAGCAGGACCTATTGCTTAATAATGGATTTCGCCAAACAGATCTGGAGATAGAATGAGGGGGAGAGGAGAGATTCTTGTCATTGGTTATATAAATAACCAGTAGCAGTTGTCGAGGGGAATTATGATAGTCAGTCAACATGACTTTACACTCTGATACACACATTTGAGTGCATGAGTCAAGACAGAGAGGGAGAGTCCAGCCCTCCCACCAAGCCTGGCTTCGTCCAATGTAAATCCACTGGTCTGCAGCCTGCTATTCAGTTCACTTTAGCCTCAGCTCTCTAAATCACTGGGCTCTGTTTTCTTGGCACATATTATTGATCAATTAAACACTTAAATGAAGTCAAGAGCAGCATGCCTAGGTCCTAAAGGACCAGTTTAGTCCTCCACTGATTTCCAAATGACCGTAATTCAATAAATCACCTTTAATAACTTGGGTCCATCCCCCACACACCAGCTGTTGCTGTCGGAAAACTGTACAGCACAGTTCCACTTGGCTGGCTTGCACTGGAAAAGCTTGGCATTTAGGTCACACCCAGGAGAGAGAGTCAAGTTCAGAAGTGGTTTCTCATGGAATTTCTGGCATTAAAAATCAGCACAAAACAAAACCACAATCGACTGCCGCTTGTCTTGATTAGCTACATGTTATTGATGCAAGTTTACAAGTCACCCATTAGCAGGTGTTGAAACCATGGCTTGAACCTGTAGTCTTGTGCAATGATTTTCCTCCCTTAAGACAGGACAACAGAGGACCTGTCAAGCCAATGCTTTGCAGTGAACCTTTTAACAATGGTGATCTGTGAATAGGTGAAACTAAAAAGCATTTCAAATTCCAACCGAATACTGCGCACAATTCAAATCAAACATTCCAAAGGCTGGTGAAAGTCATTATGTGGCTTCAATCAAGATTAGATAGGTCTGAAACCAAGATCCACCTGTAGTCTATAACAACGCAATACATGTGAATTACAGCTGGACTGGGTGTGTGGATGAAAAATATCTTGTTGCACCTACAATTGGTCTAACAATGGCCACACTGCAAAATACTCAAACTTAAATGAAGTTACTTTCAAGGTGGTGGCAAATGCATTACCTAATGTTCACAAAACCCATAGCTAGCTAGCCTACAACATAAAAAAGAGTCTAGCCTACTTCCAGCAGTTCTGCTCTCCAATCCACACAAACTCTTTACACGCCTGCTCATGAGTGGGTGATTTTCATGCACATGCAAAGCATGAAAATTATAGCCAGCTGCCTGCATACCCAGCATCACCCCAGACAATCTTCCCCTGACCAAATGACACAGGAGAACATACAGGTCCATGTCTGGGACCATACGGCACTCATTAACCCCATCGAGGCCCATCAAGGTCCACAGTCAGTTTATAAGTTCGTTTTTAAATAGAACTACAGCTTAACAGTTGTCACCATATCAGACTTCCAACAAATGCTAATCATGGTAGGCTAGGCCTAGATTGCTAGGACACATTTGATTGCAGTTTTCTTGCTTGGTCCTTCACAGTGATTGACACTTGATTTAAGAAGATCACATATTCAATTAATGCAAATGATAATGTCGAAGGACATGTAGACCTAGGCATACACCTTCATTAAACCAGCCTACTTAAGCTATCCTCCACTTTGTTTAGCAAGGGTGAGGGAATGGAACTTAAGTGAACTGTGGTAATGGACTTGTTGACAGTGGGCAGAAATAGGGATTTATTATGTGAATGAGCAGTATTTTAAAACAGTCTATGGATCAGGGCAGAGCCTTCAATGTTGACCACACAGACTAGTCTACAGGTAAGCATTTGGTATGGATTTCCATGTTTGTGGCAAACTAATTATCTAACTCCTTTGTTAGTACATTCAGAAATATACACTCACTGGCCACTTTATTAGGTACACCTTGCTAGTACCGGGTTGGACCCCCTTTTGCCTTCAGAACTGAATTCTTTGTGGCATGGATTCAACAAGGTGCTGGAAACATTCCTCAGAGATTTTGGTCCATATTGACATAATAGCATCACGCAGTTGCTGCAGATTTGTCAGCTGCACATCCATGATGCGAATCTCCCATTCCACCACATCCCTATTGTGGGAGTACAGTGGGAGTACAGTGAGTACTCAATGTCACGTTCAAGAAACCAGAGATGATTTGAGCTTTGTGACATGGCACATTGTCCTGCTGAAAGTAGCCATCAGAAGATGGGTACAATGTGGTCATAAAGGGATGGACATGGTCAGCAACAATACTCAGGTAGGCTGTGGCGTTTAAACAATGCTCAATTGGTACTAAAGGGCCCAAAGTGTGCCAAGAAAATATCCCCCACACCATTACACCACCACCCTGAACCGTTGATACAAGGCAGGATGGATCCATGCTTTCATGTTGTTTACGCCAAATTCTGACCCTACCATCTGAATGTCACAGCAGAAATCGAGACTCATCAGACCACGCAACGTTTTTCCAATCTTCTATTGTCCAACTTTGGTGAGCCCGTGCGAATTGTAGCCTCAGTTTCCTGTTCTTAGCTGACAGGAGTGGCACCTGGTGTGGTCTTCTGCTGCTGTAGTCCATCTGCTTCAAGGTTCGACGTGTTGTGCGTTCAGAGATGGTCTTCTGCATACCTTGGTTGTAACGAGTGGTTATTTGAGTTACTGTTGCCTTTCTATCATCTCGAACCAGTCTGGCCATTCTCCTCTGACCTCTGGCATCAACAAGGCATTTTCGCCCAGAGAACTGCTGCTCACTGGATATTTTCTCTTTTTCGGACCATTCTCTGTAAACCCTAGAGATGGTTGTGCGTGAAAATCCCAGTAGATCAGAAGTTTCTGAAATACTCAGACCAGCCCTTCTGGCACCAACAACCATGCTACGTTCAAAGTCACTTAAATCACCTTTCTTCCCCATCCTGATGCTCGGTTTGAACTTCAGCAGGTCGTCTTGACCAGGTGTACCTAATAAAGTGGCTGGTGAGTGTAAAAGGCTCATTGCCCATAGCTTTCTCTCATGCAAAACAACAGCCCAACCTTGTGATAGGTGTAGGTGTGCAATCTTTGCATCTTCCCTACAAGTTAAGTCCCAATGGCGTTAGATCCATCTAAAGTATAGGTCTTGAAAAAGGTATATATAGTTGCTGCAGTGAGGTTAATTTGATCAATTATTTTGCAGGACGACCCTTCAGCACAAGTTCATATGCACAAGTTTATAAGCAAGATTTCTGACACGTGAAGGTGAAATTACATCAGCACATGCGATAAAGTATGGACTACTTTTTGAGGACCGATACTGTAGCCTAGATCCAGCATAAAAGGCACAATCTGGGATTTGTTGGTCATTTCAATAATGATACCCATTAATCTCAAAGAATAGGCATATGACTTATACATGCCTGAGCTTTGTACAACTGTCATATAAGTATTTGTAAAAACAAGGAGTTACACATTTTGAAGAAATGTGTGCTTGTGCTACTTTTCCTAAATCCCATTGACCATTTTCCCACCTGTCTGTCAATAATGTCACCAATTTTACAAAAATGTGCAGATATTGGGTCAGAGGCACTTAAGCAGCGCTGGTGGAATGTACAGTGTGTAGGATCAATATCTACACAGAGAACAAATAGACAACAGAGTTGTGGTTAGTTAGGTTATTGACATAAGGGGCGCTTAGTGGCGTAGCAAACTAATGCGCTTACCACGTAATCGCAAGGTTCCTGGTTCGATTCCGACCCTCAACCTATCTTGCATGTCATCCCTCCTCTCTCTCCCATCCTTCCTGTCAATCTCTACTGTCTCTATCCCAATAAAGCAGAAATGCCCTAAAAACATATTTAAAAAAATAAAAAATAAAAAATAAAAAGTTAGACATAAAATATGTCTTTCATGAAGTTTGGTTTGTAAGTCCCTACCTATTTGCCTGTAAAATATATTAATGGATAGATGTGGCGGAACACAGACTTGTGTTATGCTCCCTAGACTGTCACGCATTCACGTGTTTGTAAAGGGCGTCAGAAAAGCCTTGAAAATGTGAGGCTTTGCGTTAAAGCAAGGCAGCTCCTGCAGAAATGTGTTTCACAGAATGTGCACGTATTATGTATACAACTGATCTGATCTGTCACTCTACCTGTTTCATATGATAATGTCAGCTCTATTCTAGGTATTTCTATCTACTGACATTTGCAACAATGTAGCCGCTCTGAGAGTTGACATGACCACTTGGCCTGCTGGCAACAATGCTTCTTTCCATGTCAGTAAGTTCGGTTAGCCTACTGCACTGACACGGTAGCAATAGTTTTCACAGGTAAACTACAACATCAAATGTTCGGCCAGTACACACTCCTCAATTTAACTCCTTGATAAAAACAAACATGTATAGCTTTGAAATATAATTCACATTTCAAACATTTTTTCAATATAATGGTCCTTGCATCCAGAGCTCTTTCTCTGAATTTGAGTGATCACATTTCCCAAGTGGCAAGTCGGCCATTTGGCTGAAAAAGTTATGAAGAATTGCACCTTTAATAGCCAGGCAGGCCCATGTTAGACAATAGTTGGACGCAACAGTGAAGATGGTGCACCCCAAGTGCTTCTATAACTCTTGAAAATTGGCAATGTAAAAAGTAGAGGGACTGATGAAATTGGATAATGGCTGGTTATTTGTCATTCTTCTCTGTTCTGTTGACGGATAATCTTTGCAAGTAGCTAGAACTCAAATTGTCAAATCAAGAATGGCTCAAATAACATGTCAACTCATGACATTTGCCACTCAAGTCAACAAGGGGCACCAGCACAGTATAATATTACACCTCGGTGCAAGAGGCTGCCTTGTTCAAAGAGCTCCTGGAGCAGCAAACTGTGATACAAGGTCTCTCCAGAAACAGGGCAGAGCAGTTGGGAAATCACAGAAATCTCAGCCTTCCCAACATCATATTATCCCAGCATGAGCTACTTTCACAAAACGCGGCTGAAAAAGGTCAGCACTCAGAGCTTTCTCAGCTGCTTGGTAGGACTGCTTGCAACGAGATGGCCTTTTAAAAGGAATGCAAACTGGTGACTCCAACACTGAGAAGCCAATTTGACTGCAGTGCCATGCAATTTTAATTAGGAAACCAAAAATCGATTATACCTTGTACCAGTACACGGTTTCTGTTCATACTGCTTTTTTTCCTCAGCTGCTCTGTCTGCATACATTCTGAGGTGCCTTTGAATAATCAATTGTCTGGTTTTGTTTCCTTCATTCAATTTCTGTTAGACTGCATTCTCCATTTAAACTCGCTGGGATCAATTACTAATTCATAATGAGGTCTGACATCTGTATTCTGAAAAGTGTATTATGCATGATAGCGTGCTGGACAGTGAGACTGGTTTAGCTCATTGGCAGTGAACAACTGTAAACGGCATCAGAGAGTTGGATATTAAGGAGCATTTTCTTCTGACAACCTAAGGCATTTATAACACAACCTTCATACATCCAACAAAAATCCAACACAGGTGGGTTAAATCAAGCAAATCAGAAACAACAAAAACCTGATTAGGCAGTTGTATTCTACAGCTTTTAATTTCAGAGTAAAACAAACACACAGCTCTCATCATGGAGCATATTGAAACAGTGCTAACCCAGCTGTCCCAATGCATTCTAATGAAGTCAAAACTTAAAAGCCTTTCAGAAATGCCAGTTTAAAGCATAGGGTGTGCCAAGGCACTCAGAGGCCAGCATATGGGCTCTGATCTGTACCATCTGTCCTGAAATCAATGAGAAACATCAGAACACTCAAGCGATCTAGATGGCCTCATGTCAAAATGCACTACTCAGAGTATTAAAATAACATGTATAATTCTCTGAATATAGCTAGGTCTACATCTTCACTCCTACAATAATGTTTTTACACACTGCAAGAGATATCAATTCACAGACTAGATTTGCCTCAATTGGCAAATCCCTGCCAGCAAATAACATTCAGTGCGTGGCCAAACATGTAAAATGTCAAATCAAGGAATTGGTTTCCAGATTGTAGCACCTCAATAACACTACTGATATAACACTAATTCTCTACACTGCTGATGTGGGTTACATTTTACCCTCCCAAATCTGTATGCATCCCTCCGTGATGTACTACTCTCACTTAAAGACACCCTATGCAGGTTTGAGCCCTCTTTTGAATGCAATGGGAATTGCAATGACAACTCAGAATAGTGTCCTCTGCTCTCTCCCTCCCCTTCCTAAATGAAAACTACTTTTAAAACTGCATTTTTTAACCAGTGAATGTCTTAGTTACATGACCTTGAAACTGCAAAGGACATGTGGTTGAAAGTGGTTGTTATTTAGTTCGGAAATGTTTGCGAAAACATGAACACGGAAATGAGCCAGCCACAGAGACACACTTACTAAAACCTAAGTTTCAAACAAATCTCATTCCCCAAACAAATCAGACAAGCAGGGTTTTTCCTGGCTCAAAAGGGCTTAGGTGGTGGGTGGCTGCTAGGGGGGTCCAGGGGCATACTGTTAAATGGTCAATTCTGGTGGCTTGAAATTAATGCTGGACCTGAATCAAGGACACTTTGACATGAAGTTGGCTGGTATACACTAAAAACACAATGATAAGGTAGTCCTCCTGGAAGCTGATTTTACATCCCTGCTATAGACTTACAACCTATCCCAGCCTTACTAAAAACAAACAATAAGTAGTTGGCTGGCCTATGCTTCCCAGCCAGTTGGTTTCCATGTTGTTATCTATGTTGATCAATCAGAATATCAATACATCCATGTTCAATCATATTCCAACTCTCATGCTCACCCCTGTCCCTCAGTTGGGTAAGACTCAGCCTCAGACTGCTGTTACTCTGCTACCTCTCTGGCTCTGTCCCTCCTCCAGAGCCTGTGTTTTCCTGCTGCTTAGCCCTAACTTGCTGCTGACAACAGTGAAGTAATGGCACATTCAAAATCACTTTAATTCCATTTAACATGTATTAATTACAAACAAATCATAAAACTGGTAACTTATTATTATTATGAAGTCTGGCTTTTTTGCTAAATGATCAATCTATAAAAATAAAAAATAATTAATCAATTTTTGGCATTTTCCTGGGACGGGCCGAAAAAACGCTAAGCCCCAAAGATTCTCTCTGCAAGAAAAACCCTGACAAGGCTGTAATGTCAAGCAGAACTTTCAGAGGAAAAATCATCAGAATACATGTTACAAACGTATCTGCACACAACGTTTCCATTGCTTAGCTTGGCTTCTAGCACTGAGAAATGCTTATAGATCTCAGGCAGTAGTTAGCCAGTCAATGAGCCACACACACAAGTAGCGGGTTACACACTCACAGCAAGTAGTAAACACCCAGAAATGTCCCGAACATTTTTGGAAAAACTAATTCAGGCAGAAGGGCAGAATCAAGAAGGGCAGCACTTGTAGATCTGTAGAGCTGGTGTCTCTGTGAGACAGCTTATTTTAGGAACAGGGGTTCACTCTGCTCTTTCAAGAAATGAACTGCTGGACTGTCATCTTCAGCTTTGGAGCGGAGGTCAGTCTCTGCTTGGTTGTGTGGACGTCTGGACAGACCGTTTTCGGTCTTTGCCAACTCTTTACTGAAAGTTGGACAAAGCGGCTAGCCACTGTTGTCAAACTTGACAGAGGTCAGTACATACGTCAGTGGGTTGTTGTCAGTCATGACGGTGAATTTGGTTCGGTAGAGGTCGTCAAAAAAATTGCCAGTTACAGCCCACTTAAGGGCTAGAAACTCCAGCTTGTGAGCAGGGTACCTTCTTTAACAGTTCGACTACCCTCTGCTGGCGTTAGCGATGACCCTCTTGTCCTTGGTACAGCTGTGCTGAATCCAAGCAAGTTGGCATCAGTGTGGACAACGTATAGTATCTTGGGATCCTAGAATTTGGGCAGTGGTCAGCTTCTCTTATGAGTGTTCCGAATGCTTTTTTCAGTTCATTGAACAGTTTCCTCAGATCTGTGCTGGAGAAAGACTGGCGCTTTTGTTTTCTAGCAGTCAGGTTGTTCAAAGGCTTTGCCAGTTTGGAGTAATTCTTGACAAACCTCCTGTAGTATCCAGTGAAGCCTAGGAAGGATTTCAGTTCGCTGATGTTGTTTGGCCTTGGTCATGAGGTCAGAGCAATGATCTTGTCAGTGTCGGTTTTCACTCCATTCTCAGAAACGAGGTGGCCCAAGTATCAGACTGACTTCCTGAAGAAGTGGCAGTTTCCAGATGCCAACTTCAGAGCAAACTCTTTTAGCCTGCACAGGACACTCATCAGCCATTATTTATATTCTTCGAGCGTGTCTGAGAACACTAAGGTCGTCAAGGAACACAAGGACTTTCAGGTTTATGCTGCCCATACACTTCTCCATGACACACTGAAAAGTGCTAACCCCTTGTGGAATCCAGTTAAACTCCCAGAATCCCATGGGTGTGACAAAGTCTTCTGTTTGTTTGTCTTCCTCCTCCATTTTAACATGATAGTAGCCTGACGTCAAGTCCATGACAGAGAGCCACTTTGATCCTGTGAAAGCTGAGAAGGCTTCCTCTATGTTTGGTAAGGCGTATGCGTCTTTGACGGTCTGGTTGTTCAACTTCCTGTAGTCAACGAATGGCACCACTCTTCTTCTTCACGATGACTATTGATGAAGCGAAGGGACTTTCACACTCTCTGATGCTGTTGACATCAGAGCTCTTTCAGGTGAAGTCGTACAGCTTGGTAATCAAGCGGGTGGATGGGTCTGGCTCTCTGCTTGAAGGGTGTTGGATTGGACAGACGGATGTGGTGCTTGACTGTGGGCGCATAGTCACCTATGGTAAACAGAGTTCAGCTTGCTTGTAATCCTTGCTTTCTACTGCTCTGGTATAGAGAGGAAACAAGTCAAATGTGATAGTGTTCTGAAGGCTTGTCGGACACAGAGCATTGTACTCAGCAATAGTTGTTGAGGAGTGTAACACTGTGTTCTTTAGCTTTGCTTCTGGATGTCAGCCGTGAAAAGGATAAGGGGATGGAGAGTTCTGCAATGTTCAGGTTTACTGGTACTGTGGTGTCATGAGCAGTCTCGTTCTTGAGAAGAATAGGTGTTTCAGTGATGCCAAATACACAAAAGTAGTCTGTGCATTAACACCATACTTTTTCTCGATTATCATACAACTGGTAGTAGTCAGTTACTTTCAGGGAATTAAAAAATGTTGGCAATCTGGTGCATGACAAAAACTGTACTCAAGCCAAAAACACAGGCAAAACAAGAAATCTGCTTTGAATTCTCCCAGCTATCTTGACACAATTTCTGTAGCACTTACCAATCACACTACTGATATCATACTAATTTTCTACACTGGTGAAAATGATGTGGGTTACAAGATGATGGCTAAATCAATTAAAGTGATGATGGCCAATGAAAAAATTAGGTAGAGAGGGATCCACAAACCACACAAACAGGAAGAGGGCTGTGTGTTGTGTTGATGGTCTCCCACTGTGCATTGTTCCAGCCACTCCACCCTCGCCCACTGTGACCCATTTTCAGAGGAAGCATGTAATTGCCTTCCCCACAGGGGAATTCATCAGGGGGGAGGGGAAAAAAACTGTCCCCATGAATGAGTGAGTTAAGTCAATCTATCACTCGAACATTTAATCTGGAGCGAAAGAGGCAGCAATTCCAAAACCACAATTTAGGGCAGAAAAAGAATGACATGCCAAGAGATATGTGGGATAATTATTTAAAACCAAATCTCTGAGTCATTACAGTTCATCATAACAGCCTGATTAAAGTTTAAACCCATCAAGTCTACATTCATTTATAAAACTGAAACCATGCTAACAAAGGCTGTGCCCTTATAGACAACAAAAACAGATCAGATACACCTATTAAGTTTTTACCCTTGGTCGATGAAATCAACACATTTTGGGGTTAGTTGACATTTCACAAGGCAGTCAATGCTGAGCAGGTGTTAATCATGAACAGATCGCTGCTGAGCACAATGAAGGCAGATCAATGGAGACAAAGATCAGTGGATGTGCCAGGTCTTTGTCTGTCTGTTTCACCATTTGTGTTATGCAAACTGTGTTTGTGTTGCTAGAGGTCTCAAAGAGAAGGGTGAGCAATGGATATGCAAGCATTGGAGTTTAAAGCTCTTCGTCTACATAACATCTCAGGAGGAAACCCAATCAAGTAAAGGGGGAGACACCTGCTTCTCTATCTTTAAATATTATGTTAAGCCTAAAACATAATAGGCTAGGCCTAAATGTTGTTTACATTTTATACAACTAAAGATGAGAAATTAGGCTAATTACATTGCAACAGTGCAATTATAATAGGATGACTGTGAACTTGGTCATGCTAACTGGTGGTTTGATACCATGTGCGGGATCTAAGCAATCAGATTTGTAAAAAAATAATAATAATAATAATTGGATCTTGCCTAACAGCAAACCAACAGCAAAAGGCTCTATCATGGTGTTTCCACTGTTCCTCTGCAGCCTAGTACACAGCTCACTAACAGGTCCCTCATGCCTCCCAGAGTTGTCCACTGAGCCAAGCTCTCTGTGTGGGGGATGGGAGAGAAGCGTGGGGGAGGGGAGGGAAGCATGGGGGAGGACAGGCTGAGCTCTGCTGAGTGCTGCTGTTGTTTGCTCTGAAAGCACTCCCTTATGCCGGCTGAGGATTAGCCCACAGTAGGGGTGGTGTTCGGTCAACCAGATACACTGTAAAACACACTAATTTGGGAAATAAATCTGTAATGGAAAGAGTACTGAACCAACCAATTAAAACAGGTGGAATGATAGTGACACATTGCCCTGTCTTCCATCAACTGAATATCGATGATTGCCTGTAGATTTTTAATCAACCATCATCCACAACACACCAGGGATCACTATCCCAACTACTGACTGACCGGTCATCAACTTCACTCTTGAGCGAACCTCAAGACAGTAGCTAGCTAGTTTAGCTAATACTCTAATTGTGGCTAGTTAACTAAACATTGAACAGGAGAAAATCTAGTTGTGTTGAACATTTTTGTTCACTACAATCTGTACCGGGTGGTTAACTTCAAAGGAGTGCCCTCTTGATTTATTTAGTGACACAAACCAGAGTGAAACATTAACACGCAACATTAGAACTTAAATCAAACCCAACAACAGCCAAAATGTACACTGCTTAAACAGAGACTCTGTGATATGATGTTGCCACAAGTAGTGGCGATTAGGCCAAATATTGTCAATCCAAATCACATTGTTCTCACGCCTCTTTTAGAAGGTCTGGAGAATTTTTGATTAGCCGTTCTGGCTTTGATCGAACTGTATGGAGTCATTGGAGAATTTCATTGGATGTTACATTCCAAGAACCCTCCCCCCACATGCCTGTAGAATGGTTGCTTGTTGTTATGTGCATCAGCTTTTACAATGCTAGCTGGCAACATTGAAGAAAATGGTAGAAAACCTGAAGGTAAAACTGAATTCTGGTTTTTTTTAGCTCCACACAAGCAAGGTATTTGATTGGTTTAACGTGTCACTCATTTCAAACAGGTTTCCGTGTCTTTGTAACTACTTTCAGCAAAGAATTTCCCTTTCCGAACTAGGAAAACCTGGTCTCAACGAGGTTAGGCTACTTCCAATATAAACAAGTCAGACATTTCACTTGTTTGCAATTCCATAAGCATCTGCACATGTGCATGCAGAAAAAGGCTCTGTGCACAGCAACGCAACATAGCTGCATGACCAAAAAGGCTATCTTTTTGCTATCATTGTTTTTTTGGGTGTCGCCCCGCTACGAATGGCTACTTCACTGAATCAGATATGCTCAGCCATTTGGTTTAGCGGAGAGCTCAGAAATGGGGCTGGAGAGATGTAACCACTCTCAAATTCATAGATGGTGCTAAGGATGAAAGGACTGGTCCAGTGGTCTAGCACCATGGCCTACAGTGCACACATATGCCCATGTCAGGATGGGTTACAATCTGGCCCCACTAAAAAAAAAAAAAAAAAAAGATCTTCATAGTTTCAGTGCCAAAAAAAAGACATAGCATTTTGTGTGTACCAAGAATAAATTCCATATAAAATGTGGTAAATCAGGTAACTCAAACTAACAACTAGGCCTTGAATGCAATTGGAAGTGCGCAAGCCGGTAAAACGCCGTAACCTACAATGTGTTAACACCACTGGAATTTTGAGCATGAGAAAGGTTTTGTTTAATCACATTGTAGAGGGCACTCTATCTTATTGATTCGTTCAGTTGCCTGATTGCTCTCTTGCAGTTTCCTCCGGGCACTTTGCTCAAAAACACATCAGCCCCCACTATGTTTGTAGATCCAGACGTGCTCATTATGAGGAATATTGAAAGGCAGGAGATTTTATGGTCACACTTAAAAACATTTCATGAACTAGCCTAATATATGGGAAAAAAACAGTCCTCCTCTGTCAAATGAGGCTTTTGCCTTACAAAACATAGCCTACATCCAAATTGCTCCAAGAATGTTCAGATGATATTTTCACCAGATAGATACTCTTGAGGGTAACTGAAAATGAGACTGGTCAGTTCAGCGGTGTGTCACTAAAAAGAAATTGAAGGTCAACACTCATGACTGTAAACCACAGACCAGAATGATGTGCGTCATCCACCTGACAGCCATCACAGAATGTTCCAGCAGGATTCAGGTTGGATAAGGCAGGGGAACCGGAGCGATGTGACATTCCCCACGTGGCCACTGTTGATGGGACTGCAGGGCCAAAGCTGCAGATGAGACAGTGCTAGCCTGTCAGCGGTGACTGCCACTGGTCTGCACTTAAGAGAAAGACAGTTTCTTCCTCTCTCTCTATTTGTTCTCTTTCTCCTACACTGTCTTCTTGTCTGCTGTCACTCTCCTGTCAGACACAGGGTTCAGCAAGCAGTCAGAATAAGATGTAGAGAAACACTTTCAAATTAATTCCCCTGGAGCTGAGGAGCACAGCCAGGCTTTAAACGCATCTCAATTTAAATTACTTAAAACAAGAGATAAATGAGTGGGTGGAGGAGAGTTGTCCTTTATAGAATTTGTAGACAGGTCTTCCAAGACAGATGAGTCATGGGTGCTCTTACTTTACCAGTGCTGGTTAAGAGTCTATCCCTCTGAAGTTTAAAAGGGAATTTGGCTCATTACACAAAAGGTGAAATACACAGCAAGTGCTAACATACAGATAAAAACATGATTTTGAATCAATACTCACATGCACAGTAGTGCCATTATGCTTTCAGAAAGGAGGACCTTGAAAGCCCTCGAAGGCCACTTAAATGGATAACTCAAGAAGGTTTTGTTTGGGCTAAATAGATTCAAACACAAAGCTTCATTAGGGCAGATTTATTCAAAGGCTGTTCTTACCAGTCCCCTGAGGAGGATAAAGGAGATCATTATGTCGTTGTTCCATGAGCTCAAGACCACTTGCTTGGCAAATGATTTCAATGTGTATGGTCAAGCAGCTTCCAGCTGATATGAGATTCATCTCCACCTATCCCTGATGAAGCATAGACTACTGATTTAGTCACAAGCTGTGTGAAGGACAGGCCAAAGGAGGGCTGCCTGTGTCTGATACCATTTTATTACTGGACACTAGGGATGTTAATGTTTAACAAGTAAATGTTTATACAATAAGGAATTCCCAACCGGTTAGAGAAAATCCCTAAACGAAAAACTGGACATTATGTGACATAGATTTTTTACCACAGGATTGTTAATTTGCCAAGAATTATAAAAAAAATTTAAAAAAGAATAAAAAAAAAAAAGATGAATAAAACAACAAACTGTCTCAATGATAACCAAACATGCCCTCGAATAATGCAGTATGGTATAGTATATGTGCGCGCACACTTAGATTCCGGCTCTCAAGTGCATTTCACAGCCTCTCTGCCTCCCAGCGCAGATTTGATTGGTGACGTCTGTGCCCTTGTCCATCTCTCCTCTTGAACTGAGCACAGCAGATAGAAGGATGCCAACAGCACAGGTAGCCATATTATGTTATTTCCCTAGGCATAAGTTCGCCGTAAGGCTACATTTTGAGGCAAGGTGCATTCCTAAAGTTTTCTCGAGTGGCAGGGCTGCATCACCGTTTCACAAATCACCAATGTAAAACGGGTTAATCGTGGTAAACATATATTGAATGAAAATAACCTATTTGTCATGTTAATTCTGCAGAATTTTACAAATTCTGTTACAAATTGCGTCCACGAACCGTTTAGGAAAATATTTAGTTTTTAACATCCCTACTGGATACAAAGAAATTGGTCAACTAAATAAGCTATAAGATTCATCAAGAACTGCAGGTCGGGTTGACAAGGTGTTTTCCCATCAAATCTTAAACTATCTCTGAGGTAAGGCATTGTATGTCAACACAGCATTCTAGGCCTACATCATGCACAAAATGTTAGAAATCATGTCATGCTTACTTATAGGCTTTGCATCCCAATTAGGTATGCTTAGATATTTCATGACTGTTGTCTCATTTCACAAGTACAACCTAGTTCAGCTCTTGCCCTATCAGGGATCTCAGGCAGTCCCCTTTAGCACATAAATCCTATCTGGTTTGTCATCAGCTGGTCGGCCATTGTGCAACTGATCCTCTGTGAAGGAATACTATCAGTAGCAGTTTAGTCTTCGATACCAAGGACTTGCAGAGGCACTCACACTAATCCCTCTCTGATGATAATGTTCTGCTCTCTCTCTCTGCCTGTGTGGAAATGGGGCATAGGGGAAGTCCACAGGAACACTGTTCAAATCAACAACATCACAATTATCCAATAACTGTCATGTGGTTGACTCAGCAACCAATTAGCCGTAGCTTTTTGATGATACTGATGTAATTATTATCTTCCAAATGAACATGAGGATCAAGGAAATGACAGAGTGTAGGCTACCTATCACATGGCAATTTCTCATTAAAAGACAGCCGGGACAGCTGAGGCAACTATAAGCAGCCTAACTGAGGGGCCAGCATTCTTCCGCTATCTGTCCAACTGCACATTAAAGAGCTATTTCAGAAACCTTTCTCTAAATAATTGTATCAAACTAAACTACATATGCCTATGACCGTTTATTTTCTTAACTGAAACAATCCATAATAGGCCTAGTCAATCTCATTCTCTGAAACAATCCTGCGAATCCACCATACAAGGCTTGAAATTGATCTCTCTCTATTTGTATTGGTGTGACAGGGTTTTGTAGCGAAAGAGGTAGGCTATTAGCCTAAACCTCAAAAAGACTCAACTTTATTAATGACCACCAAAATAGGCTAATGTTTCTTTGGCCGAAACTTTTTAAGTTGAATTGCAAATGTAATAAAATGAAATGGTGAGCCCGTGGAAACTAAAAATAGAAACCAGAGTCCCACAGGCCATTAGCATGTGATGTAATGCACTGCTGTCATAACAAGCAGAGGACTTTTACTGCTGTTAGATTAGAGACCCAGGCCTAACGCTATCATGCAAGCACGTGTTTTTCTCAGCTAACAGGGGAAATCCAGAACACTGAGGCTTAAGAGCAGGAATTTGGGTAGCAAAAGCCCTTATGGGCTGCACTAAAACTGTGACCTGACAGGCAGATCTCATAACAAAACCAGAGACAAAAGGTGGCTCAGCATTCATCCTCTATCATTCCAAAACGTTAGTGGCTTGTCCTTTGGTCTCACCCTCAGAATGGGGGCCAACAGATGTGCAGTGAGATTGGGCAATTGCAGTTTCCTTGTTCCTCTGACAACTGCTCTTCCAGAGGCTACTTGGGTCTCAGCCAAGAGGCAGCATGTCAAAGGGAGTGACTTTGCAGACCTTTATCCTAACATCACCAGAGGGCAACATTCCAAAATTATCGAAAATGTAATTGGGTTTTTCCAGAGCAAATTATACACATATGGATTTTTATGAATGCATTTATTAATGTGTTTGCTGTTACTGGATTGCCTACTGAAGTGGCTGAATTTAGCTAAGTAACGTTAGCTCTTTGGACTGCAGTCAATTAGCACAGTCGCTAACTAAAAGGATGTTGACAGAACAAGAGAGTAATTCGGCATTAGGAGATATTATTTACCAATAATTTATTTCACTAGTTAATATGGCGAGCTTCTATCCATGAATTTCAGAGTCAGACGTTCTTGCTAACTTTTGCCCCAAGCAGCTTGTGTATGTAGTTCCAATTAAATGCATCAGCATTGACTGCACAACGCAGGTTTGTTTACTTGTGAAGAGAGCAGAATATACAACTTTGATAAAGTTCTCTTGGGGAGGGGGTGGGCTGGAATAAACCATTACTGGAAATTACAGTGGCTGGCAACTTAGGTTTTAAGAATGCTTCTCACAGTGCTTTTTGGTATGTTTTTGTAAGAGTATAACAAAAATAATTCAGTGGATCATCAAACTGTCACAACAAATTAGATTTAACAGCAAATCACTGATATCAATATGCAGTGCAATGAACAAGTGAAATTCTAATTTGGCATAAGTAACTGCACATAAAATAAATGAATGTTGCACCATTTATCAATGCAGATCATTTCAGGTCATTATTGAGATATGGAGTTTTGCCTAATCAGCATTAAGAGAATAGTTTTGCCATTGTTTACTTATGACAACTGTGCTAAATAGCAACTAAAATAAAAAAAAAAATATTTCACAGTGAATGTTGCCCACCATAAATCGGCATCAGTATCAGACCCAAAAATTCAGTACCGGTCAGCTCTAGTTTTTACGCAGTGAACATTTTTATGGTGTGGTATTAGTCTACAGATTTCAAAACGCCAAGAAGACAGCCAACTACATAAACCCTCGCTAATGGTTTGTTAGGCTAAATGATGGGCATACACCAGGGAATTGGATGACATTTACAAGCCTAACTTCTTCCATATTAGCTAGCCTAAGGGCCTTGTCTACAATTGTGTTTTAGGTGATAGACCTATGCATTCTTCTGACAAATAGCCTTCATGAGGTGGGAGAGCAGACAAAATCAAATGTGGAAAGGATTGTCAAAAAAGTTGGATATGAAACCCTTCAGGGAGGTAGGCATAGGCTTAGTCTGAGAAATAAAACATTATCACAAATTAGGTCTAGGCTACCTGTCACAACAAATGTTTGAACAAGAGAAACATATTGTTGGTCATTATGAACCACTGCAGTGCTACAAGCATTAGGCCTAGGCTCAACAATACCTCCTGGACTGAGACCTTATTTCCACTAAAGTTTTCTGAAAAGGTTTTCAAGCAATGGTACAACTAGTAAAATGATTTCCAAGTTCTCCTTGGAATTGAAATAGGCCTAAAAGGACAGCATTACACAACGTAAGGTTAGAAAAACCCTGCCATTCTTTCTTCAACCTTCTACAAAAAGGTTGATATGTTTTTTGTTGATCTGTGACCAAATCTTAAGATACCTTATCCAAGAATAGTCTGTAGCCCCATTTCCTGGTAACAAGCAAATCAGCAGCACCTCAACAATGAGAGGTGTGAGTGGGTGGTGTCACACTCCACAGCAAACAGACAAGATGCATTCAAGCAAACATCTTATCCTTCAACTTCACTAACAACAGGTGAACAAGGGAGATAACAGATCCCCTCTCTCATTCTAGTAACAACACGGCAAGTTCAGAAAGAGTCAACTGGCATTGAAAGAGAAGTTGACCAATTCATCAGTTCAAAGGCAAAGGCCTCTGGTCGTTTCTTGTTGTTTTTGTTTACAATGAAACATAGTCTAGTTTTGATCTGCCTCTGCAAGAACTTCAACATAATAATGTTTTACGAGGCCATTAAAGGCCCACTCAGTAATTTCTGCATAAATTAAATATCACAAATACAAAATTAACTAAATGCGTGCTTTGTTTGTAGAAATGTTTGCAATAAATGAAACCGTTACACGTTTAAATTGTTACCAGTTCAGACTTGCACGCATTATAGATGGAGCTTCTGACAAGCGGTCATCACTGCCAGTTCATTTTTGAAAGTGCGTTCCCGAGCGGAAATACATGCAAGGTAATGTAGCGATTAGCTGCATTATGTTATGAAAACGTATGCACGTTTTACACACTGTAAAATTCCCCCGATTCCCAATTGCACTTAACATATTGTCGGCTGTCTGTCAGCCCTTGACTTTCTTATCGTCACTTGAGTGGGATCAGGTGGATCAGTTGAGCGCAGTCTCTCAGCTGTTTGTTGGAGTGACCTGGATGAGACAACTAGTTACCATTCAGGAGGGTGCAATGCTAAACGTTGCACATAGAAATGTAATGAATAAAGCAGACGAGATCAATTACTGTGTATGTAACAGAGGCATGTCTGTTCAACAATATATTTCTACCTAAATATTCCACAACATTGTGGCTGTTATGCACTTAGGCAAGTTAAGGTTTGTCACAAATATAAATAATTATTTGAGAACTTTATTCATAAGGAGGGGAAACGTATGACATTACAGCATGGGACAAAGGCCTCAATGGGATAGGAAAACCTGCTGATGACTATTGGTTGTACCAGCCCAACAATAGATTTGATCTTTTTATTACATTAAAACATCTGAATAAATTAAACAAACAATCACAACCAATGGGCTAAATCCAATGTACTGGTAGGCGGGCTGTTTTTCTTGTTTTTTTTTTAAATGTTTTATTATGTGTGACTTACTCAATTTCAGTCGTTTATTCCCCTAAACATATTGAGTTCTGACAACTATTGAAAAGCTGAGAATCTCAGCTTTATAACCACGCCAACTCAACTTAATTCATTTTACTCCCTCCACTCAAGACTTCGCAAAGCTCTGCACACTCCACACTCTAAGCCAGGGCTCTTCAACTATATTATTACGGGAGCCAGAGTTTCAAAATGTTATTTGCAGGGGGACCAGAGATTTCCCACATGCATGTGATAATTCTTCCAAAGAACTGTATACACTTGTAAAACAATGCACAAACACCACTACATTCTTAGAAAGTACCTTTAATTCATAACATCAAGTACCCATGAGTAGGACTATATAAGTGTGAAAGAAGCTGGACTCGCATGTGCACGTTGATCCACACACAGTTAGAAGAAAAATGCCAGTCTTCTTGTGTTTGGGAATTGCTCTCCATTGACATGCTCAGTCGAAAACTTTGCACAGACTGAAGCGCCTAACATCTGTTAATCTAGCAGTGTACGGAAAAAAGCTTTTCCAATTGGAGGAACTTAGACTCTGGCTCATTTTGGCATATATATATATGCCAAAATGAGCCAGAGTCTAAGTTCCTCCATATATATATATATATATATATAACCTAACCTACCGCACATGGTGGGGAGAGGGGTGTAGTAGTGATGTTGCCGGCAGGAAATGCTAATTGACACAGCTTCGCCTGATCAATCTAATTTAGTCACGCGATGGACAGGAGTGGGATACAGTAGTAGACCTGACCACAGGAAATGTTCATGCACATTAACTATAAGTAAGATATTTTGAAATATTGAAATATCAACTTCAAAAACTTTTTGCATGACAAAGGTACATGTCTGATCCACCACCAGCTTACCAACCAGGCCCAAAGCTCTGCATCCTGCAATAAACTGACACACAGATCCTCATCCTTACTGCCTCAACCAACCTGTTGCTGGCCTATACTCACCAATAAACTGTTAAACTGTTTAAAAAAGATATACACACCAGCTGCATTATAAAATGTCTCATTAGCCCTATTTCCCTTAAAAATGTTCAATGAAATGCTTACTTTGCCGGCTTCCTCTCAACAGTGCAATATCAGGACGTAAGAATAAAAAATACAATAATAGCACATAAGACAATAAACGTAATACGCATTAATAGCAAATAAAGTGAGCAATACAATACATTAATAAATAGCAGCAGTGACGGTAGTAAGTGTAAGTGTGTGTGTGGTTGATGTGCAGAGAACAAACTGTCTTAGGTGCAGGTGAGCTGTTCAAAATTATGGCCTGAAGGTAGAAACTGTATTGTAATTACCTGCTAGAAATGTAAACCACAAAAAAAATACTACTACTACTCAAGAATAATTTATTATTAATAATAATAATAATAATAATAATAATAATAATAAGCCATTCGGACACTTGTCCAAAGCGACTTACATTGCAGTGAGTGCACATTTCAGTCTATATGGTTAATTCATAAGAATTAGTTAACTCATAAGAAAAAAGAAAACATTGCCATAAGTATTAGTAATTAGTTAATTAATAAGGAATAGTTAATTCGTAAGAATTAATTACTTTACTTAATTCATTCGCAGTAAGAAATGCACTCTGGAAATGCTGTAATGAGACCTGCAGTGCCTCCAAGACCATATATTTACAAACAGTCTGACCTGGTGAACTCCCTATCTTGGACCCTTGAAGCTTCTCCAAAACAACATGTTGACCACCTCTGATGCTTTGGTTGAACTAACCCTCATGGTAGTCACCAAAACCATGTAAACTTCCATAACAGCATCAGAGTACAATGTTCAAAAGTTATCTGTCCAGCTCGTCTCTCCTCCCGGAGACTCCTATACCTGTCACTTGCCAGATACTTATACTTTAATTATTGCTATTGACTTAGTACTTGTATTGCGCCCTACTTCATTGTGTATTGTTGTTATGTTTACTTGTGTTATTACTGCACTGTTGAGAGGAAGCTTGCAAAGTAAGCATTTCATTGTACAGTTTATAACCTCTATACCGTGTGTATATGACCAATAGACTTGACTAAAGTGCCAACCTATCCATTTCAAACATAAACCTGTTGACCAATAAGGTTCTATCCAACTTCAGTTTTCTCTACAAATAAACCCCTTAGTTCTATCATACTCTCTAAACACCATAGCCTACTACCACCATCCTTTGCCATTTTGCTGCAGTTCATGTTGTCCTCTTGTTATCCACCTTTCCCAGCAAAAAGGGTTAGGGTTAGGGTTATATAATGTCAACAATTCCTGTAGTTTGTTCTCATTTTAAACACAGGCACACGCCTGCGCACAAACATACAGCTACTCTCAGTCTCATGTGCCTTTATTCATGGCTCATAAAATAACCTGTCACAGTTTATCCACGAAATATCTGACAATCCAAGCTGGCTATTGGACAGAAGTAGCAAGCTAGACAGTGTTTTTAGTCTTTAGTTTTTGCGCGGAAAAGCTTTCCGATTCGACTGGCGTTTACTAAGGGCGCACGTCTTATATTTCATCAAATTACAAAAAAAAAGTCCCAAACGGGAAATATTTGCCGTTTTAAGTTTGTTGTAGAGAAGACAATGGCGAAGACACTCACATAACAGTGAAGACACTCAACTTTTTTTTTTATGATTTTGATTCTGGCCATTTAGGCCAAGGTAAAACTCAATTGTTCACCCCTTAATCCTAACCCAATCAACATCCAAGAAACGGGGTTACGATAAGACAGGGATTGGCTCTTATTTGAGTAAGAGTTTGAAAAACCAATAGAAAGTGTGGTAGGGGACTTTTCAGTTGAATAAGGGGATTGACAAATATTTCTCTGGACACTTTGCTTCAACAGCGGTTGTCTTGATTGGAGCAGTCGCTATGGTGCCTTTTAAACCCTATTTTTAGACTAAAATAACCACTCTTAGATATCGATTGACTTGTAGTTCGTTTCACAGTTATTTTTTCATGTAATAAATCACCAAATTGCTAGTTATACATATGTGTTTACTATTAAGCTCGTCAACATAGGCTAACTGCTTATACGCATTGTTCCTAAGAAGAAAACACCGGCAGTTTTCGGCATTAAGTGTAATGATAACATGTATTAACAGGTAAATGTACACTATTTCGCATTATTTGGGATTTGGAATGATTTAGAAAATCCCGAAACGGCTATTTTGCATGGTAGCGGATTTAGAACTCTCAACTCGTCCCCATTGGGATAGTATTGCGGCCAGAACTTTTGACCTGCCGATTGTCATGTTACCTTGGCAACAGTGGTTGTTTTGATATGTCTGAGCACAGGGCAGAAACTACCACCTATCTATCTAATACCATTATGAAATAATTATGGCATTGTTTTCTTGTCACAATTTTCTGTTTTGTAACCGTTGTATAAAAGCAATTAGGCACTCAAGTGAATAAGTGCATAATATTGTGAATAAAGTCACGGCTGATGGGTTGCCAGCAACACTGCTCAGCTGTGACTTTATTCACGATAAAGCACAGTCTCTCGTGGGTTATTGCTTAATTCAATGGTTACTGAGTAATCGGAAGTGGGGCTGTTGATGTTCAACATGAAATTACTGACAGGTTGTACCACCAATCACAAACGAGCACATCTCGTTTTGAAATTAAAAACGTCAAAACAATAATTTAGCTTTTAGACTGTTGGACATCTCCATTGCTAACTTCTAACTAACTAGCTAGCTTCCGTAAACCACTCTAGGATGAAAATGAATGAACAGCATGGAGGTGAGGGAGGAGCTTTCTCAGGCATAGAATTTCCTCCAATCACATTATGACAAAAATAATGTTATGGCATAATGATATAGCATAGGACATGCATGTCTGTTCCTGTGATAAAAAAACAACAAAAAAAAACTGTTGTATAGTAGCTAGCTACTGAACCCTTCCTCACTGTCTGTTATTTAACCACGCCTCCTGGCATCGAGTCATCCAATCAAAATCTTAACTTGCGCAGTTCTCAGAAGAACTCCAGTCCAAAGCATGTTGTGTAGCAAGTGGCTTCAGGCTTTTCACACGTCAGGTTGCTTTGCTGTCCATTGAAAGACTGCATCTCCTCTGACATATCAAATACGTTAGGTGCAATAGGCTGAGCCTACATTTTAGAAAGGATGCAACTCACAAAAAGTCCATGATGACAGCTTGTTGACACTGCTATCACAGTTAGTTAGCTAGCTATCCAGCTAAGGCTGGCAAACACTGCAATGATAGGTAGCTCACTACCAAGTCAATCACATCCGAAAGGAACACATGACAAGCGTGGATAGCCAGTTACAATAGACCTCGCAGGCAGTTGAAACGACAAATTGAAAAGAATGGTTGTACTGTACTGTCAAATAATATTTTACTAGCTAACTAACTAACTTCTAGCCAGGGAAGCTGTTTTAATACTGGCTAATATTAACTTACTGTGTACTGTCCTGATCGGAGTCCATGTTGAAAATGTCATTAATGTAGCTTACATAAATGCACAGTGTATAGGGATATTTCATGCATTTCTTAAAACACATATAGCTTATACCATCACTATTAAAGGTCTAAAGACCAATAACGGATTGGTACTTTTGTTTAAATATCTGCCCCAGGGTCCTTAGACAAAGGGGGTTTAGCCAAGGCAAAAAGCATGAAAGCAGTTGTTAGCCAGATAAGCTAGCAGCTGGGCTAGTACCGCGCTTCCAGTTAGCAGTGGCTTGCGCTAACAAGCTACTGCTAGCAGGCTAGCTAGCCGCGTCTCAAAAGTATAGCAAAATTCCTACACTAGTAATTATAAACTTAAAATGGTTACCTTACCCCGTTTGCAAACCCCGATCCATCGAATGTTTACGTACACTCCATAGATGCTGATAATATAGGCAAAATCACTTTAATGACCCCAAACGTGCTTAATTGTAGCTACAGACAAATCAATCAACGTGCTCCCAAGAAATCCAACAGCAGGGGAAAGGAAAGGCCAATTCACTGGACTGCAGCCATCACACGTTGAGATCCCGTTGAAAATTTAAAAATACCGGTTACGATGGGCATTTCAGATTCAGTTTCAAGCCTGGTTGAAAATAAAGCACATCCCCTCAGTAGTCCGAGTAGAAAATTCCAATATTCCCGAGGCTTCCACACCAGTTTTATTCCTGGACTCGATTCCGCTGAATCTCTAATATATCTTAATGGCTGTTTGTATCTTTCAATGCGAGAGGGAGCGATACAATGTAGCCAACAAGCAGAACGAGCCGCTTGGAAACACGGGGAGGAAAATCAGAGCGTGGACTGAACCGCTAGCTAGGGGAGGTACAAAGCTTTGAAAAGCTGGAAATGGATTTTGGAGAGGATTAGGGATGGTTTGAGTTTGGCTCTCCAACTGGTTTCCTTTAGCTTGGGTGGATGTTTCCCTTGCTATGAATCAAATTAAAATAATTATGGTAGCCACTGGAAAGGCAGTGTCTTGAACATGTGTGGAAGAAGAATAACAAGTGATTAGTGTTTATTAGAATTATTTTTTTTAATACATTTCTCAACCATATTCCAACCAAGAATAGGAATAAGCAAAGGCTTTGACTTCTGGTCAAACATATGGAAAAGCGTCTAAGAAAACATCTACCAGAAAACGTCTTTAAAGGTGTTTAGAAAAACATCAAACCTCATTAATGTTCAAGTATAAGTTTAAGAATCAGTCATTGCTCAGTGTCTGTCAAAGTCATTCTGTTACCAAAAACCCACATAAGTGTAAGATATATTTAAATGTCTCTGCCTCATTAGGAGTGAGGATAATGAAAGTTAACAAAAGTAAGAAGTATAGGTAGACCTACCAAATGCTTTTACTGATATCGATTTAGTTAATAATTAATTAATTATTTAAAGTGATTAAAACTGGTAATTCTGTTGCTAAATCGAAAACAGAATGACCAAATCAAATCGGTAACAGAATGACTGAAATTGAATATGCTAGTAAAGTGATTGTATCACAATCAAATAATACCATGACAACGAAAATATCTGGAGACAAATATAGTAAGCTTGTATAGACAGCACCAGGATACTGTAAGTGTAGCTATTTAAGCTAGATTGTTGAAGGTGATAAAATATTTATCATATTTATATAACATGACATGTGTGCTTGTACAAGTAACATGGCTAACGTGACCAGTTGCTAATATAGCCAAATATTAAAATGTTAATGTCAGTTTTGCAGCGCTGAATGTTTGTTTGGATGTCTCCAGTGATGTTCCACTTTATCAGTGTATTGGCTACGTTCACTTATTGTACAGGTTGTACAGAACCTAAAAGGGTTATTTAGCTGTCCCTGTGGGAGAACCCTTTAACCCTTTTGGGTTCCATGTAGATCGCTTCTGGGTTCCATGTACAATTTACATTTATATTTTTGACATTTAGCAGCCGCTTTTATCCAAAGCGACTTACAACAAGTACATTTGTCTAAAGTAAGTGAATCTATACATCAATCATCATAAGAAAAAATCTATGCTAGGACCAGGGGCCATTGGCATGTAAAACCCTTTTCACAGAGGGTTCTATATGGAACCCAAAAGGGTTCTACATGGAACTTAAAAGCGTTCTTCCACCGGGACAGCCAAAAAACTGTGGGAAATCATACAGTAGTCACAAACCACTGTATCAACATCCTCATCAAGCACCGCATCAACATCCTCATCCCATGCTCCAATAAATGGAGACTTCATTGTTGTTGAGTACAGTGGAGAAAGCAAAGCCAGCAAATCCCACAAATATGTAGCGCAAGTAACTTCCATTGATTATGACATACATGTTGCACATTTCTACAAAAAGGATATTGATGTCTTGATATCTTAATTAATAAAGAGCAAACTGACACGTATGGGGTGGTGTCCGCAAGACTGTCCGCAAGACTTAGGATTAGGATCCTTCCCACACCAGTTGCAGACAATAAAGGACATTTTCATTTTGCAGAGGCTATTTCTAAGGCAAACTAGGAGCAGATTGTGTGTCTCTGCACATGACACTATTTGTCTATACATAATACATACTTGTATTTCAAGACACATATGGCATATACACGCATACATACACATATTTACATTTATGGCATTTAGCTGACACCTTTATCCAAAGCAACGTACAACAAATACATTTGTTTAAGTAAGTGAATCATCTATTCAACAGTCATCATAAGACAAAGTAATCAATGCTCACACCAGGGGCCATTGGCAGTCGTAATGCCAGTAGGCTAATTTTTCTTTTTTTTCTTTTTAAAAAAAAAAAAAAGTATTAGCAGGAGAGAACTTGTACAGGGGGGTAACAGGGGAGAAGAGGTCTCGGGGTTAGGGCTAGTATAGGGGGGGTAGTGAGGGTGAAGCGGTCTTTAGGAGGGACTGTTAACATGTAGCTTGAAGAGATGGGTTTTCAGTCTACGGCGGAATTACATGCTGGGAGCACCTGAGTTGTTGACGCTAGCAGCCCTCCGGTTGCCAGCTCACATCCCACCAGTTTTCCCTGTCAGGCCTGGGATTCCAACTGGTGACCTACCTGTTACTAGTCCACCTCTCTAACCTCCAGACTACCACCGCCCCCTTCATGAGAGTGTCTATTGTATATTTCTACCTTTGTGTGAATGACATTCACATCGAGTTCCAGCATCATGCTGTTACCTTGGAATTAAGCAGCTTCCAAACCCAGTACATTGTTGCATTACATTGAAGTCTAGTGAAGTGTCTCATAGTACCTACAAGAGCCTACAAGAGGGTTTCAGATGCCACCCTGGAGTCTGAGAGAGAGAGAAGAGGAGATGCTCACTGCTCAGACAGTCAACTCTCAATCATTCAGTGGGCCATCCTGGCCTAAGATTGAGCTGTACTGACAATTATGATGCTATTCAGGTTGATGAAACCAAAAGTGAAAGACGTGTAGTAAAACTGCATCAGTGTTTGTTAAACAAAGGGACATTTTACCCCCCAAAAAACATTGTATAATATAATATAATTCCCATCAGTCCACCATTCATATGGGGTGGGAAAAACAAAACAAGACAACAGTGAGTCCAGTGGAGGTTAGATCTGGGTGACTATCCTTACTAAGAGCGAGAAAAGGTTTGAATCACAGACAATTCTCTATAACCTTCCTCATCTTCACAGTTGAAAAGTTGAAAACAGCTGAATCGAGAGCACAAGATCTTGTCACTTCAATGCCAGTAGAAGAACCAGTCCTAATGAGCAGCCTGTCCAAGGTCTGGCCATGTCTCAGCGTCAGCTCTTGCTCTGTGTGTTAGAGGCTAATGGTGGGGGCAGCGCTCTGTTATTAGAGAGAAAGCAGCCAACAGCTGCAGGAAAGGGAGAACCAGTGCTTATGACAGGCAAACATGTCGTCCTATTTGTCATACAGCTACACAGAGATAACCTCTCATGTTTACTCGCCTTTCTGTAAGGTGGGAAAGTGGTAGGGGGGTGGGCGGGTGGGGTGGGGGGACTATGCACAGAGGCATTCAGAGCTGGTTACCGGGGCAACAAGGATATGATAATGTTGCCTTTGACGTGACAGAGGGAATCATCTCGGCAGCTCTCTGAGGCAGCGGGCACAGGGAGGCCAGGGAAAACTGAATTAATGGGATCATTTTCACACAGCGAGGGCGGCAGTCAGGGCCGGCACTCCATCTTCTCATCGCCTCCGTGCACTCATGCTGGCTTAGGCATTCATCCACACAGAAACAGCTTCCATTTTGAAGAAGGCTGGGCTAGGGTTTTTTTCCTCCTTCTCTCTCTCTCTTTTTTCGTTTCAGTGCTAAACAGCAGACGGCACAGCGAGGGAACAGAGATCACTGTTGGTTTGCTCTTCAAGTCGGGGGCTTCAAACTGTGCTGTCTGTCAGGCACACTGGGCTGGAGCCTAAATTAACAGGCTGTGTCGGTAGTAACATACATTTCCCTTGCTTACAGTTGTAAATCAGTCATTATGGTTGACAGATCTACGAGCTTGATTCATAGCAGCGATGGCTCTGATGTGTGAATGTGACACATTGTGCCTGGTGGGGAGAACAGGATCAGATAAATCACCTGCTTATTAAAGATGCCGCTCGGATCACCTGTGTGTGTGTCTGTGTGTGTGTGTGTGTGTGTGTGTGTGTGTGTGTGTGTGTGTGTGTGTGTGTGTGTGTATGTGTGTGTGTCGGTGCCTGTCTGTGTGTGTTTGCCTGGGCACGTGTGCCTGCGTGTGTGTGTATGTGCATGGGAAAGACAGAGAGTATGTGTGTTTTTTTTTTTCTCTGATTACATTTTTAATCAATGCCTGTATGTCTCATCACAAGGGAAGTGAGCGGAATTTACATTTTCATTTGATTTCTCTCTCTGGTCCGGCTGGCGCTCATGATGCTAATTAATCAGTCATTCTAATGAGCTGTTAGAGGGCAATGGGAAAGAGTAATGAGGGAGGATAAACGGAGAGCAGCCTCCTGGTTTCTCCTTGCCTTTTGTGTTCATCTGCGCGGCATTATCATGGTAAACTGATGCATTTCATAGAGTAACCTCTTCCCTAGCAAGCAACACATTGCAGATGTTCCTTTCTCTTATCTCTGTGGACAGCCTAATTTGACAGGGGAGGGCAAAACAAAGAACAGGAAGGCAGAAATAGCACGTGATTTGCAATGGAGGGAAAGGCAAGCATGAAACACTCGTCAAATGATGGTTGCCATGAGCGAGGGCTCTGGTCTCTATGTCACATATCTTTTGTCACATACAAAGGGAGCACTGATTTCACACATAAAAGAGGAGCTTCTCACACAACCTGTCTGTTGAATGAGATTGGTGGTGTAGCCCACTAGCCCTTACGCTCCTTGCACAGTTTACACACCCACATACTGGACGGGCACACACACACACACACACACACACACACACACACACACACACACACACACACACACTTCTATTCCAACATAAACACACTCTCTTGCTCTCTCTGTCATACACTCCTCCTTATGGCATTTTCCACTCTCTCATGTTTAACACAGCACATCCACATGCAGTTTAACAGTCTCCCTCCTGCTTTACGGTCTGACACCATGATGCACAACCCCTGCGGGTTACATTTAGGTCAGAGAGTGACTAGCGAAAAGTGCCTGCAGCCACAGTAGAGTGTGCCATCCTGTTCCTCATTCATCATACTTTGAGTAATCCCCCTGTAATAAATGTCCACAGAAACCTGCAGGGAACCCACTTAAGCGATTAGATCGAGGGCTCCTACTTTAGCTCTGCATGCACAAGTCACGTCTCGGCGGAGGGGGCCATCATCATTGGGGAGCCAGAGGGAGGGGAATATGAACACCAGTATTAGTCAAGTATTTATTCACTTGATGTTATTATTAGTTGTGGAGAGGGAGTCGTGGCCAGGCAAGGGGACACTCCGTACGTAAACGTTTGGCATTTGTTTTTCTTTCCTTGCTGGGCGAGGAAGTCTAGCGTGAAGGGATATGACTTTTGCCCGGTGCCTGTAGGCCGGTGGGTGTCGCCTCTTCCTGTGTGGTGTTTACAGATCCTGGCCACTTGACCAATGGCGACGCAGGGGCTCAGCCCAGAGTGCTGACAGGCGGGCTCTCTGGTTTGACAAAGAGCAGCGGCCCTCGGAAGACCTGTCTACTCAACAGCTGGCCGCACTCAAAGCTGCACTGACTGAGGCCCAAAGTGCAGGCTCTCACGTACACATGCATGCATGCACACACACATATATGCACACACACAAACATACACACACACACACACACACACACACACACACACACATACACACACAGTCAAGCCGTGTCCACTATACCCTGTGATCTGTCAACAGAGGTGTCCAGGTATGTCAACAGCACAGGTGGCTAAAGGCCCTCTCTCCCACAACACACAGCCTCTGTCTGGAGTCCTGTGCAAAACTAACATGCATGAACATGTGCACTGACACACAAAGGAGCTTGTTGAAAGTACCTAACCATAACATACGGATGGGGTGGGAGAGAAAGGGGGGGGAGAACTGAATGTGGCTGGGGTTGTACAACAAGAGATGTGTTTACAAAAGGAGCCCAAGAGACAACCTTCGCCCGAGGACGAACCCAGCCTCCCTATCACCACCACCCCCAATGTTCCCAGGAACACTCCCTTCCCACCCCGGACTGGGTCCCACCAGCTGTGCTTCAGCCGTCTCCCTCTCTCCCTCTTCCTCTCTCTCTCTCTCTCTCTCTCTCTCTCTCTCTCTCTCTCTCTCTCTCAGAGAGCAAAGAGGAACAATTCTGTGAGATCTGCACTAAAGCCCCAGCCCAGAGGAACCAGACGTTCAAAAGTTCATGCACTTCACTTCCCCTGAGCCCCAATGGCAAAGCCCTCCACCAGCACTAACAGCATGACCAACCAGGGTGCTGAGGGGCAAAACAGACGACAACAGCACACCAGATATTTTCCTCAAATTCTGACATGACAAAAATGACATGAGCGTATGGAATGAGGAACAATATGTGGAGACAGATATATCAATCTGCCACTGACAATGAAGAGACAGAGAGGGGAATCCTGAGTATGTGCCACATATTCATACCACACGGGAATCTAAAACAGATCAGTGAGTGTCTGTGTTTGCTGCAGTCTGGACATCCTGTGAGGAAAATACCGGGGAGATGAGAAGAGCGAAGAGAGACTTATTCTTTTGAAGGATCCGATATTAACACATCAAACACTTTTCTCCTGCAGCTCCCCTTCAGTATGGCTGCAGCGAATGTTACGCAAGCCATAAAACTGTAGATTTCCAATAGCAAATCCCAGTTTTTCTTCCCCTTCTCCGCCAAGCTAACTCAATTTCCACGTCTTTAATGTTCGCAGTGGGAGGTGAAAATTGCTTCTTTTTTTCTTTTTTTCTTCCCCACTCAGCCCTAATCCCAGTGTATGGGACACACTGCAGCACAGCTTGGTTGACATTTTGAACACATGCACTGTGGAAACCCAAGCCACTTCTGAGTATGAAAAGAAAAGAGGCCTCCCTCGTTCCCTCTCCTTCCCTCCCTCCCTCCCTCCCTCCCTCTCTCTCTCTCTCTCTCTCTCTCTCTCTCTCACTCTCTCTCTCTCTGTGTAGTAGCACAAGGTGGGGGGAGGGAAAGGAGAGCGAGGAGTATTCTGGGGATCACTGAGTAGAGAAGAAGCTTTTATTTTTTACCCCATCGTTCGTCATTCGACAGAAGGGTTCTTGGAGACACAGCAGTGAAAGCAGGCTCTGGCAGTAGAGTGGTAACCAACCACAGAGTGGTAGTGGGGTATTTCACTCACACACTAAGCTGGATGGATGGTTTCCACAGGCTGAGTCTGTTTGATCAGTATTGTTCTCAAGCCTCCAGCATTCCTCTCACACAGCCATGGTGGTAAGAGAGGGAGTTTTCCCCTCTTTGTCGTCTCTGAGAAAAGCATTTCTCCTTCTCCACCCACCTCACCTCAGGCACCAACCGCTGTGCCAGTACATTCTTCTCAGCTCCCTGCTTTCATTCAACATAAACTATTAAACTAACATGTCCACGTTTTTCTGTTTTGGTGGTTCTTATGTTGGCATTTCATGATTTGCACATATGTTGTTGAATGTTCCACATTCATTATTTGAGTGAAGTTGAGAAGATAATGTATTGTTTCTGTCAGAGTATAAGTGTGAGTGAAGAGAAAATGAACACTAGGACCCCACAAATATATGTCTATTCTAAGTTATTCTAGATTCTACACGATTTTTTGCCCACATAACTATGGCTGTTCTATGCTAGTCGGCACACACTGGGGGGGTTAGAGTGCTGGGAGCCAGAGGGAGTGGTTGTTTTATGGCTCTGTTGCTCCTAAGCCCCTTGGTATGGAGGGGGGAGGGGTTGGGAATTGGGTGGGGGGGTTGGTGGGAAGTCTCTCCCAGTCTCATTGTACAGACAATCCTATTACTAACTATAATGCACAAGGAAAGAAACCTCACTATTATGGCAGTTGCTTACTTTGGTGGTACGACTAAAGAATATGTCAAACTACCATTCAAGGGTCCTTACCCTTTCCTTACCTTCAACTACAGCATTTCTATCAGATTTGATTTCACATTTCACATTTCACATTGCTGGAAGTGAAATGTCCTTGATAAAAAGCAGACATATTGAGATGGTGATGATGTGGCTCTTGAGGCTGGAGCCATGAAAGGACCTGGAGTGGTCTCTCCCCGAGCTGAGCATTCAGACTGTGTGTCACAGGGGGCTGCCCACTCCGTCACGCAGGGGCTAGCCTGCCATAAATCTTGGCCGGCTGCGTTTGGCAGCTCTCCTTGTGGCTCGGATAATAGAGAGTGAAGAGAGTTACAGCTCTTTTGATCAGCAGAAGATCCCACTGAACTGAGAAAAAGAGAGAGAGAGAGAGAGATTACATTCCTCACTTTGAACAGCACAGTAGAGAGTATTTTTCAGCTTTACATATTAATATCAATTGGCTATTAATCATTAACATAAGTAGAAAATTAAATCACTGTATAATGTAAACAGTGGCCATGAGCAGTAAGTCACTTGGGTCTAGATATAGATGTAAATGTACAAGATCTGTCATGGCTTGTCCCCCGGTAGCATGTCATTCTTCATCCACTCAGCAGCTCAGCTCAACTGTGCCTCTCACCCTGTCACCCCGCAGCTGGTGGCTCCAGTCACCTCAGCCTGCTCCCACATACACAGGCACACACACACACACACACACTGTGCCTGCTGCCTGTGCCTGGTGCCTACGCCATACTGCCTCATGGGGGATGGGGGATGGGAGGATGAGAGACAGAGGGATGGAGGGAGGGACAGAGGGGGAGGTGATACCACGAGAACCCATCCGAATGGACACTCTGACCTCATCATTGCTAGGGGTCAAGTGAGCGAGGAGGGGGGATGATAGGAGCCAAAAGGACGATCAGGCAGGAAAATGCCCCTGGGGCTGTGTGTGTGTGTGTGTGTGTGTGTGTGTGTGTGTGTGTCCACTGTGGAAGAAGTCTTTAATAAGGGTATAACATGACCTTCAGCTCACCACAAGCCTGAACAGACAAAGACTCTAATCTGGGTTTTCTTCTCACCCAGGAGGATATCATATTGGCTCCATAAAGCAGCCACAATGGAAGGAGAAGACGGTGAGAGCACACTCACACACACACAAACACACACACACGCACACTCACACACACACAAACACACACACACATGCACAGGCTACACACACTATCAACAGCCTTTGCATCCACCACCGGCTGAGATGAGAAATCTCCGATCGTGTTTCTACACAGTGTGTGTGTGTGTGTGTGTGTGTGTGTGTGTGTGTGTGTGTGTGTGTGTGTGTGTGTGTGTGTGTGTATGTATCCGCTTGTCTGTGCATGCTCTCTTAGCTCCCACTCCCCTTATCCACTTACCAGTTCTTTCAGGAGCGGAGGATTTATCAATGTGGCTAAATGAGATGGCTCATTGACTCAGACATAAGGGAGAGAGATCACTCTGAGCATTGCCTGCAGTCAGCCATTTGTTCTTGTTCCACTGTAATGCTAAACAAATAGTCACTCTCCACGGAGATAACACCCTGTAGAACAGCAAACACTAGCTACCTGCGACAACATGTTGTGTGAAAACAACACATGTTTTGTATGAATGTGTCTAATGCCACACTGGTTTGGGGTTAGTGAATAGTATTTACAGGCAAAGGCACTCCCCCTCCCCCTTCATCATCACACATCAGAAAATGTTTTGGATTGAGGGTTGTTAATCTCAATAAAGGTTGACACATGTGTTATGTTACCTGCTCAGCTTTCTGTGAATGTTGACACCTTGAGTACGCTGGAGTGCAACACCATAATGGGAACCCACAGAGAATCTGATTGGCTGGTGTGAAAATCGTGCCGCCTGAGTGGTTGTAAGAAGCAGTGTGGTGTTTCTTTGTGAGAGGTAGAGAGGGTGGAATGTGTGTGTGTGTGTGTGAGTGAGAGAGAGAGAGAGAGAGAGAGAGGGTGGTTGGAATGTGAGTGTGTGTGTGTGTTTGTGTGTGTGTGAGAGCAGAGTGCTTGGCAAACGTGTGAACTGTCAGTCAACACCCACACTATTTGTCTAAGGGAGGGGAATTGAACCAGGCTGAGGACCCACAAGGCTCTCTCTGGTCACAGCCCTGCTTATTTTTAGGAGGTACAGCGCAAGCTGGAACTGATACAGTATTTCCACCTGACAGAATCTAATGGAAAAAAACTGTCTTTGAGTGAATGCTGAATGTCAACCACACATGGAATCAGAGGCTTGAAAAAGGAAAGAGGAAAGAAGAAGAGTATAATACATGCTTGATTGTCTTGTTGACTGAAAATACGCCTCATAAAAGCAAAAACAGTCACTGTTATTCATAAATACTACTGGAAATATAGTATTATGTCTGACATTTCTACTGTTCTCTTCCTGACATTGCCACCATTTATTCTCAGAATTGGTGTCTGCGTGCCAGTCTGTGTGTGGGTGTCTGTCCTTGACTCTGGTTAAACCCAGCTGAGACTCTCAGATCCAACCCCGACCCACCACCCAACCAAACCCCCCTCAGAGCAATGGCAGGCATAAGGCCATGCCACCTTGCCCGGCAGCCATTTTAAACCTTCATGCCTCTCATAGCAACCAGACCCAACTATCCATGAAAGGCGCTACTGGCTTGTTACCTAGCCAGCCAAAAACACACACACACACACACACACACACACACACACACACACACACACACACACACACACACACCACACACACACACACACACACACACACACACACACACACACACACACTAATACACACAGCACTGCCAGGCATTCCTGATCTCATATCCCAGGCCTGGAACACAAAGGACAGGCTAATCTGGGCTGAGGCCGAGGTCAGCCATCTTTTTTTTATTTCTCTCTCTCTCTCTCTGTCTCACATTCCAACCACCCTCCCTCTCTCTCTCTCTCTCTCTCTCTCTCTCTCTCTCTCTCTCTCTTTTCTCCTCTCTCTCAAGTCTATTCAAGTAGAAACAACCTTACGCCCCAGGAGAATCATAGGATACTCAGTATTAGTTGTAGCTAGCTACAAGAACACACTGTAGTATGTTTCGGACAGTCAACGAGTGAAGAGTGGAAAAGATAAAATGGGTGTGCTTGCTAGGTCCTCTATATAGGACGTGCGGTCGGCAGGGCTATCTGCCTGCAAGCGGCATCAGCATGTACCGGGCGTGATTGTATAGGGGTCTTCAGCGAATAGGTACACAGAGAGTGCGTCTCCCATAGTGAGGGGTCGAACCGAGTCAACTGAAAGAGAACCCACAAGAATTAAACACTCATACTCTCTCTCCCCCTTCCTCCATGCTGCTTTTTATAGCCCAGTACTGCAGTGCCGTGGGCCTGCCTATGTGGTCAGTGGTTAAGGGAGATTGAATCATTAACACGGGAGATGTGCCTGCTCATGCTCTCATTAGTATTCTGCTGTTGGCACAGCTCCATCCCCGCTGTGCAGCACCGAACTGAGAGGCACACAGGTCACACGCATACACACACGCATACACACACTCTCTCAAGGGCATGTGTGGGCACATACTAACACACACACACACACACACACACACACACACACACACACACACACACAGGCACTTCCTCACACACATCCAAACACATAATGATTCTGTCTTGAAAATGTGCATGTACATGTTGTGCATGTTTACACTTTTTTATATAATGCTTATACATTCATAATCATAATAATGAATAATAAAATTAATATATGCCAGAAACACCCAAGTGCACAGAAATAGAAACATTACACACATATTTTCACACCTTGCCTCCCCCTCTGTATCTCTCTCCCTCCTTCTTTCTCTGTGTCTTTTAGGGCATGAGCAGGAAATAGATGATGTAAGTCCCAGGCGGTAGCGCTTGTCGGCTGTGTTTGCCATCTGTCCAATCACATTAAGGAGCTGGGAAGTGTAAGCAGCTCTCACTCGGGCCCCCACTGCTCCACACATGCACACGCACACACGCACACACACACACACACACACACACACACACACACACACACACACACACACACACACACACACACACACACACACACACTCAGAAGCATCAGCCCATAGCAGAAATCCTCATACAGTCAGCCCCAGACAGCACCGAACAACACTGCTTATTCTGTCTCTCCTCGAGGCAAAACCCACCAAAATAGGTGAGAAAAAATATGTTGACAGCGCTTGCTCCGCTCCTTCAAAATAGCTGCCCCTAAAAGTAAGTGATTTTCTCATGCATACAGCACATTCTTGTTATCTCATCCTCTTGGCATTCCATCCATGACGCTCCTGATCCACGCAGTCTCGCTCAACACCAGATTGAAACACTTTGCCTTTGTGATTTAGTTTCCTGGAGACAGATCGTGTTCAAACACCGCCCTGACTGCCGGAATGTACTGTATCTCTCTGTATTGCGGGCACCTTGTTGCCTGGGGAACAGGACGACACCCACAAATTGTTCATTAATAGAGTTATTGAAAGAGCGAAATGGGTCGATGGCGTGCCAAAAACATATGTTTGTGGCCACACAGACAAGCCGGCTTTATTAGTTCCATCACAGTGGTTCTGATGATGAATAACTTGACACTGGTGCTTATTGCTCTGGAGCTCTATGCTAGGCTTATGTTTGAAAGATGTTGTGTGTGGGCTCTAGGGACAGCAATTATGAGCCAACATGGCCGCAGGGTCAAAGATAATTCATTAGCCAATGGAAACCCTGGGGAAAAAACTAAATGAGACAGGAAAAAAAACCATATGCAGGGATATACGATAATAATATTACTTATATGAGATTTAAAGGACACTGTGCCTGTGAGTGATTTCAAAGGAAAGTATCTCCAGGAGTCACTTACAATAGTTTCACTGTCCTTGCATTAGCATTCCACTGGCTCACTCAGTGTTTTCACTTACCAGAGGGGTTACGTTTACCTTGTCCCCTGACTGACCCTGGGAAACACAGTCTGGCCCGCTTCCTGATAGCCTTGATGTGTTGAAGAATACCAGGGGACAATGTGATCTTTGACCCCCAGCCACACAGCGGTGTGCATGATAGACAGCTGCCTCATGCCCAAATAGGAGGTAGAAAAATAACTACATAGATTCACTCAAAACATTCCATCTGTGGGAGAGGGCTGCTCCATGCCTGAAACCATACCACTTACATTTGCTATATATGAAATACATATTATGTTGGAAAATGTTTGTGGTGGACTATAACTCAATTCTAGCTTGAATTCGTTACTGCACAAGTATGACTTAGCATGAATGAACCTGTACCCGAGATTCAGTTATAACATACACCACGAACATACACAATGATATACACAGCAACTTTTCTGGTGCTTACCTAAATAGCTTCAGCCATTTGATAACTGCAGTACCAGGTATACTAAATTGCACATCAGTTATTTAATGTAAAATAGACATAGATGCAATAATTAGTTATTATTATGCAATTATTATAATTAAACTACTGTTTAAGAACCTGTTTAATATCGAGCTGTAAAATAAAGGGTTACCTCATCTTGCATTGTTCTCACTCTAGTGTGCGTGAATATCTCACCCTGCTTAAAGCAGCACGTGCATTAACAATGTGAGAAACAACAATGAATGAGGAAAAGAATGTGACACAACACATGAATAGAAGACAACACATCTGTATGCAGATTGAGGCAGCTGTGACTGACCCTGGAGGACACAAATATGTTTGGGGTTGAAAAAAAAAAGACAGAGGCTTATGGTTTCAGGGAGCATTTTTGGCATGTGAACAGAAATAGTTTGACTTGATGCAGAAATAGATAAATACATATATGCTCTCTCCATGAGGCTTCCCTCTTTGGGTTGTGACAGGGGTCTTGTAAAATTAAAGTGTTTTATGACAGAGGGAAAGACAAAGATGGAGAAAACACACACCAGGCCTGAACTGGCAGGCTCATCAGAGAAAAACCACTGGACCACCCGCCATACTCAGGGAGAGGAAGAGAGGCAGAGAGCGGGAGGGAGAGGGAGAGAGAGAGAGAGAGAGAGAGACTTCTAATGAAATCAAGCTATCCGTCTTATTTTCCCAACTCGCGAGTTGGGGGACTAATAATCAAAGAGGCCGATGAGAACTCCTGCTGAGTGCTCCCATATGTCCCACTCTCACACCGTTGTTACACACGTACACACACACACACACACACACACACACACACACACACACAACCTCACAGGGAATTGGCTTGTCCACCTACAGTGCTACAGAGTACTAGACTTGCCAAAGTATTTATGGAGTATGGTGTTGATTTATATACTGGATTAGTCCAGTGAGTAATTTCAGATGTTGAATATGGTAGCAGTGACAACGCCCCAAAATGAGGTCTTTGGATGAGCACACACACACATAAACACAGTCACACACAATCAAGCACTCTCTCATACACACACACACACACACACACACACACACACACACACACACACACACACACACACACACACACACACACACACACACCTACAGTAAGTGGAGGGACAGGATCCAGCTCCAGCTCCAGCTCTCGTTCCGGTGCTTCGTCATTAGTGCTTCCCTCCCACATACACTCCTCTCCAGGAGGTGATTCATCACACACAGCCAGTCTGTAATGAGAGTGCTTAGCAAAACATTACACACCTGGCCCGAGCCCCATCCCCAGCCTCTATGGTTATGGGCTGGATGTTGAGGCTCAGGGTGGGGTTGAAGCTGCTGGAGCTTGGGGCTGAAATTCCAAGCCCCAGCAGCCTCTGTCCCACCCTGAGCCCCAACATCAAGCTCATAGCCACTCATGCCATGCCACTTCACTTAAAGGGACACTTCATCAAAAAAAATGTTTTACCTCCAAATCGTTGTACAGATCACCTTACGAACATGTGGGCATGTGAAAACAGCTTCCAAATGTGTTCACAACACATGTTTTTTGAAAACTACAAGATCTTAAGGGAGGACGTGCCTCAGTGGCTGGCTGGGAGGCGCAAAGCACTATGGACGTTCATAGTGATTTTATCATTCTGACATATTACTTCCTGGACCGATAAAAGGCTATTTTCTTGTTTATTTCCTGGCTATTTAGACAACAAAGTAATAATAACTTGCTGTTGAGTCGTGGTGACAATCTGTGAAATGCTCCTTTCAGCACATGCTTTCTTCATCCGCTCTGCTGCTGTGAAAACTGTGTTGGACTTGAATGCCCAACTAAAATCATTAAAAACATCATAATAGGGTGCAAACTTTCACATGTTTAGCTGGAGGGCAAGGGTAGCCTTCTTTCGTCCACACTAATGTCCTATATAGGTTCCAAAATCGAACAGGATTGTATATTCGATTTTTTTATTGGAATCCTATAGGATCCCATAAGAGTCAAATAAGACTGGTTCCAAAATCTGATATAGGTATTTACTATTGAAGCCTTGCCACTTGAGATGGTGACCCTATAGTGTGGAACCGGAAATGTCCCTTCTAACTGTGTAGCCAATGTAGGTAATGGTCTGCAGCGTACTATGCAAGAGGTATCTACAGCTATATTAATGTCAGTGAGTGTACTCTATCTACATTACAAAGTTACTGACATTATATAATAATAGCTAGCAAACACTTGTTTACAGTTAGCTAGCTGGTTAAAACATTTGAAATGAAAACTTAGTTAGCTACAGTAGTGCTACTTACCATCAAGCATCTTCTGCATAGCTTGACATTGAGAGAGCTATCTAGCATATCTACCATGGTATTTCCAAGTTCAAACCGCTTCTCAAAGGCAGTCATTATAAAATTAAACAAACAAGCAGTATAAACAGTCAACTTTTAAGGGAGAACCACTCCAGAGATTGTTGTTATTTGTCATAAGTCAGTGTTTGCTTTTTTAGCAAGTGTGGGTGGACTGAGATGTTGATGGTTGTTTCAAATGGCAATGCTAACGGTGATTCATCATGGAATGCAATACAAGCTGCGCACTTGAAAAGTTCCTTGTGTTCCAGAACTTCTCAATGAAGAAAAACTGTTCTAATAAGGTTCTGATTGGAGTAACAAAATCCTTCAAGACATTTAATTTCCAATAAGAAAACCCTCCCAACACATTCTGATAGAGGTGATACAATCAAATCTAATAGGATTTATAGATTCCTATAGGATCTAAAAGGATTACTTTTGATTTTCAATAGGAAAAAAGTATTCCAATAGGATTCCAATAGGATTTTGATAGAGGTGACATAAAGTCCTATTGTAAAACTCACCAATCCTATAGGATTTTTGGAGGTTGAGGTTAAATTCAAAGATTTGACTGTTCGAAAATGTGTTATCAATGTCATATCAATCTTTCAGGAAAGAAACCATGGATATATTTTTTTGGATTACAAACTACATATTCCAAGACCAAACATGTAATAGAGACGTCATCACTGAACCTGATGTGATACTTTTTATAACGTGAAATAGTTAATTTAAGTTCTTCGTAACTCCTAACTTTTTTGTTGTACACTTATATCACACATATATGGTCAGGTTTGACTGACACTGGTTAAGGCCACAACATGTTATTGGCCCGGGGGTGTGATTTGAACCAATCCCCCAAAATAAAAATTTTAAAAATTGTTTTAGAGAGGGCTTCTCATTTGTGTACAACCATGACAATAATTTTATGCAGAGGAGTCCCTCAGGGCTTTCACAGTTATTTAGACCTGAGTTAATGAGTAAATAAGACCTTATAGAGGAATTGATTATCATGTGCAAAACAGGGGTTGATTAAAATTAAAGGGATAAGACTCCCGGCTAGCTTGTGGACAAGAGGGATTGGTGCTCTGTCTCTATGGAGAGTAATTATGAACGACACAGCATGCCCTTGTTGCAAAAGTACAGAGATTCTCAATACGAAATGTACATATGCTGTAATTGGTTTGACATTTCACAAGAGACCACACACACACACACGCACGCACGCACGCACGCACGCATATAACATACATATGTATTCCTGTAATCTAGATTTAAGATCTTAGATTTAAGAGAAAATATAAAATATATTTTTTCTTAAGTAACGCTAAATATTTAGAAATAATTTATTTTTAAACACAGATTTCAGATTTGAATGTTTAATGTTATGTTATGTTTAAAATTATGTTTAATTTATCAGGATGACCAATTTAAATGTTTAGCACAAAGACAAACATTTAAATTAAATCTTAAATCTGGGGTTAAATTAAGTATTTCATTTAAATCTAAACATCAGAGCTAAACATTTAAACCGGTCATCCAGATTTAAGACTTAAATGAAATGTATAAATGATCCTTAAATATTTATTTTATACAGAAGATATATAATATATAAACTAAATATTTACTTTTTGGTTAATATGTATTGTTTAATCAAATATTTATATAGAATTTAAGTATTTCATTTTTGCTAAATATTTATTTTAAAAGACAGATTTAAGATTTTATTTAAATATTGAAAGTGTTTATTTCAGACTCAGATATATTAATGAAATGAACTAAAAAATGGACATATTTATTTTGACCAGATTAAAAAATGTAGTCAATACATTTTGTTAAACGTTACAAATAGCACGTCACGCACGCAGACACACACACACACACACACACACACACACACACACACACACACACACACACACACACACACACACACACACACACACAGGCATAATAGCCTGAAGCCTTGTTTATAATCTCTGAGGAACAAGGGGTTAAAAAAGCCTTCATTACAGGGCAGGCAGAGAGTGGAACATCCCAGGTCTGGGGAGACCACATGTAAATATATTCAGCCTCATCTCACACACTGTGCTTCCAAAGAAGTGGGATTAGCATATCAGTGATGTGTGGCTGGGTAAGGATGGAGGGTGGAAAAAGTGTCAGAGCTGACAGCTAGCATCAGTGTGAGGGCTAAAATGAGAGAGAGAAAGAGAGAGAGAGAGAGAGAGAGAGAGAGAGGGAGAGAGAGAGAGAGAGAGAGAGAGAGAGAGAGAGAGGGGGGGGGGGAGAGAGAGAGAGAGCCTGACAGTGTTACCACTGTGCATTGTTTCTCCTCTGTGCATATGCATCCACTCAGAGCAGGTTTGAGGTCAGCCAATGTGATCCTTTGTTGCCTGCAGGCGCAGAGAGGCAGAGAGGTTGCTTAACAATCAGCGTAAATGCAACGCTGCTCCCCTGGGGAACCAATGCCATGAGGCCTCTGTGCTGCTAGGACAAGAGGATGTATTTGCCCTTTGTACAGTATATGTGTGTTTGTGTGTGTGTGTGTGTGTGTGTGTGTGTGTGTGTGTGTGTGTGTGTGTGTGAGAGAGAGAGAGAGAGAGAGAGTGTGTGTAAAAGAGAGAGAGAGAGAGAGATATATAGATGAGGTGGTTATGTAGATGAAACAGACAGTATGAGCATATTTCTCTATTCATAAAAAATAATTAGGTTGCTATTTTCCATCAATCATCACAAGTACATTCTCTGATAAAAAATAGTAGGAAATTGCCTATTTAGCATACTGGACTCTCATGCCATTGTATCTCTCATGCCGCCCCCCTTTTCTAGCATCCCTGAGATCCTCTAACAAGCCATCCATGGGCAAGTACTATAAAGACACTGTGTCGCTCCTATCTAAAACACAGCATTACCTGTCTGTGTTTGGCCACTCCAGTGCCCCTGAGATCCACCCTGCTGAATCCATCAGCACTCGTTGGCTACACTGTGTGTGTGTGTGTGTGTGTGTGTGTGTGTGTGTGTGTGTGTGTGTGTTATGGCAGGCTTCTGAGCGAATGGATTTTTCCTGTCAGTGGGATGTAGCTCGCTATCAGTCTCAGCCTCCCTGAGCTCATGAGTGACTGCAGGAGAGATCAGGGAGAGGAAGGAAAGGAAAAAAAGGAAGAGAGAAAAAGGCAGTCTCTACAGATTCCTTTGTAACATCATGTACTTCCATCTCTATCCAAGCCATTATTCTTTTATCACATCACCTAATTTTAGCTCTGTACATTTACCGCTGGGTATCCCAAGGAACTGTGTTATGCTCTTAAAACCATCCCCAGTAGCTATGTGCTTTATTTACCGAGAGCCGGTTGGGCTATCTCTGTCTCAGCCTTTGCCTCAGCTACGAGACAGCGCTTGCTCTGCAATCTTTAATCAAACAGACCTCAATTACACCCAGCTCTTGACCTCTGACCTCCACCATGATTGGTCGACATCTCTGTTATGGATTGGCCAGCCTCCCTGAATCATCAGTTAAAACGATGGGCTCTGTCGTCCGACTTGTATGAATTTCTAATTGAATGGCTCCCCCAGATTGTGTTGTCTCCACTCAAAAAGGCTAGAACACCCACCAATCAATGGAAATCATCCGTCCGTTCCCAGTATCCCTTTTTTTTCTATCAGTGCGCCCGCCTGCCAAATTGCCTCATGGATTAGTATGCCAGTGAGTAGTCAGTTAATTGCTCCATCTCTCACTCTGTGTCTGTATTGTGTCTCTTATTGACATTGCTCATAAATGAGTCTTTAAAGGAAATCCAATGCTGGTGGGACTCCACAGTGAGTGATTTTGTTTACCTATGCAGCTCAGCGGTTGCTGGTAAATTGCATTAATATCTGATGGAGAAAACTCACAAGTGTATTGGAAATTAGCTGCCTATATACTGTTGCCAGATACACTCACCGGCCACTTTATTAGGTACACCTGTTCAACTGCTCGGTAATGCAAATATCTAATCAGCCAATCACATGGCAGCAACTCAATGCATTTAGGCATGTAGACATGGTCAAGACGACCTGCTGAAGTTCAAACCGAGCATTAGAATGGGGAAGAAAGGTGATTTAAGTGACTTTTAACGTAGCAAGTTGGTGCCAGACGGGCTGGTCTGAGTATTTCAGAAACTACTGGGATTTTCACGCACAACCATCTCTAGGGTTTACAGAGAATGGTCTGAAAAAGAGAAAATATCCAGTGAGCGGCAGTTCTCTGGGCAAAAATGCCTTGTTGATGCCAGAGGTCAGAGGAGAATGGCCAGACTGGTTCGAGATGATAGAAAGGCAACAGTAACTCAAATAACCACTCGTTACAGCCAAAGGTATGCAGAAGACCATCTCTGAATGCACAACACGTCAAACCTTGAAGCAGATGGGCTACAAAAGGGGGTCCAACCCAATACTAGCAAGGTGTACCTAATAAAGTGGCCGGTGAGTGTATATTCAGGAGTGTATTAGAACAACTAGGGAGTTTTTCAGGGACAAAAAGCATAATGTTCTTGACTGGCCAAGTCAGTCTCCAGATTTAAATCCTATTGAACGTGCATTTCATTTCCTAATGATAAGATTTTAGACAAAACAAGCAACAACTGAAGACAGCTGCAGTACCCTGGCAGAGCATCACCAAAGAATATACCCAGCAGCTGGTAGGGTCAATGGGTCGCAGACCTCAGGCAGTTATTGCAATACTAAACATGAGCACTTATCTGATCATTTTCCAATACTTTTGGAGCCCTGAAATAGGGGGAGTATGTTTAAAAAATGTTGTACTTTCTAAATGGTGAACCCAATCTGAAAAGAAACCCATTGAATTAAACCTGAGAATCTCTACTCTCTGCCCCATAGTAATTGTTTGATTTCAAACTATTGAAAACGATTGGAGTACAGAGCTAAAAGAAGACAAAATGCTTCCTCTTTTCAATACTTATGGAGGGCACTGTACAAATTGCTTTTGGTGTGGGAAAGAACTATCAAGAGATCTGTGTCAGTACCATTTGTGAAAAGCTTGGGAGACAAAAAAGTCAGGCTTTACTAAGATTATACTCATTCACAAAAATACTGCTTGGGCAGCATAGAGTGCCATCCTCTTTTCATGCTAAAGATCATTGACAGAAATGCCATTGTACATTAATTGCCTATGCTCCAAGTTTCCACATATGGTTAATATGGCATCAGTGTCTCTCTGCCTTGGCTAGAGCACCAGTTAAAGAGTTGTGACAGAATTGACATTGTGTGGGACATAATGTTAGGGTTAGACAAAAAATCCTATATGTCACCTTTATCAAAATCCTATTGGAGTCCTATTGTAATATTCTTGTGAGGTGGAGGGTAGGACCCAGAAGCAGAGAGGAGACCAGAAAGGTAGTGAAGGTGAAAGTCAAAAATAGGTCGCTTTACTTGAATATCCACAGGATGGGTATCCTGTGACATCCTAATCCACACAGTGTGTAATTGATTCCTATGAAAATTAGAGACCCTATAAAAACAAAGATATTAATTCCAAAATTACATTAACTATTATGCTTGCATTAAGATGGACTCAATTCAACTTATTGAGTGATTTGTTGATGACTTTTTTGCATTTTAGCTCATTTTAAGATTTTAAGTCATAGCAAAGGGTCTGAATACTTATGTACATGAGGTATTTCTGTATTTCAATTTTAAAAAATGTACTGAAATTTCAAAAAATGTGTTTTCACTTTGTCATTCTGGGGTATTGTGTGTGGATTGATGGCAAATTATTTTAATTTAATTCATTTTAAATTGAGTCTATAACACAACAGAATGTGGAAAAGCTGAAGGGGTCTGAATACTTGCACTGTAGGTAGCTAGCTAACAACGGTTTAATCTCTATTTTTTTAACCATCTAGCTAACTGTAAGCAAGCATTTTGATAGCTATTTTCACATAATGTCAGTAACCTTGTAATGAAGATACAATACACACACTGACATTTGATTCCAAAAATCCTTTTAGATTTTGGAACATATCCTATAGGATGGGTATCTTCTCTGGTGATGCTCTTCCAGGCCTGTACTGCAGCCATGTTCAGTTGTTGTTCTTTTTGCCTAACATCTTATCATCAGGAAATTAAATGCATGTTCAACTGGATTTAAATCTGAAGACTTGGCCAGTCAAGAACATTCCACTTTTTGTCTCTGAAAAATCTGTAGTTGCTATGGCAGTATGTTTTGGGTCATTGTCTTACTGTATGATGAAGTGATATCCAATGTATTTGGAGGCAATTGCTTGTCCCTTTTCTGTACACAGTTACATCATCAATTGAGAAAAGTTAGCCAGTTGTAGTTGCAGCTATACATGCCCAAAACATAACACCCCCTCCACCATTTCACAAATGTTTCACAGATGAGGTGGTATGCTGTAAATCTTGGGCAGATCCTTTTTTCTCCAAACTTTCTCTTGCAATCACTCTGGTACAACATTAATCTTAACTCTCCAAAAGACCTTTTCCAGACCTCTGCAGGCTTTTGGCAAGCTGTAACCTGGCCATCCTTTTTGAGGATAACTAGTGGTTTGCACCTTGTAGTGAAGTCTTTGTAGTTCGGCTGGTGACGTATTCTGCGGATGGTAGTCGCTGACACTTAATGCCTACCTCCTGGAGTGTTCCTGATCCGTGGGACAGTGGTTTGGGGATTTTTCTTAATTATGGTGAGCATTCTTTGGTCAACCACTGTAGAAGTCTTCCTTGGCCTATCAGCTGTTTGCGAATGTTGAGCTCACAAGTGCTTTTTTTTTTCTTTTTTAATGATGTTCCATACTCTTAATTTTGGCAAGCCTAAGGTTTTGGCTATGTTTATGGATAGTTTTTTTCTGATTTTTCCGTCTGAAAATGCCTTCCTTGACTGTCATCACAACTCTTTGGTCCTCATGTTGACAGACACCATTAGCAGGATCCAAAAGCAAACACAAAGCCGAGAATCAATACTAGACATTGACAGCTCCCTTATGCCTGCACAAATTATCTGACAGAAAAAACCTGACAAACCAAAAACACCTGTCAAGGCAATTGTCCCATTATGCATTGTCATTTCTAAATGGCGAAATACCCTCAAATAAAAGCTGAGAATCTCTACTTTAACCTCATAGTAATTGTTTGATTTCAAATCCAAACTTTTGGAGAAAAGAAGAGAATAGAAGAGTCTAGAAGAAAACATGCTTCACTATCCCATTACTTCCACAGGGCACTGTATATCACAAAAGATCAGTCTGTGCTGTCAAAGGGCTCTCTCACAGCTCTTTAACTGGTGCTCTAGCGAAGGCACAAAGACTGCTGCCATATTCACCAAATGTAGGAACTTGGTGGGTACGCAATGTACAATGGCAGCTCCGTCAATTATTGTAGCATGAAGAGAGGATAGAACAGGTGGGTACTCTACAGATATCAGTCCAAGCAGACTGAGAGGTCAAGTTGAGTTTACCATTATTTGCAAGGGCCAGAAGAAAATGCTGGACAGGAATTTCCTAACTACTGGGTCCACCCAAAAACACAAAACAAGTTATCATGCATGCCACTTGACCAAGCCCATGATCCAGATGATAGTGCTGGAAGTTTGGCACTTTGTTTTGGAATGTTGCTTGTTGTGATGAACTCTTCTCATGCTGCAGGTTTGCAATGGGCCCTTCTTCATGCAAACTGTCTCTATGCAAACACTGGGATTCAAAACCAACCAATGGTCTGGCCTGTTCAGATCCTACCATCCATCTCTGGAAAGCAATGGGATTCTCTGTTAGACCGATGGCTTCCTCTGTTCTTTTTGTCAGCTCATTATTTTGGTCATGGGCTTGGTTAAACGGCAAGCATGAAAACTTGTTTTGTGTTTTTGGGAGGACTTGGTTAGAAAGCACCTCTTATGTGTGCTGGTACTGTAGAGCTTTCATGTCGCAGATGTGGATAGGAATCCATATTGTGTAGTTTGTTCTGTCCAGTGCAAAAAAAACAGGGTGCCAAGGCCTCTAACATAAAGCCCAAAATCTATAATTCTGTGGAATCTATTAAACAGAACCTATTAAATCTATTTCTTCCACAGGTCACTTGTGATGAATAATGGTATATTTACGGTGTGAGGACATCCTCAGTTCTCAGCAAAGTCAGTTGTAAGATTAAAATGGCTTAATAGAGTATGACCTTTTCATCTGGCCTTACAGAGTATAGCCTTTTCGTCTATGTCCTAAAATGGGCACCGTAAATATTATTGAATATTGGTACACTACTAACAAATAAACTTGCGAAAAATTACGTAATCAAACCAAAATTAAGTGTGACATCGCCTTGAACTCATGTGCTGGAATGGATTTATACATCACTTGCCACTTGTGATAAGTAATAGTGTATTATTGAATATGGGTACACATAAATTGCTTAATGAAACAAAATTAAGTGTGACATCACCTTCAACTTATGTGCTGTGCCGGCAGCCATTTTGGGTTTTATGCCCCAAAAATGGACTAAATTGGATTTATACATCCCATTTGTACCAAATTTGGCACTTTTATCCAACACGTAATTATTCTGTTCATTACTATAATCTTTTGACGCTAAGGAATCAGACTAACAAACAACTGTAATTTCCCTGAGATGCGTGTGTGTGTGTGTGTGCGTGTGGTGACCTATTAAAAACCAGTGATGAGAATCCCGCTGCTCTCCCCCTGCTGAGCTGGTTGGCATGCCGACACCGTAGGCAGAGTGACATTGATCCAGCCGCCCACCTCTATCCGTCTCTCTGACACAGGGAGCCCGATTGTTCATAAAAATGGAAATTGAGTGCAGCTCCTCTGAACACATAGGCTGAAAAGCAGAGCAGGACTAGAGCAGTCACTGGTGGTTAGCAGAGACAGACCCTGGCTGTAGGAAAAAGAGCTACCATGGAGCTTACATCCCCCACTCTAACCTTCTGTCAAAGGATAGTATTGTCTTCCACTGTTATGTGCCAACCCCCACCCCACCCATCATCTTCATTAACACAAACATGTTTGTGATTAACAATGTAATATGTTGTGTGTGTGCGTGTGTGTGTGCGTGTGCGTGTGTGAATACTGATGAATGATTAATTGTGTGCTGTTATGTCACATATTAAGGTGTTAGCGTCTCTGTGAGCTGTGGGAAATGTCATATACAGTGCCTTCAGAAAGCATACAGACCCCTTCATTTTCTCCACATTTTGTTGTGTTATAAACTCAATTTAAAATGGGTTAAATTAAAAGAAATTGCCATCAATCTACACACAATACCCCAGAATGACAAAGCAAAAACATGTTTTTAGAAATGTCAGTAAATTTGTTAAAATTTAAATACAGAAATACCTCACGTACATAAGTATTCAGGCCCTTTGCTATGACACTCTTAAAATTAGCTAAAGTGCAAAAAATGTATCAACGAATCACTCAATAAGTTGAATTGAGTCCATCGTAATGCAAGGATAAAAGTTCATGTGATTTTGGAATTAATATCTTTGTTTTTATAGGGTCTCTGATTTGCATAGGAATCAATTACACACTGTGTAGATTAGGATGTCACTACCAACTCAGAAAATGTCATAATTTTCTCTTGATCCTGACAAACTCCCCAGTCCGTGACAGTGACAAACATACCCATAACTTGAAGCAGCTACCACTATTCTTCACACAAGAGATGGTGCGGAAACTGCATTGCATGTGTTGGATTTGCACCAACCTTAATGCTTTGTAGTAAAACCAAATAAACACAGTTCCAGCCACTTTCTTTGCTGTATCACTTTAATTCATTGTTGCAAACACAATTATGGATATGAGATTATTTTCAATTAAGGGATTCTTTTTGGCCACTTGGTTATAGACCAATTTTGTAGAGTGACTGTGATGATGTTGTCCCATCGACTGTGCTTTTTCCTCTCCACCATTCAACTTTGTAGATTTTTGTAAGCCTCCCCAGGCCTCAGGGTTGCATTCCTGAGCAGTTTTGTTCCTCTCCATTTGCTCAGTTTATAATGACAACCTGATCCACACAGTGGGTAATTGATTCCTATGAAAACAAAGATATTAATTCTAAAATTACATGAACTATTATCCTTGCATTAAGATGGACTCAATTCAACTTACTGAGTGATTTGTTGATGACATCTTGCATTTTCGCTAATTTTAAGATTATCATAGCAAAGGGTCTGAATACTTATGTACGTGAGGTATTTCTGTATTTAAATTTGAATAATTTTACTGACATTTCTAAAAACCTGTTTTCGCTTTGTCATTCTGGGGTATTGTGTGTGGATTGATGGCAAATTCTTTTAATTGAATCCATTTTAAATTGAACAGAATGTGGAAAAAGTGAAGGGGTCTGAATATTTTCCGAAGGCACTGTAAATGCCGACCATGGATATTATAGTCCCTCCCAAGGATCCAAGGATCAGGCCTTTATTTAATGAAATGAACAGTAACACCTAAAGCCTATTGGTGTTAATAACATGACACATCATCAAAAGGGTTTTCAACATACTGTATGACTAGGCAGCACTAATATATAAGATCTAATAGACAGAAAAGAATATGATCTGGATTTAATATAACACTGTATTATAAACTAGCATGTGCATCTGTGATAAATAGGTGAGGAGTTTTTTTTTATATAAGCCATTTTTTTTTTTTTTTTTAAATAAACTGCATTGTCTGTTCAGCAGCCATTGCTGTGTCAGAATATTCTTACCCCCATACATTCATGTGTTTTTCAGCCTGTCCTATACACCGTATGCCTATTTCTTTCTAGTCTTTTTCTCTTCTCTGCTTTCTGTGGCTGCTGGATGGCCACTATCAGGGATGAGAATGGCAGAGGTAAGCAATTTGACTCCCACAAGCCATTCCTCCTGAAATCTGCTCGATACTTAATCAATTATCCCACCCTGCCATCTTCCTCTCAATACCTGGCAGCAAAAGGAGACTACCAATGAGCCATCAGACCCCATTGATTACACCCCCCCCCCCCCCCCCCCCCCCACACACACACACACACATGAGAGCGAGAGAGATTTCTGACCAGCACTCTACCCTTCCCCCTCAGCTGAGCAATTCATACTCAGGCATAGCCAGCAGGCTAATACATGTAACCATCCTGTGTGTTAATTATAATACTGAATTCTTCCAGAAATCAAAGCATTCCCTTACACATGGTAACATCACACATATACACTCACCGGCTACTTTATAAGGTACACCTTGCTAGTACCGGGTTGGACCCCCTTTTGCCTTCAGAACTGCCTTAATTATTTGTGGCATAAATTCAACAACGTGCTGGAAACATTCCTCAGAGATTTTGGTCCATATTGACATGAGTTGCTGCAGATTTGTCGGCTGCACATCCATGATGCGAATCTCCCGTTCTACCAAATCCCAAAGGTGCTCTATTGCAGCGTTTCCCAACCGCTGTGCCGCGGCACACTAGTGTGCCGTGAGAGATCGTTGGGTGTGTCGTGAGAAATTATCCAATTTCACTTTTTTTAAATTAACATTTATTAATTATTATCTGCAAATAATATGCCATTGTCGAGTGTCTGTGCTGTAATATAGTGACTGGCAGAGTAATGTAATATTCGTCCGGGTGGCAGCAGGTAGCTAATTGCCTCGTTCCTTCTTAGAGACAAGAGAATTAGTGACGCATGCGACAGGTCATGGTGACAGTGATGGAGAAGTTTTTAAAAAGGAAAAATGCAAACTCCGAACTGGGCCCTGGACAAGATTCTGACCCAGGTGAAGGCCCTAGTATGAGTGGTGGTAACAAGAACGCAAAGATGGTGAGCTTGAGGCAATACAGCGAAAGCTATCTTTCGTTCGGATTTACTTTCACCGGGGATGAGACGACACCGACTCCATTATGCTTGGTGTGTGGCGAGAAGCTGTCCAACAGCGCCATGGTGCCAAGCAAGCTTAAACGCCATCTCCAAACGAAACACCCGTCGCTTCAAAACAAGCCGATGGACTATTTTGTTCGCCTGCGTGAAAACACAGAGAAACAGGCAACTTTTATGAGGAAAAACCACAAAGGTAAATGAGAAAGCACTCAAAGCTAGTTACCTAGTTGCTGAACTCATAGCTAAATCAAAAAAGTCCCACTCTGTGGCAGAGACATTAATACTACCTGCCTGCAAAGCCATTCTCAACGAGATGCTCGGCCCTGACGCGGTTAAAGACATAAAGTCCCGCTCTCAGATAACACAATTGCCAGGCGTATTGATGACATGTCTACAGACATCGAAAGTCATGTTTTGGGAAAGATACGCATCAGTAGGAAATTTGCGTTGCAACTTGATGAGTCTACGGATATTATTGTATCAGGCTACAGTGTCATTTTGTAACATTTTTGGTTGGTGGTGTGCCGCAAGATTCTTTCAATGTAAAAAATGTGCCGTGGCTCAAAAAAGGTTGAAAAATACTGCTCTATTGGATTGAGATCTGGTGACTGTGGAGGCCATTGGAGTACATCAACTCATTGTCATGTTCAAGAAACCAGTTTGAGATGATGTGAGCTTTGTGACATGGCGCGTTATCCTGCTGGAAGTAGCCATCAGAAGATGGGTACAATGTGGTCATAAAGGGATGGACATGGTCAGCAACAATACTCAGGTAGGTCAGCAGTTTCTGAAATACTCAGACCAGCCCGTCTGGCACCAACAACCATGCTACGTTCAAAGTCACTTAAATCACCTTTCTTCCCCATCCTGATGCTCGGTTTGAACTTCAGCAGGTCGTCTTGACCATGTCTACATGCCTAAATGCATTGAGTTGCTGCCATGTGATTGGCTGATTAGATATTTGCGTTAACAAGCAGTTGAACAGGTGTACCTAATAAAGTGGCCGCTGAGTGTAGTTGATAATGCAATTACCAGCAGCTAGCGAATGCTAACAAAGCACATTTTTTAGTTGAAAATACCTTCTGTGTTCATTAGTCTGGTGTCTAACCAATTAGCATCAGCTCACAACAGCTCTGAACACTTACTTATAATGCCCCTCAACGCCTGCCAAAATGACACTTCAATCAACAACCTTTCAGACAACACAAACCTACTGTACCAATACACAAGAGAATATAACATTGGCTGTGTTTGGAATCAGGTATTACATACTAACAAACAAGAACCTGAGACAGCAACAGACAAGACACAGACATCAACAGACAGGACACAGAGAGAGTGATAGAAGAGGGCAGATAGAGAGAGAACAGAGGTGGGTTGAGTAGACTTCACAGTAGACTTCAAGACTTCAATCACTTCAAACTGCTTTATAGATTCTAATTAGTTTTATTTATTTGCACAAACTATAACAGTTGAAATACAGATAGCGAACAAGTTAAACATGGTTTATAAAGAATTTGCAGGTGAGGTGAAAAAGCCTGTGAAATTACTATTAAAACAATTTTTTTCAACCAGGCCAGGATGAGAGAAGAGGGTAGACAAAAAAAAGCGACAGCAATATAGAATTCTAAGAGACAGCAACAGAACAGAGAAAGCGATAGAGAGAGGCAGAGGAGGGGTGGGCACACAGTAGACTATCACTTAAAGCTGCTCACTGAATTCTAAATACAGCACAGTGTGTCTGTGTGTGTGTGTGTGTGTGTGTGTGTGTGTGTGTGTGTGTGTGTGTGTGTGTGAGACAGAGAGAGAGAGAGAAAGAGAGAGAGAGAGAGAGAGAGAGAGAATGATGGTGTGGTAATTGTGGATTCTTTAAGCAGTTTGTTTCATTGGACAGGTCAGAGTCTATGTTGGAAGTTGTTGAGGGGCATGGAGGCTTTTGGCAATACACTGTAGATGTATGTGTTCCAGAGTAGAGAGACCCAACATTTGCATGGGTCCCTCGTGCCCCCCTGGGCTAAGCCCCCAAAGACCTCTCGTCCTAGAAATGCCCCTGCGAAATACTTGCATTCTAAATGAGTATGTAATTCACCCTTCATGTCCAAGATTGCATTTTTTGGTGAAAAAATACACACTTTTATTTTGGTGAGCAGCATTTACCCACCTTTTATGAAAAGGTGCACATTAGTGTTTACATTTGTAATTTTTTCAGATTTTACCCACCTTCTTTTCGACCACTACATCCCTGAGTATGACATCCTGGTTGAGCATACAAGGCAGCTCACAATGCCTACTATAGTAAATAGTACAGAAGTATGTGATTTCAGACATAGCCATCCTGAGGGATATGTGAGTGGACACTCTGGCTCCAGCCTTTTAGCACTTTGCATTTTGTCCTTAACTAACCATTAACCCCCCCCTCCCTCCTGTCAACCTGCCACCACTGGTCCTTCCATTGGCCCAGTATGAGGCTGATTTGAGGTCTGAGCAGAGCTGGGCCACAGGAGGCCAGACTAGGGATTATCCTGCCCAAAGGCCTGCTGAGCCTCCAGCTAATCTGACTACAGGAGGCACTTCATGTGTAAACACACTAGGCCCATCCTAACAAACAGCAGTGTTTATCACATGACTGCCTGGGGGGCTGCTGCCGTTCAGATATGGGGGAATGAACTTGGAGAGAACATACTCACACACAAAATCCGTGTTGCGAGCATGTATACACACACGCACACGCACACACACACCCTGTCAATCCCTGTGACCATAGTCATGCAGACCGTTGACAAGAGGAAGGCATCTATTTCCGAATGTGCTCACAGCTGGCAGAGTATGAGCCCAGTGCTTGTGTAATTATAGCATTTAATGACAGCGCCACACATTTCAGGGGCTTAGCAGATGTGCTAATGCGGCCATGCTTATCTTCTCTTGAAGCTTTATGTTGAATGTTGAGTATGATTTGAAAAAATATAAACACTTTTTAGAGGATACATGAGATGAAATGAGCTTAGTGTAAACAAGAGAGGATTGCCTGTCACTAAACAGAATGTTTTCTATCCTAATCAAATTAAAATGTATTTTAAAATGATGACAACATCAGACATTGATAGTACAAACTAGGACGGTTTTCAATTAAAGTGAGCCCTGGAGCTTGAAACTCTATCAGGTTGTTTGTGATAAAACGTGTTTAGGCCATACAAACTTGGTTAGTTGTTTAATGGATGCCCCACTTCACAAAAACAAAAGATGATACATTATTATTAATATGATTGATGCATCGTTTTCTGATTGGGCCAACCCAAAGTATGGCCGAAGTAGGCAGTTGCATATGGCCTCCAAATGAAATTATTATTTTAATGATTATTAAATGATTATTATTAAAATAATTATTAAAATGATTTAATTAATACTTTTCGCCAAGTATGAGCCACAAATTCAGGGCGCTTATTGCTTGAGCGCAAGCCGTTGCCAACTGGCAGCACAGCAGAAAAAAAAGCTTTCACCAATCTAGTCAAGTCACCAATCCAATCACCTGTGATTATTCCAAGGAGAGGAGGAAGGAGAGAAGAATGCTTTTTCTTGTATTGGAAGTATTGCAGTGGGGCCCTAGTCCCCATGTAGGGCATGATTCCCCTAGCTCCTGTGTAGAATGTGGAGTGGCAGTGTTGAATATAGCACAGGGTGTTGTATGCACATCCTCACTGGACACAATGCTCTCAATCTTCACAGTGCTTTACAACAGATAAGACTGCCTTATAAGATAGCTGCCTTACAGGATAGCTGCTTTATCGGTCTGAGATTGGGTATACGGCCATTACTGTTTCACTAATTCCCTATCTTAATTTCTCCCTCTACCCTTCTTTCTCTACCACCCCTATCTCTCTCTTTGTCTTTTTCATCTCCCATCCTGCTGCATTCTCTCTCTCACCCTTTCCTTCACCTTGTTACCCCTCTCCACCCTCCACTCCCATCACTCTCAACCCTCGTCTCTCACCCTCTCTTTCCCTCCACTCTGTGTTGTTTATCTACCCCTCTTTGGTGGTCTCTTGCCAGGGTAATGATGAGGAGGAGTTGGGTCATGGTCGGCTACGGTCCGGTGATGACCATCAACCGCATCCTTGTTCCCCCAGCTATACACCATGCATGGCTGACACTGTTTATTTGTGTGTTTCCTTCCTTTTAAGAGCAGCTGTGGTTCTTCTGTTAGAAACACGGCCCCGGTGTGACCTACTACACTGTCAACCATGTTAATGAGAGACAAAACATTGAGAGATTCTTCGATTTTGGGGAGAATGTTCGGCTTTTGTTCAGCTTGTCTGGAAAGAGATGCAGTGTCCTGTGTGTGGGCACACATGTGAGTGCGTGTGAGTGTGTGTGAGTGCGTGTGAGTGTGTGTGTATGCATGTACAGCAAGGCAGAGGGGCCAGGGGTAGAGGCCAAGAGGAGGGCTGGATGTTACTCCTCTCATCAGACATGGTGAGTGCACTCGGGATAAACTGTGCTGGGCAGCAGACGGGAGATCAGAGGCCAGGCTATGTGAGTGTGTGTGGGTGTGAGAGGGGTAGGGGGTGGGGGTATACTGGCAGTGTCCACTAATCACATAATCATAGACTAAACACATTACTATGCATGTACACATAATAGACACAGGCAGATTACACACACACACACACACACACACACACACACACACACACACATACACACACACACACACACACACACACACACACACACATACACACACTCTGCCCACACCCCTACTGCACATACACAAAGAGCTTTCTCTCTCTCTTGAGCAGATATAATTCAACCTGTGATGAAAAGCTACTTCTGCTCTGACGCAAAGCAATCCCATCTTGGCAATGTCCTCATTCTTACTCCTCCATCACCACACAAAGCTCCTGGCGACCATTAAGCTATTAAACAAACCTGTCACTTAAACTCCCCTCCATCACTAATAAAAACCCTGTTTCTCTGTTGTTGCCATTGTAAAACAAGCCACCAGAGCTTGAAAATCACTGCCGTCTCACAGCTAGTCTCCCAGACGCACCACAACCAGAGGGAGGAGGGTGAATAAACATGAAATTGATCTCCATCTAATTCACAAAAGAGCCACAATGGAGAAGCAATGAGAGTGACCCAGCCTGGAGAAGAAAGGGAGACAGAAATCAATACACTCTGAAGTGGAGCCTGTCATAACACACGTGAAACCCGCGGTCAATGGAGCGCCCTGGTTGAGTTAATTCATAATTTTCTACTCCAATCTGCCATGTCTCCTGCATGTGCTGGAGCCTAATCAATTTACGGTGCTGTTAAGTGGGCTTGGGGAGTGGAGATGGAGGAGAGAGAGAGCGGGGAGGCTGTTGTGGTTGGCTCATTCTAAGGTAATGGTCTGCTGCCTACACACATTGCTGGCTGAGAGTCTCTGCCTGCTCTATCATAGTTTCCCATTAGCTCAGTGACTGATCAGGAATAAACTACTCTGTCATGTTCAGGGCCGGCCTCTCTCATTTACTGTGGATGATGATACAAACACACACACTAACACACACACACACACACACACACACACACACACACACACACACACACACACACACACACACACACACACACACACACATTGGTAAACATATGGGAGCTTACATGCTCATGCGCACATACACACACACACACACACACGTAAAAGTGCACACACACACACACACACACACACACACACACACACACACACACACGGTTGAAACAAAAGTCGCAGCTGGACTCAATGAACTAGAAAGTCTAGTTTGGGCAGTAGGGCCTCTGGTGCAGCAAATTCCCCCCGCATCTACACACTTTACATTTAGGCCTGGAAGAACAGGCATGAATATTGAACAAGGATTCATGAATAAATAATCATCATCCCCTTTTTCCCCTCCTCCAGCAGATGAGGTACAAAAGAGACCTAGAAAAATGAGGGAGAGAAGCTGAATGTTAGTTAATTGGGTTTTTGTGTTTCACTCACGCTCCCCTAACTGTCCCCCCTCCCTTTCTCCATCTCTCCCCCCCTTCTCTCTTTCTCCCTCTCCCTTCCCCTCTCCCAGTGCCTGCTGCAGTTATCTTTAGTGGGGTTGGGCAGGGGAGGTTAGACGGGGGTAACTGAAACCATTCCCAGCATGGCTACAGCTGCTCCATTTAACCACCAGACCTACTACTACCCTGCCTGACAGGGAACAGGCTCTCTCATATAGAGAAGCCTTACTTGTAATACAGACCTATATGCTAGTCACTCACTTAGTCACACTGGCTGACTCTCACATCACTCACACACTCACACTGGGCTGTAGCTTTTTATTCCAACAATCTAGAACCATGTTTTTAAATACTGATTTGACAAATGTGATGTTGGGCTCTATGCAAAAAAATAAATAAATTCAAGAGCAGAATTTACAGTCAAAGAAAACTGTTTTGCAGAAACAAAATAAAAGGTTTGGTAAAACAATACACCTGGGAGCAAAGAATGCTTGAGCATAGGCTTTGTGTCAGCTACAGCTTGGACAGCTTTTTATAAGATGAAGCAGGGGTGAAAACATTCCCCACCACTCACTCACTACAGCTGACAGGGCCCTGTGGTCATCAGAGCGTGGATCTATGGCTCCAACATGGAGGCAGTCTTCCGTGAAGGGCCTCCCTGATAGCCCACCATCCACAGGGCTCTGACACACAGGTATTAGGTGGCTGAGTAAAAATTATGTGCCCATCCAGCAAGGATTGAATCCTCTCCCTGCCCCATACTCCCTGCTGTGTGTAAGCAAGCACAGATACACTAGCATATAGACAAACACTGGAAAAACACATGTAGTACATATACCGCACACACACACACACACACACACACACACACACACACACACACACACACACACACACACACACACACACACACACACACCTGGCCTCTCTCAGTGCTGGGGTGAGTCATAGCAGCCTGTCAGACTGGGTCAGTGCCAGTGGCAGCATCCTGCTGGGAGAACCATAGAGTCCCTACAAAGCATTGGGCCAAGGAGAGAGAGAGAGAGAGAGAGAGAGGGAGAGATTACAGAACGCTCTGAGTACGTGGAACTTATGAAACAATATAAACGTACCCTGAACCAGAAAATTTGATTACAGCAATAACACTCTAAATTACATTGAAAACGCAATAAACTAAAATCAATTTCTGGACGTGGAAAAATGTAAGTGCTGCAAAACCACAAGAATTACACATTCTAGATTGAAGATTGAACAACTTGGCAAGATTATTTTGAAAACCTGTAAAAGCATCCAACAGAAACCAAATTGGAATCATTAAGAAATTGACCACCCTAGTCATTAAGGACAACCAAAATCCCTTGGATTTCCCAATAATTCACAAGAGCTGACTGCAAAACTAAAATCTCTAAAATAAAATAAAAATGTGTGGCCCTGATAGCATCAGGAATGAAATGCTAAAAACAGCACCCCTGAGCTGCAGAATGCAATGCTCAAATTGTCCAATATGATAATGAAATCTGGCTGCTTTCCCGAGGAACTAGGGACACCTATGCCTCAGCCACAAAACTGGGGACAAATTAGACCAAAACAACTACAGAGGAATCTGTACAAAGAGCAACCTGGGAAAAACATTCTATGGTATTCTGAACTCAAGAACTCAAGAACTCAACTTTTCTTGGAGAACACCATGTACTAATGTCAAATTGGCTTTCTCCCAAATCATCGGACTACTGACCATATTTACACCTTACACACATTAATTAATAAATATGTCCAACGAAAAAAAAGGGGGAACATTTTTGCGCTTTTTATTGACTTTAAAAAAGCATTTGATTCTATTTGGCACCAGGGACTGTTCTATAAAATTAGCCAATGTGGGATAGTATGCACTTTTGTTATTTAGAGCCATCTGCTGGCCAATTGTGGTATTGGTTTAGATTAGCAGCTTTTCTTCTTTGGTACCTTTCAAGAAGCAGAAATTCAATTCTTTAATGGCTTATTATTCAGCTCAGTAACATACACTACAGTAACATGCACTACCTAGGTATCTCTACACCAGCAAGCTTGAAACAACTTATAGTTTAAATACTGATAGTACACAGTTTGCTATATGCTGAGTGGGGCCACTGGTGTTGCTCACTAGCTAGCTAAAATCGTATCTATTTTCATTCCGCAGCAAGCCAGTAGCCTTGGTGCAGTTTCTTATTGGGTTATGTTTTGTTAAAAGTGAATGCCGTCTTTGTCATTACTATAGTATAGACAAACATGAATAAACAATTGATGTGACTTATTCGTTTATGAATACTTATTATGAATCATGCAATGTTGGATCACTTCACTTGATGTCCCCTATAAACATGCATTACTGTTCATAATTGCTTATGAAATGTAAGGCTACTTCACTTGGAGTAGCTTATTTTAGATGTTATACTGTAGGTGCACATTCATTATGCTTAGTTACAAATGTTTGTAACTCAATAATTAATGTTAGTAACTCATTCACAAATTCATAAATGGTGTTACACTTTACATTAAGGTCACATTTCATCAGTTAGAAATATTGGTAACCCATTAATAAATGTTACTAAGTCATTCATGAATAATCAATGGTGTTATACTCTGTATTAAGTCACATTTTATCAGTTACAAATGTTGATAACTCATTAATAAATGGTTAACGATAGTTATCATAAGTTATACATGTTGGTATCTCTTGTATGGTCAGAGGTTTTCTCCATAAGTATACAGGATAAAAGAGTACTCACGTGAGTTAATTATTAATGTGGTCTACTCATTGATATACCCAAACCAGCTCAGAGCCCTAACCACACATCATGAACACAGAGAAGGGGTAAGTAGTGAATAGATATATCAAGAAATAAAATATGTGAACCAGAACAAGAATGACCACTGCCAGCTCATATAAACACAATAGGAGAGGGTGGCTTTTGGACTAGTGGCTCATCACTGTCTGTTTATCTTGTCAAGTTGCTGTCCGATTATACACGCAGAGGAGAGAGGGAGGTTGAGTTCTTACTAAACTGGACAGAGAGGGGAGGAAGATACTGTAGAGTTCTCAATCAACAGGTTGTTACTTATTGCCCATGTGCCAGAATCTAGTTGTACAGTTGTGTTTGTATAAGTGTGTGTCTGTGTCAGTGTTGTTGTAGTCTAAACATGTGTGTGTTCATAACAGAACGTTTTCCTCAGTCTGGCAAAAAAAAAACAATAGGCATTCCAGTAGCGCTTTACATTACAGCTCATAAAAAGTGGGTAATAATATGTTAATAACCCTGGTAATTACCAGTAGTTACCAGTAACAACAAAGGAGCAAAGGTTATTATACAAGGTAAGTTGGACTGTAGTTTCCATGTAATTATTTTGCATGAAAGATGCTTGAATAGAGAAGGTTGTTACTATGAAATAAGGTTGTATCAGAGCGGGAAATGCTATATTACCTGTTTCCAACCCCCCTTCCGACGTGTCTGGTTGTTATCATCAAAAACGTTGAACGCATGGCGACTGTATGAATTTCCTGACTGATCGACTGCATAAACATCCAGCTGATTTAGCCTCATTTGTCCTTGATTAGATACGTATGTTGCCATGTTACAATGCAGTTGTTATACAGAGCATAAGTATTTACAAGTCTCTCTGTCTTAACTCACTCCTTAATATACCATTAGAAACTTGCACTCTGGTAGTCAAGACACTGGTTAGGCTGCTCCTAAAGCCTATATGTAATCACTTTGTGTAGTGGTGCACGTTGGCATAGGCTCCTGATAGATTGTAGTACAGGTTTGGATGAGTTTGGATTGATATACTGACAAACATATGCAGGGCTCTCATGATCTGAGCTGTTTATCCGGTCCGGACGGGTGCACTCGGGTGAATCAGCTGAAGGCCTTGTGTCATTTACAGGAGACCCAATCATTTCATGGTTTTCACTCACACTAATCACTACATTATTCTCCCATCAACCGGAATGTGATCTAGAACGTCAGTGTTAAGGAAAAAAAATCTAATAACCAGCACATTGTGTCCAGTTACTGGCCATTGTTAACAAATGGGTGGGGGAAGGTGAAGGGGGAATTAAATGTCTGTGTGTGCTTGCTTGAGCTCTGCTTACAACAAGCTCAAATCGTTTCTGATTAACAAACAAAAGCGTGACAATTCATCCAGCACATTCTCCCCCTTCAAATGACCCCTCAAAAAGTTTCTCTGCGCTGTGAGAGAATGTGTGATGACGATATGAGAGTAGATAGGAGTTGGTCCCATTGCTTGGTCCTCGTTAAAATAACCTGATATTTAAACCATTTCCACTCTTTATCTCTGCAGTTCCTGAGCTGCTATAATAAACTTGATTTTGCCAATCTATCTGATAAGGCAAGCTGATAAGGCAAGCCATTCTCTTTTCAATCATCCTTCACAGCTCACCACACCACCTTGTGGTGGCTTTGGACAGCACTTCACACTGTGTGTCTGCTGCAATAGCGGCATTGAGGTATACCCTGCCTACCGTAGTGTAAATCATTTCAAATAATTAGTAATTTCAGTGGAAGCCTTCCATTGACTATTGTACTTACATAAAGTTCCTTAACCATATTGAAACATCAAAACTACTGTATGCAATGGAAAACATACACTCACCGAACACTTTATTAGGAACACCTGTACACCTTCTCATGGTGGAGGTGGTGTAATGGTGTGGGGAATGTTTTCTTGGCACACTTTGGGCCCGTTAATACCAATCAATCATCGCTTGAATGCCACAGCCTATTTGAGTATTGTTGCTGACCATCCCTTCATGGCCACAATTTACCCATCTTCTAATGGATACTTCCAGCATGATAATGCACCATGTCACAAAGCAAAAGTTGTCTCAAACTGGTTTTATGAACATGACAATGAGTTCAGTGTTCTTCAGTGGCCTTCCCACTCACCTGATCTGAATCGAATTGAACACCTTTGGGATGTGGTAGAACGGGAGATTCACAGCTTGAAAGTGCACCTGAAAAATCTGCAGGAATTGCGTGATGCAATCATGTCATCATGGACCAGAATCTCAAAGGAATGTTTCCAACAATGAATCAATGCCACGAAGAATTGAGGCTGTTTTGAGAGCAAAGGGAGGCCCTACCCAGTATTAGTATAGCGTTCCGAATAAAGTGTTCGGTGAGTGTATGTTTAATTAGTAAAGTGATTGCTCCTTTAAGAACTTGCAGCAGAAAATAGTGGAATCCTCTGGGAGACCCTTCAAAATGTGGAATTTCATTTGAAGGACTTTTGCTTGAGGGCCTGTTGAGTGGTACAGTAATGAAAGAATGAGAATAAAAGTGCTAATGATTTTCTCTCCGTTTCATCATTCCAGCTATGTGCCTATTGATTGGCTGATGTTGCTGTGAGGAGCTTTTAAATGATTAATAACCAGACCTGCGGACCATAATTCAAAGTTATTGTCCCTCCTGAGGCTCCATCACCTCTCCATGTCACACACTATTTGCCACAGGCTTGGCAACCAAAAAACAATAATGTTTTATTTCAATTAAGAAACATTGGTCTGACATAACTTGATGAATGCAATGCAGAGAAAAGTTTTGATCACATTAGATTACTTCAGGGAAGGGAGGAAGGAAGGAAGCATGCATAGTATTCAAAGTATTTGAACAGGGCCGGGGGGCCATATGTTCCCACAAGTGCCACCAACTCCAACCAAAATGCAACTCAAACTGACCTGGGACACAAGGAGTCGTGACAAACACGAGTAAGGAGGGAGGTTGGAACATGGCACTGTTGTGTCCTCACAGGCAGCAGTGCCATACCAGGGGATAGATGTATCACACATTCCACTCAGAGCCCATAGGTCCCCAGAGCACAACTGACAGCACATACCCTGTGTCTGCTAATGGGTTTCTCTGAGAGAGAGGGGGGGGGGGGTACTCTGAGAGATAGAAAGAAATAGAAAGACTGCGTGTGTGAGCGTGTGTGTGCGTGCCTGCATGCTTGTGTGTGCATATGCGTGTGTCTTACCAAGTGTTTGTGAGAGTATGAGTAGGTGAGAATGAGCATGCTTGAAAGCGTGTGTATAACAAACAGTGACAGCTCAGTCACCTGAAGACAGCTGCAGAACAGAGACACGACAGAGGCAGGGAGGAGGGACAAGTAGAGTTGGTGGCTCGTCCTTAGAGTGTGGATTTTACTAGTGCACATTTAGTGAGGCAGCCCCTAGACACCTGTATATACAGTATATGTAAGTGTATCTATGTTAGACACACACACACACACACACACACACACACACACACACACATCTCTTCCTGGGGGCTACATACAATGGGGGCCGACACCTGTGAATGAGAAGAGGCCCACCTGCCCCCCCCCCCCCCCCCCCCACACACACACACACACCACACACACACACCTCCCCCGCTTATTGATCGAGAACGCAGGTGAAGCTGAGTGACAGTTTGACGACAAAAGGCGGCCATCTCGCTAATCTGCCAGAGGAGCTGGCGGCTCGACTCATCCAATTTCCTCCCCACTACTTCTCACACTGAGCCCCTGATTACATCTCTTCCAAGCCAGGGAACGATGGTATGGAGCCTAGCTTCCCCTGCCACAACAATATTCTGTCACGGAGAGAAGGAGAACAACACAGGATTGAAGAGGAGCAGGAGAGATGACAAACCTCTCTGGGTTTATAGCAGCCAGCTGCAACAGTGAAAGTACAGCAGATCTTATAACAGAGTGTCTCTGGATATTGCAGCGGGGGACAGAGATAGACAGAACATGTCCTCATTCACTGTCTGCCTAGATGTGGTACCACTCACCATGAGTGAGTGAGCAAGATAGCCACTCCAGAAGCACAATGGGGGGACTGTAGTGGATGGAGCACATGATATACAGAACATAAGAGTATGAGGGATGCTGTATGTAAGACAATGTAGAAGGATAACCTGCTGCATTGCAGATATGGCTTTAGAAGTGAAAAGCATCAAATGCACAGGCTACAATGCTAAAATAATGTATTGTGACTGCAAGGTTTCAGCCCAGGGGCCGATTGCATAAACATATAATTATCCCTCCTAAAGACCTCTTCTTCCTCACTACTCCCCTGTACAGTTTCTCTACTCAAAATGTAAAAAATTAAATTAAATTTAAAAAAAAAAGTAATTCCTTCCTTCTTCTAGCATTGACTGCCAATGGCCCCTGGTCCTAGCATAGATTTGTTTTTCTTATGATGACTGATGTATAGATGATTGACTTACTTGGACAAACGTACTTGTTGTAAGTCGCTTTGGATAAAGGCGTCTGCTAAATGTCGAAAATGTAAATGTAAATGTAAATGTAGAATTAGACTTCGACTTAAGTCTAACTGTTAGGAAAGACGTCTAATTTCACCTGTTGCATAAAAGTGACTTACACTTGGCTATCCTAACTCCTAATGAGGTACTTATTAGCTTAGAAAAGTAAGACACTAAACGGAAAAAAATATGGCCACTAATAAGTGAATTATTGTTAGCAATTGAACATACGTGAACGTAATTATGCAACTACAATAAAATAGAGCATGGGAGCTGGAAAATCTTTGCATAAAAATTGTAAACATATGACATACTAGGTTAGCTAGATATTGCTTTCCAAACTAAATGAGCTTTCCCTTTAGATTTGGAAAGGCAAACTTGCTAGCTATATCGGTGAATTGACTAGCTTGCCAGCTATGTGTGCCCTATCTAGTGAGTCAGCAAGCTAATTGCCATGGTTGCCAATACACAAACTACGCATATTGGCATGAATATATTTCATTTTGTCTTTTGCTTATGTCCCTAACATAACTACAATTCAATCTTAAGCAAATAGTAATTGTTATACAGTTATTTTGGAATGACTAGTCAGCTTTTGCCATGGTAACATAGGTCTTAACCTCAATCTTACCCTGGGGGTAGGAAGTCTTAAAGTAAGTTAGTCTTAATGTTTGTGCAACTGGCTAACTGAAATTAGACTACTCTTACCACTAAAATAAGACCGGTCTAGGCCCATAGACTAGTCTTAACTAAGTTTATGCAACTGGCACCAGGTGCCTCACATGGAAACTAAAACTAAAGATCGCTAAGCTAAAGCCAAGGCATTAGCTTGGGGAGCCAACAACACATCTTCAGGTCTCAGTTAGGGCTTTCTGTAGCAATGTGTGACCTCTTATACCACCTTAGATGAGCTTTAGATGATAAGGTATCAAATGCACACAATGCATACATGCTTATAATGCTAACATAATGTATTATAACTGAATATGAATATAATTATATATACTCAATATCATTACAGTGACTGTTGAAACTGTGGGTATTTTGTTGAATGGAGGTTTCCTTAGTTCAGTCTAATCCAGCATAGAGACAGACATTACAAATAAACATAGTCTGGCCAGGGTATAAATCTGTCAAGTGTGTAAATACCTCTTAATTCCAGGTGACTGGGTGCTTGCAGGGCCAAAAAAAATGTCCTTGAAAATACATTGAAAAGTGGATGAGTGTCGAAATTCAGCTGGGGTTGCCAGAGATTTGTGCATCTTTGCCTCACTGTTTGTCATTGCCTGAAATCAAAGTCCAAAGAACTGTGAACAGCCAATGGGAGAGGCACACCAGGCTGGCAGCAGTGGACATGATAAAGATCCTCTCTGTCTTTTTGTGGAGGCAACCCATGGAGACTATCAATCAATATGGCATTTATACAACTTCTTTCATGTAGAAATATCACTTCATACCCAATGTGTTTTCTAGGGGGAAAATAAAGTCTGGTGCATTCCATTCTGATGTAAGGAAGCACGTAGGAATATAAATGGGGATAATCTGAAATCTTATTTACATTAACCATTCGAATTGCACTACTGTATAATGGCCTATAGAATGAAAGTACCTCCTAAGTAGGACTGGGCTGACATTTTAAAGGCTGCTCATTTCATTCCACAAAGCTGCAATAAAAACACCATAAAGTAAGTGGTCTGTGGAGAACAGGCTAGCACGGTGCAATAGGATCGTGCTGTGATACAAAATGGAGGATGGTTTCTGGAAATAATGGGCAAGTTGGCTATTGTATTGCTATGAGGCATTAAACTGCGACTGGTTTTAGTGGGAGGGGGTTGGGAGGCGGAGAGAGAGAAAGGGAGGGGAAGCGAGACATACAGAGAGAGTGAGAGAGATGCAAATATAGAGTGAGAGAGGGGGAGAGAGAGAGAGAGAGAGAATGGGCAATCCATTAGAGCTGATAGAACTAATCTGTGGAGTGGGCGGGCGGAATACTGGGCCTCAATTCTCTATCACTAGGCCAAAACACTCTGATGGATGTGTGTGTGTGTGTGTGTGTGTGTGTGTGTGTGTGTGTGTGTGTGTGTGTGTGTGTGTGTGTGTGTGTGTATGTATGTTGCGGGGTGGGGGGTCGCTGGCTTGAAACTGAGCTGGCAAATGAGCAAAAGTAGCCTCTCAGACTCAATATCTACCACTTAAAAAAAAACATCCTCTGAAAAAAACAAAGCTTTAGCTTTACCGGCGTACCCTCTCATCCCTCTATTTGTCTATTTCAGCTGTGCTGGATCAAACTTGCACCCTCTTCCCCAACCCCACCTCATCTTTCCTCCCGCTTAATCGTTTGCCCGCCGCATTAATCAACTCGGCATGTGACATCGCTGACACTGTGTCATAGATCAAGCTCCGAAAGCGGAAAGAAGTGCTGCTCACTCATTTTCTCTGCTCCGCTTGGCAAGCTGCTCGAATCTACCTTAGTAGCACCCAGTCACTAGTACAGACTGTAAATGATTCTCTTTTTCTGCTGTTGAAGCATCCCCTAACAGGGATGGGTGGGAGTGGAGAGGAGTGAAATAGAAATCTCTTTGAGTGGAAATACACATTCTTGTGGAATTTAGTTTGTCATCTCCTTAGAGGGCAGTCTAAACCCAGCGTGGCTGCAGTGCAGGTTTACTGCAGTAAACACGCTCCCAGAAACATTATGCCTGGGTAAAGCAGCACTTGAGGAAGTGATGTTTTCCAGATAGACCCACTCAAGGCTTACAAAAGTCTCCAGCTCTCTCTCCAGTGCCCCTCTCTCTCTCTCCCCCTATAGTAATATGAGTACTAGAGAGGGGTAGACATGTAGGAGCAACAGTGACACACACACACACACACACACACACACACACACACACACACACACACACACACACACATGCTGTGAAAAAAGTCCCCCACAAACCAATGGAATAGATCAACAAAGGTAGAGACACCTGAAACTCAGACACACTGGGATTCGGACAAGCAGGAAGAAGATAAGTGGCTCATTCTTCTCAATTTGCAGGGATATTGCCAGTGTGACAAGGCAATCACTCCTGTAATATGAAATCCACATTGAACATCCACCCTGGAACAAGAGTGGAGAAGCAAAAGAGACAGAAAGAGAGAGAGAGAGAAACAGATAGACAGACAGACAGACAGACAGATAAACAGAGACAGAGAGTAAGTTAGAATAACAACAAAGAAAGGGGGGAATGAGACAAACAGAGCAACATTGCTCCACTGAATCCTCCTTTAACCAATCCCTGTCCCCCTGTTTTGCAGTCCAGCAGAGCAGAGCCTGTCCAGTCCAGTCATGTCCAGTCCAGGCCCCTTTATTGCTGGCCACAGCCTCCCCACAAGCCCTCAGCCGCTGTGGGCAATTAGAGGGCCCAGACAGGCAATCTCCCGCGCTGCGGTGGAGCCCTAATGGGGCCGCGCGGCCTGCCCGCCCGCCTGGCTGCACTCAATCTCAGCCAAATAAAAGGGCCTCATTGGCAACTGGCCTCCCGGTTCACAGGAGGGGCCCGCCGAGGAGAGGAGGGCCTCCTTGTAAAAAATGAAAGGGAATAAAAAGGGAGGGAGAAAAGAGAGAGGCCTCTGTCAGCTCAGAGAGAGAGAGAGAGGGAGAGAGAGAGAGAGAGAAAGAGAGGGGAGTGAGAGAGTGAATAGCAAACATGCACAAGTGTAAATGCCCTCCTGCTGAAGAAAGAAAGGAACAGAGGAAAGAGAGAGGGGGAGGGAGGAATTCTCTGGCAGGGTGCTTTTCTCTGCCAGGAAGCAGGACTCTGGGGTCACAGGGAGGGAGGGAGCACAATAACATCAATTTCACTCCTATTCTGTGTAAGGTGAATGTACAGGCTGGAGAGGAGAGAATTACTACAGAATGAATAACGACCTTGCCTCTTTTCCTCTATCTCTCTCTCTATGTTTCCCTCGCTCATACCCCGCATACACAATCACAAGTGTGCAGCATGCACGCACGCAGGCACATCGCACACACACTCCTATAAACCAGAGCAGATTGACTATTTTCCTCTGCCAAATTCTAACACCACAAGGAATGTCTCTATCTATATGGCAGCTTACTATATCCCGACAATCTCTCCCCCAAAATCCCTTTCAAACATAGGCAGCCCACATTCCACCCTCCCTCTCTCCCTCTCTTTTTCTCTCCTTTTCTCTCATGAACTCAGGTCATCAATTTTTAAAACACACTCAATCACACATAATATCAACCAGTGTAAAAATAGGAGAGTGTGTGTGTATGTATGCACACACACGCGCACACACACACACACACACACACACACACACACACACACACACACGCGCACGTGCACGCGCACGCGCACACACACACACACACACACACACCACTAGTACATCATTAATAATCAGAGCAGAGGGAAACACAAGGCTGTTGATTAGTGAGGTGAGGAGCGTGTGGCTCCTGTAAAGCTGGAACGGTATGATTCATACACATGATGTTTTCATACAAAGCAAAACAAGCACACTGCATAGCCATGCCATATACAACAAGTGAACAAAAAACACAGTGGCCTGCAGGAAAAAGATTACAAGGAGGTATTCTGTACTATAGGCATAAAGATAGGTCAAGGACAGAAAATGGAGGGACTGTTATTCATCTTTTCTCAAATATAAGAAGGGAGAGACATGAAGGAGAGGAGGTATATTGTGTTGTGTATTGTTGGGATTGTGGACTCACAAGTCACAGTAAGTGGATAGGCCTGCTGCTAGATGGTATTGAGTAGGATATAAAAATAAGCATGGCTGCCTCTCTGAATGTCCTGGGGAATGGAGTCATTTCAGCCTCTGCCCAGCTCTTTATAACAGGCTCTATTTCCCCAGGGATACTTTTAGCACACCACCGCCACCAGCAGCAGCAGACTGGAGACACCTGGGGATAGAGTAGGACATGCAGCCACTGGAATCATCTGGAAGATTCAAAGGCACAGACAGACAGACAGACAGACAGACAGACAGACAGACAGACAGACAGACACACAAAGAAACAAACACACACACAAAGAAACAAACACAGTCAGACATACAAATCCAGTTACACATAAGGACAAATCCTCATACACACATTCACCAAATGGGCACACAACGCCTAAGGGAGTCGATACTATAAAAGGAATGTAACAAACAGGTCATGCTCCGAGTCTATAATTGCTTGTGAAAGCTTCAGCTGCATGGCAAGCCTCCCAAAACCATTCAACGCTGGCCTGAACCCCTCTATCTACAGTCTGTAGACAATTAGAAAAGCATATCTGGACCTAGACAAGTTCCTTTCAGCAGAGAGTAATACTTCACTAAAGAGGAGCTCGCCGAGAATCCTCTTTCTTCTTTTTTAAGCCATCAGGTCCAATTAATTTGAAGGCAGTCTCTACGAGGAAACTGTGCTCTCACTCTGCAGCGCATGGCAAGCCTCCACACGACTTACACCACAGAGAATCAGAGCATGCTGTGATTCTTGGCAAGAGGGGGATGATATGTAACTCAAACCTCAATACTCCATTTCACAGCTCATTGTAGCCTTATAAAGTGTTCGGCAATATCAGTTCACTGTTCTACACCCTCTGTGCCTAGCTCTATAACCTCAATATGCAGTTTAAATAAAGCATGTGGTTATAATGTGTGTACAATACATTGTAAGACTTGTTATAAGCATGAATGACTGCATTACGTCATCTCGTTATTATCCTAAAGTACTACATCAGCTATTTTCCATCAGTTGAAAAGAAGTCTAATAGAAAAGACATACCACATACCACATGAATGATTAAGAATTCATTATAAAAAAGACTAAATGGCTATAATGAGTTATGATCTGGGGATCAATCGACCGTCTGGCAGGCACGCAAAATACGCAAAACCTGTGCTCACTTGTAGTTCTGCAAAATAAAAATTATTAAAAAGTATTGTTCATGGCCTGGCGTGACTTTCATGTTCTACAATTATTTTCAAATATACACATTTATGCCTTGGCCACTGTGTAGAGCTGCAGCTTACTATACATGAACTAGCTTTCTACATTACAAGGTCACTCTAATAATAGCTATCAAAACGTTTGCTTACAGTTAGCAAGCTGGTTAATAACTGAGAAATTAAAACTTAGTTCGCTAGCTACTATCCATCCTGCATCTTCTGCATCGCTTGAAATTTGGAGTATTAGCTAGCACATTTTCAAATTCCCACCAAACAGTTTCTCAAAGGCAGTCATTACAAAATCAAATGTGCACACTAACATAAATGGTCACCTTTTAAGGGAGAATCTCTCCATAGTTTTTGTTATTTGTCATAAGTTGGCGTTTGATGTGTGGGTTAACTGAGATGTCGATGTTTATTTCAAATGGCAATGCTAATGTGCGTTCATCATAAAATGCATGAACAACTGCACATGTGCCCTTGAAAAGTTCTCTGTTCCAGAACTTCGAAATTAAGAAAAACTGTTCTAACAGGATTCTGATTGGAGTAACCAAATCCTTCAAGATTCATCAAAAACCTATATGATCCAATAGGATTACTTTTGAGGTCCAATAGGAAACCTTTGGGCTCTAGAGTTGTTCTATCAAATACTAAGCACGGTCTGTGTGAAGACAACCAAGGATGGTGAGGAAGTACGCATTTCATTGGCGAATTAGCAATTAATTAATCGGGTGACGTCAGACTTCAATGTGTCCCTTCCTTCTACAGTCATCGGTTATGATACATTAATCTTAAGTGAAGTGTTACCCAGCAATTTGCGTTTGGGTGTACTGTACCCCTAGACCAAATTAATTCATAAACAAGTGTAGCTACAATGTCGTCATACATTCATGAGCCATAGTTATCCAAAGAACCTATTATAGCATGACTACACCACATGATATTTTGGAAACACAACGTAAAGTGACACACACACACACTGAGACAGCCTTTAGAATGTACTGTGATATTTCCCCCATAGGCTGCTGTTGCTGTTGCTGTTATGGCTTCAGAGAGGCTGCACTGTGGCCATCAATAACAGCCCTGCAGCCACAGAGCCCCACAGTGCCCCATCGCTGACACCAGCCCAGAAATGGATGAATGGATGGAGAGAACAATAGAGGGGAGGAAAACACTTCCAGTCATCTGTCACAGAGGAGAAGAAGAAGGGGTCTGAGTCTTAGTCCCCTCTGGCTATTAGGACAACAAGATGGAGTCACGGTGTGTCATCCCTGATCCCTCACTGAGCCGACCATATAACTGTGTGTGTGTTTATGCTCATTTACAATGAAAGAGAGGGAGAAGAGGAAGACAGGGAGATGAAGAGGGGGACTGCAGGACACACAGAAAATGACAGACACACACATCTTCCCTTTTACACTAAAACCAGTGCATCTCAAGCACATCAAACTCCTTACCCCATAAGGCCGTTTCATAAAGCTAGACTCGTGGGGATGGGGGAGAAGAAGGGATTGAGTCATAGACAATGGCAGACTCTCTCTCTCTATCGCCCTCCCTATTTCACGCTCCTATGAGTCTGCAGGATAGGGCTGAGCCTGTCCCTCTTGCAGTGCCCCAGTGCCTGCAATCCTCCCTGCCCTGCAACCCTCCCTGCCCTGCAGCCCTCCCTGCCCTGCAGCCCTCCCTGCCTGCAGACACAGCTCACTGTACTGTGCCCTCCGCTGTGCTGTGCAGCCCACAAGCTGGGTGACCTCTCCTTGATGGCAGAATGCCTGGTGTGGAGAAGAAAAAGCGAGGGAAGAAAGAGAGGGAGGGAGGGTGGGTTCACTTCACTGCTGCACACAGCAGATAATGAAGCCAACTGCGGGGAAAATCAATTCCTCAGAAAACAGCATCTGGGTTTGGCGCAGTGCTGGAACGGCGGGAGGAGAAACAATGTCTACACCAGGGGAGAGAAGAGAAAGAGAGGAGGAGAGGCTGCTGGACAGAGAGAGAGAGAGGAGTGTGGGGGGGCGGTGGGGGGGGGGGGGGGGTGACAAGGCTGTGTCTGGCTTTAGACCAGTGGAGACCAGCCTGTCTCTCATTCCTCTCTCTCTGCATATAAATACCCACATTACCACACAAGGAAATAACAGACTCATCAGAGACCCTGACTGCCAGAGCATTCACAGAAAAGACATACACACACACACACACACACACACACACACACACACACACAGCACAGCGGGACCCATGAGTTTAGCCCTGTATTAGACTCCTCCACCCCAGGATCTCTACGCCAACTGACAGTTGAGATGACAGAAGCAATGACTCTAACTCCCACTTATTAATGTGTGTGTGTGTGTGTGTGTGTGTGTGTGTGTGTGTGTGTGTGTGTGTGTGTGTGTGTGTGTTTAACAAGATGAATGCTACATCTCATTTTCAGGACAACATGAAGATATGTACAGTACAGTATAGCATCAAATCCCTATCTTAAAATGTCTATTATCATCATGAAAAATGGCAGCTTGAAAGTCACAAGGCCAATAGTGGATTATGGAACAATGCTGGCATTTATAAAACTTGGGTCAGTAAATGGTATTCACAACATAATTGGGAATCATTGACAGTTTGAGTAGGCTAGGCTGTGATACCTGCTGTAGCGTGACTGTTCGGTCCTGCCCTGCACTGACACCAAACAGCAGAGTAGGTACATCACCCTCTCCAATCTTGAGCACATACAGTAAAGAAAAAGTGACCTGCAGTCTGTCAGGTCAAACTGTGTAACGGAGGGAAATAAAAATTTAGAAACAAACAACATAATCAACCCTTAAATAGTTGGACGGGGGGCTTTTAGAAAAATAACAGATTGTCTCCCAGAGGTCCTCAAGGACAGATGAAGAATCAGCAGTGTCCCCAACCCCCCCTTGTCCAGGACAAATTGCCTTAGGGTGGGCTGTGATTGGTTTTCAATATCGATAGGGGAAGGAGGTGGTGGTGGTTTCGACCTTTGAACCCAGGGCCTGGGTGCCACACATGGAGTCAGGGGAGGGCCGCTGATTTGAGACAGGGATCACCTGCCCCATCATAAGTCTCGCCTCACAGATCAATACAACAGCACAGAGAGTGGTGGGCTGGGGACGGGGGGGGGCTGCTTTGTCTTCAACATACAGTGCCCTGCAATGGGACAGTGAAGCATTTTTTCTTCTTTTGGCTCTATACTCCCAAAGTTTGGATTTGAAATCAAACAATTACTATGAGGTTAAAGTATATATAGTATAGATTCTCAGCTTTTATTTGGTGGTATTTGTGTTTCACCATTCAGAAATTGGTGAAACACCAGGCACCGCTCATCACCTGGCCAATACCATCCTAACGGTGAAGCATGGTGGTGGCAGCATCATGCTGTGGGGATGTACAAAGTACTGAGTAAAGGGTCTGAATACTTATGTAAATGTGATATTTCAGCTTTTTATTTTTTATAAATTAGCAAACATTTATAAAAACCTGTTTTTTATTGTGTGTAGATTGATGAGGGAATTTTTTTTTTATTGAATCCATTTTAGAATAAGGCTGTAACATAACAAAATGTGGAAAAAGTGAAGGGGTCTGAATACTTTCCGAATGCACCGTATGCATAAAAAGTGTTGTAATTTCTGAATGGTGAAACCAATATGTACACAAATACCAGTTACACACTTTTGGAGTGTAGAACCAAAATAAGAAAAAAAGCATCACTGTCCCATTTCTTATGCAGGGCACTGGATGTCTCCGGCTCTGTGAAGACAATGACCACAGAGAGAGAAATGTGTGTTTGTAAAGATTATTTATGAATGTATTCACACAGAGATAGGTCAAGGTATGACTATACACACTATTTTGTCTGCACTTTGTGTATTTCTGTTTCCCTTTTGTCTCATAAACTGGCTAGACCTTGCACTGATTGACCTGAACTGGTAATTGTTCAATTAGAGTGTACTGATAGGCTGTGTAGGAGGTGCACCTATTTTACAATTATTGTAAAAATGGCCAATTACATTGTTTAAATAGCAATCGTCATGTTCTATTTCACAATTAACTAAATCAAGTCTCCATTTTTTCATCTTTCTTCGTTCTCTGTTACTGTTTTGAACA